>NC_061121.1:157029473-157208723 GCF_002878395.1 Capsicum annuum | reverse complement strand
TGAGTGAAATTATTATTAATTATGTAATTAGGGATTTTGGAGCTTTTATACCACCATTTGGGAACCCCAAATGACATGGGTTAGACTTTTAACAAAGTGGGAAAATACTTTAATGCCCCTGAGAAAACGTTTAAGAAAACCATGTTCTCGTTCTTATGGTTCACCTCACTACTCGTCACGACTGGTCATGAGTCATGATCTGAGTTGTAACTTAGAACCATGAGGTTTGGGTCCTTTCTTTTCTGACTATGCCTTTCCCCTAATGACTCATAATGACTAACTTTGAGTTATTAGGTAGAGTCATAGTCTGAGGCTTGCATCTAGGATAATTACTGGTTAGGGTACGAGTCAAAAAAATAACTCATAAGGTATAACGATGAGTTGTATACAGGACTCATAACCAATGGAATAAATTCTTGGTTACACACTATTATGGCTTCAAGTCCCTCCTAATGACTTAATGCAACTGATTACGGGTTATAGGGTAGAGTCGTAGTCATTGGGCCAAAGTTATAGGTAATTTCTGTTAAGACTATGACTGCTTGTAATGACCCATAGCATCTGGTCATGGGTTTTAATATAGGTCATAGCAAGTGGCAGCTGGCTAGAACTTAGGGAAAACTTGCATAACTTTAATCCATGACGTTGGATTAAGACTATATATGATGTATTGGAAAGCGAACTTAGTGGCCTATCTTTTGAGAGGTCTAGAGCTTGAAAATTTTGAGGTAATATAATATATCCCCCATGGGATCATTTATCCTTGAATAAAACTATCTGAGATGGGATAATAAAAGAAACTAATATCATACATTGAATACTTATGAGCTGAATCATGACTAAATATCAAAATCTGAGACACGATGCATGGACTAAACCGAAATAATCAATGCATGCTATTACATGAGGATGGGTGGATAGCTAATATAGAAAATAAGAGAATTAATTTAATTAAGGAAACCATTACCTCAAGGTGAATCTAGATTTGAAGAGAAAAAATAAGGATACTTGGGTCGTATATGTGCTTCTACTTCCCAAGTAGCTCCCTCAACTGAATGATTCCTCCCTTCCCTCACCAATGCATTTCTTTGGCAAAGAGACATGGAACTCTGGATGTAATGATGCTATATCTTAAGGAAACTCTAACTCGTAAGATACCTTTGTAAATAGCTCAAAATCCTATGTGGATAATATAGAAGGGTATGGGCTTCCCTTCTTACCAAATCTCTTCACCCCTTTCATGGGCAAAATTTTCAAATACATACGATCACCAATATAAAATTCAAGCTCCCCCATCCTCACATCTGCATAGAATTTTTGATGGCTTTGGGTTATTTTCATCCTTTCCCTAATTGACAAAACTTTTTTCATTGCCTCATACACTAATTTTAACTCTTTCAAAATAGCTTCGCTAACTTCAAACCAACCAGTAGGATACCTGCACCTTCTACCACAAAAAGGCTCAAACAGAGGTATCTGAATTCTGAGTGATAGTTGTTATTGTAGGAAAAATCAAAGGCAAGTGATCATAGCAACTACCCATGAAATCTATAACAGAAGCCCTCAATATTTTCTTTAAGATTTGAATAGTCCTCTTTTTCTTACCATCTGTCTATGGGTGAAAAGCAGTACTAATATAAACCTGGGTACCAATACCCTATCTGAAAGGCCTTCCAAAAATGAGAGGTAAATTGAGTACCTCTATCAGAAATAATGGTCAACGGGACTTTATGTAAGTTTACCAAATCCCTAAGAAATATTTAAACATAATCCTTGGCAGAATAGAAAGTATGGACTGGCAAGAAATGGGCTGACTTGGTCATTTTATCCATAATGACCCAAATGGAATCATGCTGATGATGCATATTAGGTAATCCTATAACAAAGCCCATATTCACCACCTCCCACTTGCAAGTGTGAATATTGAATTGCTGAACAATACCACTATGTCTCTAATGCCCAACCTTAACTTGCTGGCAATATGGACACTTAGCCACAAATTCTACTATATCCTTCTTCATACTATTCAACTAATAGACTTCTTACAGGTCTCGAACCTCATAGTACATCCTTGGTGAATAGAATTTTGTGAACTATTCCCCTATTCTAACATTTTCTTCCTCAAATCATCCATACTCGGAACACAGAACCTACCTTGAAAACAAAGTACACTATCTCCTCCGTAGAAAAAAAACCTTAATATTTTGATCCTAAACTGCCTCCTTCAACTTAACCAAATTATGATACCTACCAGGTTTTTCCTTCAACTCGGTAATAAAATTAGATTCTGAGTCACTTTAAACCAATACATTGTCGTCTGCTAAATCAACAAACCAAACTCCCAATCAATCGAGCTAACGAACCTCATAAACAGTCTCCTTTTTACTATTCTCAACATGGGAAACACTTTCCATAAACAACCTATTGAGGGCTTCAGATACAACATTGCACTTACCTAATGATACATCACACATATATCATAGTCTTTTAATAATTTAAACCACCTTATCTAACAAAGATTAGGTCCTTCTGAGTGAAAACATATTGGAACTCTGATGAGTCGTAATTATGTAAACATGAACCCCATAAAGGTAATGCCTCCAAAGCTGTATGACAAAAACAACTGCTACCAACTCAAGATCATGAGTCACATAGTTCTTCTCATGAGTTTTGAGTTTTTTTGGAGGTATATACTATAACCTTTCCATGTTTCCTCAACACACACCAAAGAATAATTCTAGAAGTATCACAATACACAACAAAACCATCTGAGCTCTCTAATAGGGTCAAAACTAGAATAAAAAGAGTTGAGTCTTCAACTCTTGAAATCTTTTCTCAAAGAAATCAGACCACTAAAATATGACTTTTTTCTGAGTCAATCTAGAAATGGGAGAAGAAATAATGGAAAATCCCTTAGCAAACCATTTGTAGTAATTGGCTAAACCTAAGAATTCCTAATATCTAATAGAGAGATGGGTCTAGTTGATTAGTGGTGCATTTACCACTCATTTACATCAAAATTCATGCAAACTAATATGATTTATAGATGTGAATGAGATAATTTTGTTAGTTGAATGCACTAATTTCCATTTTTTATAGGTATACATATGATGAAAAGGAAATATATGGAATTGAGCTTTAAAGGGATGAAATAAAATAAAGAAGTGAATTTGGAAGACCTTGAGTAGGAATTGGTCTTATTTATCGCGATTGCATTCTAGGAGTCGGAATAGTGGGCAATTAAGATCAGTCAAATAAAGCAATTGCGATGATCTGAGGGAAATCACGATGGCTGTAATCGTGAGTATACTATTGCAATCAAGGAAATGTGTCATTATGGCCTAGGGGAAAATAAAATTTCACATAGTTGGTCCCAAATCCAAAAGGGGAAAAACCCCTTCACTTGGATTATCACGGAAATTCGAATTGGAAATTGGAGACTTGAAATAATCCTACCTAATTGGGCAAAATTACTGTGGTTAATTTTTCAATTAGTTTTGGTTGCAATTGAAGTTAGATATTGGATTACTCTTTATTTCAAGTTTTAATGAAAGAACTAGACAACCAATTTTGTATGTTCCTATTTCCTAACTTCATGAGTATTTAGGTAGTTTGTCTTGGGATTATGTTGAACTATGGTGCAATTATGTGTGGGTTATGATGTATTTGTGTAGATTCTAGTTTGTTGATGATGGGTTTCACTATTGCTTGATTGAATTAGTTGGACTTTGTGCGTGAAAATCCCAAATAACTAAAAATTAATTTGTGGGTGAAATCCCCAAGTTCTTAAAACATCGCATAATCCTTAAAAGAGGGATGTGGGTGACAAAGCAATAGTCGACAATTATAGATGTAGTTTTCTATTTTTTCGTTATCTTAGAAATAAGGGTGGGTACAAAGTTTGCTATGTCTTGGGCATCTTCCTAGAAATAGGGATGCCCAATTAAGGCATTAATTGGTTTTAATTGATACACTCATTAGGTACCGGAAGGGTCAATGAGTGATATTCATATGTCTTGGTTGACCAACTAGCCTCAAGGATCTTCAACCTAGCCTACCATATCGTTAATGACTAGAATTTGCACCAAATCATCATGCATCCAGGCATAACTTTCCCTTAGGTGGATATAATTCCATGATCCTTGTCATATTGAATTTTTAATCACAATTGTTTCCTATTGATGGTTAGCTTGAATAGACTTTGATCAATCCACGTTCCAAACCAGCCCCCACCCCTATTTCAAATTATGTATTTTACTTTATTTACATTACGAGTATCCTTTTAGTAACTATTAACACCTATAGGACTAGAAGACTAATTCTACTCCCTGAGGTTTCAAACTCAACATAAGTTGATCTATTGACAACGATCGTCCTCTACCAAATACAAAGGTATAACTGAATATGATCAAAATGGCATCATTGTCAGGGAGTGAAATTTAGTTTTCACTTGTAAGGCATTGAGTGTTACTTTGGGTATACTCGTGGTGACTTTGATTTACTTCATTTGTTGTTTTTGTTTTATTTTAGGTAATCATTATTTCTTCTGAATCACCATGAGCAAAGAAGGATTCATCAACAATCCATCATATGAATATATTGAAGTTATGGATTATCTTGGTAATCAAGAGTGTGCTAGTGCCATCCATATTCTGCCTATCGGGGAAAACAATGTATTTTATGTCATGAGTTTCATGATCCAATTACATCTAATGAATGGGATCTTTAGGGGGGGGGGGGAAGCTTATGAGGATCCCAATTTATGTTTGAAGAACTTTATAGAAGCTTGTTCTAACTTTTGATATAGCACACATCTCACAAGAATCCTTGAGGTTGTGTCTTTTCTTATTTTCTCTAGTGGATGAAGGGGTTTTCTATCTTTGATCTCTTTTGATTGGATCAATCACTACATGGGTTACTCTTATTGAGGCTTTATTGAATCATTACTTCTCACCTTTAAAGATGCTAAAGTTGCTGGATGAAATCATAAATTTATATCAATTTCATGGGGAGCCTTAGTATGAATCATGAGGGAGATTTGAGGAGAAGCTTTTGAAATGCCCCAATCATGAGATGCCGGAAAAGATAATTCTTCAAGTCTCCTATAAGTCATTGTACAAAACAAATGAAACCATAGTGGACAATGCATCCGCTGGATCCCTTATTAAATTATTATATGGGGTTACATCAATGATGTTTGATCAATTGGATTGTTTGGCTAAGGGTTGGTACACAAAGGATACTAAGGTGGTTGTGGGGGATCCTTCCTCATCCTTTGTCTGTCAAGATCAAAGATGTCAAGTGGGAGAAAGATATGCAATTATGATCAAGGTAATGTCACACCTTAAACTTTTTACTAAACATGTGTTGGGGACCTCTATTGAAGCAGTCAATATTGTAGATGCAAAAGATACCAAGGAATTTGAAAATGAGGAAGAAAAGGTACTTGACGATGGGAGGAGATGGTTGATGAATTATCTGAAGGTTTTACCCTTTACCTCTCAAAGGTAATATAGGAATAAAGGTCGGAACGATGAAAATCAGGGCTTACCTTAATATGAAAGGGAGGGATGCATTAATGAAGATATTTTGATTCAAATCTTAGTTGGACTTTAAGGGACCAAAAAAATAGTAAAATAAATGAGAAATTATTTCTCCAAACTTCATCAAACAGTGGAGTCTCATTCAACCGCCATCCAATAACTAGAAGCAATATTGAATCAAATATTATTACACCTTATGGAAAGACAAAATGAAGAAGTACCGAGTGGTATGGACACAAATGCTATTGTCACTCAAAGTGGAAAAATTATTGGCCAAGGAATGCATCATAATGATGATCCCAACGAAACAGAAAATGATAAGCAAACAAATATGAATAGAAAGAGGCAGAATAATAATGAGTCAAGGCCAAATGAGGTTACCCTTGAAAATTGAAAGATGAAAGAATAACAAATTATATCAATGGCATCTATCACAATTCCCCCTCTTTTCCCTTAATAGTTCTAGAAAAAGGAGAAAAGTATAAGTTCAAAAATTCTTTGATAAATTTAGCAACCTCTCCATCAACATTTCTTTAATAGAAGCATTGCAAGATATGCCGGGGTATGCTAAATTTATGATGGAGTTGGTCTCTAAGAAGTGGCTTGTATAAGATGAGACAATACAAATAACACATCATTGTAGTTCTATTATATAAAGCATGATGGCGAGAAAGAAGAAAGACCCTAGTGCCTTCATAATTCTGTGTACCATCGGAATGTTCAAGTTTGCAAAAGCCTTGTGTGACCTCGGGGCAAATGTAAATTTAATTTCATAAGCTCGGGTTAAGGAAACTGCAACCAACCATAATAAGATTGTTTATGGTTGACTAATCCATCAGTAAACCTATAGTAGTACTTTATGAAGTTCTAGTTAAAGTTGACTAATTCATCTTCTTGGTTTACTTTGTGATCCTTGATTGTGCTTTGGACCATGAAATTCCTATTATTCTTGGAAGGCCATTCTTAGCCATCGAAAAAGCATTGGGAGATATGGAATTCTACAATATGATGTTTTGCCTGAATAATGAAGAATTTTCCTTCAATAAATTCAAGTCCATTAAGATATCAATGGATTTACAAGTACTATCCGTGATTGATACCATTGGTGGTGGGATGACGAATCATGTCAATGTGAGTTTGGTAGCTGATTTATGGAATTGTGAAAGACAAGAAATTAAAGAGTTTGATGAAGTGTATCCATCTTTACCAAGACTTGGATCATATACCAAGAACCTGGTAAAATTGGACCTGAATCTTAAAAATCGTGAGAGACCACCTGCAAAACCATTCATTCTTGAGCCACCCAAAATTGAATTGAAGTCGTTGTCACCCCGGATAAAATATGTGTTCTTGGGGAAGAGAGACACTTTACCTATCATCATTGCAAATGATCTTGAGCACTACCAATTGGAAGTTTTAAAGTTGATGGTAAAAAAGTTCATTCAAGCCATTTGATAAAAATTATGATATCATAAAAATAGCCCCCAACATTTGTTCCCACATGATCAAGATTGAAAAAGATCATGTGCCAAGTTTGGAGCATCAAAGGAGTCTAAATCAACTCATGCAAGGAGGGGTGAAGAAACAAATTATAAAGTGGATTGATGCAGAAATCATCTTTCCAATCTCCAATAGCACTTGGGTAAGCCCGGTGCAATGTGTTCCAAAGAAAGGTAGCATTATGGTAGGTGAAAATAAAAATAATGGCCATATTCCCATTCGATCGTTCATGAGATGGTGGGTATGCATGGACTATCAAAAGTTGAAAAAGACCACTTCTCTATGCCCTTTGTGGATAGGTTAGCTAGGTGGGGTGGTATTCTTTCTAGATGGTTACTCAAGGTACAATCAAATTTGTATTGACCTAAAAGACTGAGAAAAAACCATTTTCACTTTCCCCTATGGTATGTTTGCATTCAAGTAGATGCCATTTGGTTTAAGTAATGCACCAAAAACTTTTCAATGTTGTATGCTATTAATTTTTAAAAATATAGTTGAAGATTCAATAGAAATCTTCATGGATAATTTCTCAAATATAGGTAACTCCTTTGAATCATGTCTTGAGCATCTAATCAAGGTACTTGAGAGATGTGTGGAAACCAACCTTGTCCTCAGTTGTGAGAAATGCTATTTCATGCTCAAGAAGGGTATTGTGTTAGGACATAAGATCGAGGGAAAGGGAATACAAGTTGATCAAGCTAAGGTAGAGGTGATAGTTAAGTTACCACCTCCCCCTCCCCTATTTTCGTAAAGGGTGTTTGGAGTTTCCTTTGGAATACCGGGTTTTACCAATGATTTATAAAGGATTTCTCAACAATATCATCTAATATGCAAGATCCTTGAGAAGGAAGAAAAATTCCGTTTTGATGATGCTTGTTTGAAGTCTTTCAATTATCACAGTGAGTTGCTTATTTGGGCTCCTATTATTGTAGCTCCAAATTTGTCATCCCCATTTGAAGTGATGTGAGATACAAGTGGGATTTCCTTAAGGGTGGTATTGGGGCACAGGAAAAGCTATTTCACCCTATCTATTATGCAACCAAGACCATAAATGATGCTCAACATAACTACACCATTACTGAGCGAGAGTTGTTGTTGGTGGTATATGTTTTTGAGAAATTTCATTCCTACTTGTTAGAAATGACAGCGGTGGTACACAAAAATCATGTTTCCCTTAAATACCTCATGGAAAAAAAGGAAGCTAAGCTACATCTAATTAGATGGATATTGCTCTAGCAATAATTTGATTTTGAGGTGAATGATATAAAGGGTTGAAAAAACCAAATGGCCAACCATCTTTATCATCTTGAGAATAATCTTGAAAAGCATGGGCAAATTGAGATTGATGATTCTTTTCCCTATGACTTATCATGTCAATATCAGGAATAGGCATACCATGGTATGACGACTATACTTATTACGTGGCGAGTGGTATACTCCCCGAGGGCTATAGTTATCAACAAAAAAAGCGGTTCTTTTCAATGTAAACATGTATTTTTGGGATGAACCTCTCCTAGTTCAGGAGTGCACAAATATTACGATTAGGCATTGTGTTATTGAAGTTGAAATAAAGGATATCCTTGAAGTATGTGACTCCTCACCTTACGACAACGACCATAGAGGAATCCAAATTGTCACCAAAATTCTTCAATATGGGTATTATTAGCCCTCCCTTCATAAAGATGTTATTGAGTGGGTAATCAAGTAATCAATGTCAAATAAAAGGTAGAAACTCTAGAAGATGTTAAACATGAATTCGGGAGAGACTTCTAATCCAAGGGCCACTAAACTTCATGATTTGGAGGATTTTTGACTCAAAACCTATGAGAGTTCTGCATTATATAATGAAAAAATAAAGAAATGGCATGATGCTAAAATACTAAGGTGGGAAATTCATGTCGGAGAGAGTGTTACTCCTTTTCAATTCTCGCTTGAAACTCTTTGCGGTAAAGCTTCGTTCCAAATGGTCGGGCCCTTTTGTGATTTCAAACGAATACCCTAGTAGTGCCATTGAATTGGAAAATCATGAAAAAGAGATATTTATAGTAAATAGCCAAAGGGTTAAACACTACAACGTGGAAGGTCCCGTGGTGCCAAGGAGGAATTAGTACGTTTTAAAGATCCTACATGGTGATAAAGCAGATTTCATGTCGCGACGTTAAATTAGGCACTTGGTAGGAGGAAACCCATCCTTTTCTATATAATAAGATAGAAAAGGTAATTTCAAGTACATCTATGTTATTCTAAAAGAACTAATAAATAATACCCAAGTCCACAGTAATATCCACAAAGCCTCTGTCAAAACCAAGTACAATCTTGGTCAGGACATGCCACTGATGATAGCCAAAAAGAGCTGAAATAATAGTCTATGACAATATGAAACAAAAACATGAAATGAGGTCTTCTGAAGTATGAAAGCTAACCACTTCAATCTGACTCACGAGTTATGCCACGATCACCTAGTCAATTCACAGGAAAAGTAGACGTATTTTTAGTGCCGCCATCGTATGAAGATAAAATATTCAGAGATGGTTATCAAGTTGAGAGATACCATGTAACTCAGGGATAAGAGATAAAGTACTACCATGAGCAATAATCCAAAATTATTCCAGAATCCAAATGCACACTAACATGTCCATATATATATAAAGTGTCGTGGTAGAGAACAAGGCTTAGCATACAATTTGAGGACCTTATCCTGGATTGTGTAGATTGACCATCAAAAAACTACCCATGGACTATATGGGTCCAGTGTCTTCCACTGGTCGGGCCAAGTGTGTGTTGGTCGAATTAACTGAGGATATCAAAGAAGTCTAGGGAATTCTCAAACACTTCACCATCAATGATACAAATATATACATAGTATGACGTAAGGTCACGATTATTAAGACCAACCCTTATGCCAGCATTCATGATTTTCCATTATCATCTCTTCGGTACTCACACCTTGACGGCTAGCCAACACAACCCTCATTAAGCCAAATTAGAATATTTAACACATCACCTAACCATTACAGTAAGGAGTCTATCATTAAGGCATTATTAAGTTGTATCGTCATACCGACTATAGATTGCAAGCAACGTGATTAAGCCAACACTTTGGCAATCGTTGTATCCCAGAATCCATTATTAAAATCAACTTGGGGGAATTCCTTGTACCTCATAAGGTTTTTAAGACCATTATTATCCCGTTGGGGAAATCCTTGTACCCCACAACGTTTTCAAACCATCCTTAACTATTTTTTGATTTATGCAGTTCATTAATTTTAAAGAAATTAGTCAAGACAATAGTGAGTTACATTCCTGTAATACCCCGAGAAATTTTTCATTGAAATTTTGTGTGTAAACGTGTTGGGTTCTATCTTCTAGAAAGAATTATAAATTTTCCATGTGAAATGTCTTAGATTATGACCCACCATTTAGTAGAGTATCGAATAAGCTTTCCAATGATATATGGATCATCCAAAACAGACACCCGAGCGACGAGTTATGAACATTTCGATCAAACTGTGAAGAGTAGTGAACAGTAAAACCTGCAGGAAAAAGTACAGAGGCCTAGCATATTTTTTCTCCAACTTTAAATGATCATAACTCATTGTACATAATGATCTGGGTGATCTACTATATATCAACAGAAATCTCTGTGAGTCCTCTTTCCAATGAAATTGGTTTCATCCAATTTGAATATTGGAATAAAATATTATGGTTGATCTACTTCAGACTATCAAATCAGTCCACCAAAGGACAGATTCGATATTTTTTTTAATTTTTAGGGGCATTTTTTGAAAGATGAATTTACATCTGTGGTGATATAAAGTATGAATCTTGAACGATATTTATCATAATTTTGATATTTGGATCGTGAATCCCCATTGGAAATTGTGCTTTTTTTTAGAAAGTATGTGTTATAAGCACGTTGATGTTGAATATTTGAGATATTTTTAATGATTTGACCTTTTAGTCCTAATGGAGTAGTTTTGAACTTGAGTGTGAAAGAAATCTACAACGTGGTTTATTTTGATAGATGAGAAGCATATTGGGCTCCCGATGTATATTTATATATTACTAAAATTGTTTTGTTGTGGATTGTCTTTGAAATAATCTGACCTATGTCTGGGGGAAATCTTTAGCAATGAGTGGGAGGTATAAAGCAACCTTACTTCCCTAGAACTACATGCCCTTGTAGGAGTGAGCCTGAGGCTGATTTATATAGTGATTACTAGTTTGTGTGGATTTGATATCGATAGTCCTACTCTGATGGAAAGGATAAGACGGCTCTCCCCAATGTGGGTTGTACTTTGGAATCCATGTAGCTCACATAGTTTATGTCGGTTATAGGATCTCCCAGCGTGTATGTATTTCCTATTGTCTATGGTAAATGGTGAAGTGATTTGGATGTTGAATTGTGAAAGTTATTCTTTCAAAAAATTTAAATGATATTTACATTATGAGAATTGATATTCTTGATGAACTGAAAGTGATTATCAAATTATATGATGACTCATAGTGTTATTGTACTTATTTCATCCTCTCATGATTATGATGATTTTCTTCGGGCTATGTGATTCTTTCATATATCCTGCATATTTCTTATAAATATTTATGATGATGATGTTTATACAACTGCATACATCCCTATATACTCAGTTCCTTTCCATGGTACTGACCCACATCTTTGGATGTGGGCTGTATTTTCTCATAATGTAGGTTCAGGTGCTCAGTTCTAGGTTCGACAGTGATTCTTTGGTCACGCTATTTTACATCCTCTATTATGGTGAGTCCTTATGTTCTGAGGATGTGATGTCTGATGTTGGTTTCACGAAATTGTTTACATTTGATAACTGAGTATGAGTCAGTTGGGGAATGTCTCAATGGCTCGCTGGTTTTATTGATTTTTTTAGAGGTTTGTCAGACTAGTATAGATGTTGAGAGCTGACTAATAAGTCATATTTTGTTATCTTTCTGAAATTCTTTTATTCTTGGATGATGATTGCTCTGTTGATATTTGAGGTTTATTTATGGAGACCTCGTGGATTTGTGTTGAACTGAATAAAAATGGCTCAAAGGGTTAGCTTTGGGCTACTCGTAGCCTCAAGCACCATGTGACGCTCTGGGATCCATTTTCCGGGGCATTACAAACTTGGTATCAGAGTGTAAGGTTTTAAGGTGTCTTAGGGAGTTTGACAAGCCGCGTGAAGTAGAGTCTCGATCATCGGTGTGTAGTGCGCCAGATCTATGAGCAAAAGGCTACAAGACGTTTTAGGAAAAAGTGTGATGCTTTCTTTCATAAGTCTATCATGCTTAAAGTGTCTCTCTCTGCTATTAATTCGTGCTCTCCTCTTTCAAAAGTATGCCTCCACATCGTGCGAGAAGAAATAATGATTGTCAGTAACCGCAACCCGCTGACCCATGAAATAAAAATGTGTCTCATGCTAAATTTCGGGCAGCCTTTTCGGCGCTGGCCCAAGCTGTTACTACAAATATTCAGGCCAACCCGGCCCTGACTCCACAACAGCAGGGAGGTGATTTAGCTGCTGACAGGATCCATGACTTCATATGGATGAATTTGTCAAAATTCTATAGGTCCATGTCTGATGAGGATCCACAGTTAGTTTTAGAGAAGGTGAGGAAGATTACTCAGGTGATGTATATATATGAGGAACATAGTGTGGAGTTGGTTGCGTATAGGTTGAAAGACCTTGCTTATGATTGGGTTGTTTCTTGGAGGAAAGGTAGAGGTGAGGGAGCTGTCCCCACAACTTGGCAAGAGTTCTATGGTATATTCTTGGATAAGTTTTTCCCTTTAAAGATGAGAGAGGCAAAGGTGGAAGAGTTTATGAACCTTCAACAGGGCTCTATGATTGTTAGGAAGTACTGTCTAAAGTTTAATCAGTTGGCTAAGTATGCTCCTGACTTAGTGGCTGATAATCGAGAAAGTATGAGTAAGTTTGCGACTAGAGTGTCTAGTTATGTGGTTAAGGAGTATAGGTCTGCTATGCTCAATAGTGAGATGAATAATTCTAGGATGATGACTCATGCCCAACAGATTGAGGCAGACAAGATTAAGGAGAGAGATAGAATGAGAGGGAATAAGAGAGCTAGGTCTTAGCAGTACAGACAGGGTCAGACTAGATCGCATGGAGGGAGTCGCCCTCAATATTAGGATCATTCTTCTATGCTAGCACCGTCATCTGCTAGTGGTCCCATGCCTACAAGTTGGCAGGAGCAAGGTACCAGGTCATATGCATCCAGGTCCCAGTATAGTACTGGCAGTAAGACAAATTATTCCCTGTGTCCTAAGTGTGGTAGGGCTCATTTAGGTGAGTGTTGGGGTGAGAAGAGAGGTTGTTTCCGATGTGGTGACATGGGTCACAGAGTTAGAGATTGTCCATAGGATGGACAAGGGCGTCGTGACTATCTCCCTTTGACCAAGACTCAAACTGTTAGTGCTCCAGTTCCAGTGACTCACCTAGCCCCAGCCCAGGGCGCCTCTTCTAGCAATGCTGGCAGGCAGTGCCAGAATAGATTCTATGCTTTACTGTCCCACCAGGAATAGGAGGACTCTCAGGATGTTGTTATTGGTATGCTTCGTATATTTTAGTTTGATATGTATTCTTTGTTGGATCCTGGATCCAGTTTCTCATATGTTACACCTTTGATTGCTGTACATTTTGAAATAAGTCCTAATTATTCCTGAGCCTATCCTAGTTTCTACCCCAGTGGGTGATTCGATTGTTGCCCAGAAAGTGTATAAAAAGTGACCAATTACTGTTTCATAGAGTCTTGTTGGCTGATATGATTGAGTTAGACATGGTACATTTTGATGTAATTCTGGGTATGGACTGGTGGTATTCTTCTTAGAGTCAAGGTTCAGTTTCTGGGTGCATCCGTGTTTGAGTGGTCTGGGAATTTTGTGTTACCCAAGAGTCATTTTATCTCTTACCTCAAAGCTAGAAAGCTTATTTTCAAGGGGTGTATTTAGCATTTGGTTAGAGTCAAAGACACTAAGTCTGAGATTCCAACTGTCCAATCTGTTAATATAATTAATGAGTTTTCTGATGTCTTTCTGGATGATCTCCTAGGGATACCTCCTGATAGAGAGATAGAGTTCAGGATTGATCTTCTTCCCGATACTCAGCCCATTTCTATTCCTCCTTACCATATGGCCTCTGTAGAACTTAAGGAGTTGAAAAAGAAACTCAAAGATCTACTAGATAAGGGTTTTATAAGGCCCAGTGTTTATCTTGGGGTGCTATTGTGTTGTTTGTGAGAAAGAAAGATGGCTCTTTGGCATATGTGCATTGTTTACCTCCAACTGAATAAAGTCACCATAAAAAATAAGTACCTCTTTCCAAGAATAGATGATTTGTTTGACCAATTGCAAAGTGCAAGTTATTTCTCAAAGATAGACCTTCGTTCCAGCTATCATCAACTCAAAGTTAGGGAGTGTGACATCCCAATAACTGGCTTTCGAACTCGTTATGGCCATTTTGAGTTTTTTGTTATGTCTTTTGGATTAACTAATGCCCCAGCAGCTTTCATGGACCTTATGAATCGAGTCTTTAGATCATATCTGGATATGTTTGTCATAATGTTCATCGATGATATACTGGTGTACTCCTGTAGTGAGGATGAACATTTTGATCATCTTCGACTATCTTGCAAACCCTTAGAGATCATAAGTTGTTTTCCAAGTTCAGTAAGTGTGAGTTTTAGCTAAGGTTAGTTGCTTTTCTGGGTCATACCATTTCTTTCGAGGGTATTAGAGTTGATCCCCAAAAGACCGAAACTGTTAGAAATGGGCCTAGACCTATTTCTCCGACTGATATCTGAAGTTTTTTGTATTTAGCTGGCTATTACCATTATTTTGTTCAGGTTTTCTCCTCAATAGCATCTCATATGACTCGGTTGACCCAAAACAAAGTGAAGTTCTTGTGGTCTGAATCTTGTGAGAAGAGTTTTCAGGAGTTGAAGACTCAACTCACTTCAGCCCCTGTTTTAACTTTACCTGATAGTGTTGATGGTTTTGTGGTGTACTGTGATGCTTCGAGAGTTAGGTTGGGTTGCGTATTGATGCATAAGGGTAAGGTGATATCTTATACTTCTAGATAGTTGAAACCCCATAGAAAAATTACCCTACCTATGACCTTGAGTTGGCTGCTTTGTGTTTGCTTTGAAAATCTGGAGACACTATTTGTATGGTGTTCATGTTGATATTTTCACTGATCATAAGAGTCTGCAGTATGTGTTTACCCAAAGAGAATTGAATCTTAAGCAGAGACGAAGGTCAGAATTGTTAAAGAACTATGATATGAGTGTGTTGTACCATCCGGACAAGGCCAATGTTGTGGCGGATGCCCTAAGTAGAGTGTCCATGGGTAGTGTTTTGCATGTGGTAGAAGGTAAGAAAGAGTTGGCTTGTGATGTACATCATTTGGCTAGATTGGGGTTAGGTTGTTTGATTCTGCTGAAGGTAGTATAGGGGTTTAGAGTAGTTCCGAATCCTCCTTGGTTTTGAAAGTGAAGGAAAAGAAATACTTAGATGCTAGTTTGGTCAGACTGAAGGAGTCAGTCAAGGACCAAAAAGTAGAGGTTTTCTCCTAAGGGAGAGATGGTGTGTTGAGATTGTATGGTAGATTGTGTCTCTCGAATGTTGATGATCTGAGATAGAGGATTATGGCTGAAGTGCACAGGTCACGATATTCTATTCATCCTGGTGCCACTAAGATGTTCGAGACTTGTGGAAAATCTATTGGTGGAGTGGCATGAAGAAAGATATAGCAGTATGTACAGCTAAGTGTGCAACATGCCAACAGGTTAAGGTTGAACACCAAAGACATGGTTGTATGATACAAGAGTTTAGTATTCCCACCTAGAAGTGGGAAGAGATAAATATGGACTTCGTGATTGGTTTACCTCCTTCCCGACGCAATCATGATTCCATTTGGGTTATGGTTGATAGGTTGACTAAGTCTGCTCATTTCTTGCCTGTTCATACTTCATATACTGTTGAGGATTACGCTAGATTGTATATCCAAGAGCTAGTCAGACTGCATGGAGTTCCCTTATCTATCATTTCGGATAGGGGTACTCAGTTCACTTCGCAATTTTGGAAAGCTTTTCAGAAGGGTCTTGGTACCCAAGTGCTTTTGAGTTTTGCTTTTCATCCGCAGATCGATGGTCAGGATGAGCGGACCATCCAAACCATAGAGGATATATTGAGAGCTTGTGCACTTGACTTTAAGGAAAGTTGGGATGATCACTTACCATTGATAGAGTTTGCTTACAATAACAGTTTCCACTCTGGTATTGGAATGGCTCCATTTGAAACCTTATATGGGAGGAAGTGAGATCACCCATAGGTTGGTTCGAGGTGGGTGAAGTAGCTATGAGTGGTCCTGATTCAGTATTTGAGGCTATGGAAAAAGTTAAGTTGATTAGGGAAAGGTTGAAAACTACGCAGAGTCGTCAGAAGTCATATGCGGATGTTAGAAGGAGAGACCTTGAGTTTGAAGTTGGTGACCTAGTGTATCTGAAAATTTCACCCATGAGGGGGGTGAAGAGATTCGGAAAGAAGAGGAAGCTTAGTCCCCTTTATGTTGGTCATTACAAAATTCTTAGCCGTGTTGGTAAGGTAGTTTATGAAGTCTAGTTGTCTTCCGAGTTGTCCTCTGTTCATCCAATATTCCATGTCTACATGCTTAGAAAGCATATTAACGATGTTGTGGTAGTGGATTCCTCTATGAGTTCTGACATTCAAGAAAATCTTTCTTTTGATGAGATTTCTATTGAGATTCTTGATTTCAGTGTCCGAAGACTAAGGAACAAAGAAGTTCCCTTGGTCAAGGTGTTGTGGAGAAACTAATCTGTTGAGGGTGCAACTTGGGAGGCTGAGGCGGATATGCGATCCAAGTAGCCACACCTATTTTTCATGAACTCTGATCAAGCCAAAGGTACCATTCTTTCCTAAATCATGCACTTTTGATAAAAGTTGCAGCAGTTCAGCTGTCATTTATTATGTATTCAACTGTAGTTTCTTGAATTTATGCATTTTATGTTGCATTTGGAGTGAGAAACGATGTGGGGATGAGTATAACGAATGGTTTTAGCTGTATGATCTATTCCCTATCTAATCTTGGCATGTCTAGAGTCATTCGAGGACGAATGTTTCCAAAGGGGGGATGATGTAATACCCCGGGAAATTTTTCGTTGAAATTTTATGCGTAAACGTGTTCGGTTCTATCTTCTAGAATAAATTATCAATTTTTCATGCAAAATGTCTTAGATTATTACCCACCATTGCGTAGAGTATCAAATAATATTTCCAATGATATGTGTATCATCCAAAACGGACACCCGAACGACAAGTTATGAACATTCCGATCGAACCGTGAATAGTAGTGAACAGTAAAACGTGCAGGAAAAAGTACAGAGGCCTGACGTATGTTTTCTCCAACTTTAAACAATCATAACTCCTTGTACATAATGATCTGGGTGATCTAGTATATATCAATGGAAAACTTTGTGAGTCCTCTTTCCAATGAAATTAGTTTCATCCAATTTGAATATCGAAGTAAAACTTTATGATTGATCTACTTCAAACTATCAAAACTGTCCACCAAAAGACAGATTTGAGAATTTTTTAAATTTTTAGGGGCGTTTTGGTCATTTTCCCTCACCCAAAATCCGTCCAAACCCTATATTAAAGCCTATTAGAAACATTATATGTTATATTTTATCAAACTCCCTCAAAAAGAAAACCCTAAGATCCTACATCCAACTTCAAGAACCTCCAAAGTTCACCATTAATTCTGCAAATTTATTCAAGATTCTAAGTTTCTAATTCAAGAACTCCAAGAAACATCATTCAAAGGCACGATTAACATCTCAAAAAACGAGTATCAATCTAAAGTTCATCATTCAAGGTATATGGGGTTTTTCAACAAGAACTCTTTTTCGTTCTTGTGCCCAAAAGTAATTTTCTTTACAAAGGCATGAGTTTTATTTGATTTTTATGAATTTGAAGCATGAACCCATATCTTATGACGATTATTATGAAATTTTGATGTTTATAATTTTGAAAGATGAATTTACATGTGTGGTGATATAAAACATGAATCTTGAATGATATTTATCATGATTTTAATATTTAGGTCGTGAATCCCCATTGGAAATTGTTTTTTTAGAAAGTGTGTGTTATAAGCACGTTGATGTTGAGTATTTGTGATATTTTGAATGATTTGACCATTTGTCTTAATGTAGTTGTTTTGAACTCGAGTGTGAAAGAAGTCCACAACGTGGTTGATTTTGATAGATGGGAAGCATGATGGCTCCCGATGTATATTTATATATTACTGAAATTGTTTTGTTGTAGATTGTCTTTAAAATGATCTTAGCTAAGTCCAGGAGAAATCTTTAGCACCGATTAAGAGTTATAAAGCGACCTTACTTCCCTAGAACTACATGCCCCCATAGGAGTGAGCCTGAGGCTGATATATATAGTGATCACTAGTTTTTGTGGATTTGATATCAATAGTCCTACTCCGGTGACAAGGATAGGATGGCTCTCCCCAACATGGTGTGTACGTTGGATTCCATGTAGCTCACATGGTTTATGTCGGTTATAGGATCTCCCAGTGTGTGTGTGTTTCCTTGTGTCTATGGTGAATGGCGAAGTTATTTGAAAGTGGAATTGTGAAAGTTATTCTTTCGAAAGATTTAAATGATATTTACATTATCAGAATTGATATTATGGATGAACTGAAAGTGATTGACAAATTATATGATGACTCATATGTGTTATTGTACTTATTTTATCCTCTCATGATTATGATATTTTTCTTCGGGCTATGTGAGTCTTTCATACATCCTGCATATTTCTTATAAATATTTATGATGACGATATTTATACAACTGTATACACCCCCATATACTCGGTTCCTTTCCATGGTACTAACCCACATCTTCGGATGTGGGCTGTATTTTCTTAGAATGTAGGTTGAGGTGCTCAGTTCCAGGTTCGATAGTGATTCTTCGGGCATGCTGTTCTATATCCTCTGTTGTGGTGAGTCCTCATGTTTCGAGGACGTGATGTCTGATATTGGTTTCATGAAATTGTTTATATTTGATAACTGAGTATGAGTCAGTTTGGGCATGTCTCAATGGCTTACTGGTTTTATTGATTTTCTTAGAGGTTTGTCAGACTAGTATAGATGTTGGAAGTTAACTAATAAGTCGTATTTTGTTATCTTTCTGAAATTCTTTTATTCTTGGATGATGATCACTCTGTTGATATTTGAGGTTTATTTATGGAAACCCAGTTGATTTGTGTTGAACTGAATGAAAATGGCTCAAAGGGTTATCTTAGGGCTGCTCATTGCCTCAAGCACCGTGTGACTCTCTGGGACCCGTTTTCCAGGGCGTTACAATTCCAAAACCAATTATGCAGGTGGGTTGTGGTTCTTACCAATTTAAATACCAATATACAATTATTTGGGGAATCCTTGTAACCCTAATTACATTGTTCCCAAGTGTGGGGAATAGTTGTAACCCTAAATTAATTCACCATCCCCATGCACCCCAATGAGTGTACAAACCATCAATGCAATGCATAATAATTTTATAGTTATCATGGGAAGAACATTCAAAAAATTTATATCCAAAACCCTCAATCAATAATTCAAAACCCAACATCAAAACCATGTTAATAATAAACAAATTTCATGCCATTAATAAAATCCAAGTGTAAGGAAAGAAATACATGCCTTAACCACAAAGAAAATTTAGAAATAAACCACCCATAGAACTCCAGATGACCACTTCCCTTGAAACCCTAGCCTTGTCTTGAATGGAGGTTTTAGGGAGTGAAGAGACTATTTGATATGTTAAAGTATTGAAAATAATCCCTCTTTAGGGTTTATGGATATGGGGTCTAAGGGGGTAAGGAGGTAAATGACCAAAGTGCCCCTAAAATAAAAGTTGAAAATTGTCGCCCAGTAGCTATAGTGACCTTGCGATGCTTTGTGTCACCCTATGACTCGTGGCCATTAGTCTTACGTTAGACATTGTCCATGGGCACCCACAATGGTTTGGTTATGATAAGCATGATACGACTCATATCACGACCCTACGACTCATAGGGTCCAAGTCATAGTAAAGAGAACCACCAAGGCCCTACACTGGTTACAATACAGAAGGCACATTATGACTTACAATAAGTTTATATGACTTGTTGAGTCTGTTCGTACTGACATCATAAACATTGGGATAGTACACTAGTTGTCCTACGATTTGGACTATATTACTTGTAATGAGTCCTAAGGACTCGTGAGTTACAAGTTGTAATCAGAGCAAAACACTAGGAAAACATACTGGACATGCTACGGTTGGGTTCTCAAGTCACATATAGAGATCCTATGACTCATACAAAGAGTCATACTCATGGCAGTGAGTTCAAAACTCAAAATATTTTAGAGGCCGACACCTAGGGCATTTCATTCCCCCCTCCCCCTGCCCCCCGGGATTATTTAACCTTGAGTGATGGTCAAGGAAGGCTTTGGCACGATTTAAGATAGAAACATACCCAGTCTTACCTTTAATAAGGACATAAAACAAAGATGTCAAGGAAATCACAATTTTCTTTAAGAAAGTCAGCAAACAAAGATGTTAAGAGAAGACATACCTCCAGCACGATTACCCAGAATGGGTATTTGGACTCCATGTCCTCCCCAGCTTTTCAAGTAGCTTATTCAACCTTTTGGTTCCTACATTGGACCTTTATAGAAGCCATGTACTTAGTCCACAACCGACAGAATTGATGATCAAAAATCTCAGCCAGGACTTCCTCGTAAAATAAGGAATTTGAAATACCCACACTCTTCATAGAACGATCAAGGAAGGATCGCCTACTTGCTTCTTCAACATAGACATGAAAGACCAGACGAACGGAACCCAAACAAGAAAGAAAATCAAGTTCATAAGCCATATTACCCGATCTCTTAAAAACCAAATACTAACCTACATAATGGGGATTAAGCTTTCCCTTTTTACCAAACTGCATAACCCCTTTCATGGGAGACACCTTCAAGAACATCTAAATTCCAACTTTAAATTCTAACTCCTTTCTTCTCATGTTTGTATAGGTCATTTTCAACTTTGTGGGAATCACCTTCACCTTCTCTAAAGTAGTATGAACCAAATCAGAACCAAATAACCTCATCTCATTAACTTCAAACCACCCAATAGGAGAATGACATCTC
Source organism: Capsicum annuum (assembly GCF_002878395.1). NCBI lineage: Eukaryota > Viridiplantae > Streptophyta > Magnoliopsida > Solanales > Solanaceae > Capsicum > Capsicum annuum. Next base: position 157,187,422 of record NC_061121.1, on the reverse strand, counting down.
CTACATACAAGGCCTCAAAAGGGGCCATTCCAATGCTAGAGTGATAGCTATTATTATTCTAAACTCGATGAGAGGGAAATGATCAACCCACTGACCACAAAAGTCAATCACACAAGCTCAAAAAATATCTTCCAACATTTGAATCGTCCTCTCTGCTTGTCCATCCATCTGCAGGTGGATAGAGATACTAAGGTTTACCTTAGTCTCCAAACTTCTCTAGAAGAAATACCAAAAATGCCATGAGAACTGAGTACCAAGATCAAAAATAAAAGAAACAAGCACACCATGCAACTTTACAATCTCTTGGATAAACAACTTCACATAGTCCTCGACATAAAAATTAGTCCTTACTCGCAAAAAGTGAGCGAACTTGGTCATCCTATCCATAATGACCTAAATTGAATCCAACTGATTTTGAGACCGTAGACTACTAGTAATGAAATCCATATTAATCACTTCCCATTTTTATACAACCAACTCGATATCTTGAGACAACTTAGCGAGCCTCAAGTGCTCCATCTACAATTGTTGACACACCATGCACTCTGCCACAAATTGACCACGTCCTGCTTTATGTTATTCCACTAATAAATTTTCTTCAAATAATGGTACATCTTTATCAATCCAGGATGAACTGTATACCTCGACTCGTAGGCCTTTGCCAATATTTATTCTCATAATCCATCAATATTGGGAACACATAGTCTGCCTTGGTATCTAAAGATACCATCACCACTAATCTCAAATGCCATCACTCTCTACTGACCAACATCCAAAACCTGCTTCTCTTTTACCTCTGCACCACGAGATGACTTTGCCACCTCTTGAATAATCGCATTGCCATCTTCAGGATCCAAGAGATGAACTCAAAGATTAGACAACCCTTAAATATCTTTCATGATTTCTCGCTTTCCCTCATCCACATAAGACAAACTCTGAATCGATAACCTACTAAGAGCATCAACAACCACATTAGCTTTACATGGATGATAATGAAGACTTATGTCATAGTCCTTGAGTAACTTAAGCCATCTCCTCTCCCTGAGATTCAAGTCTTTTTGGGTGACCACATACTGCAAACTTCTATGGTCGAATAAGATGTCCACATGAACTCCATACAAATAATGACACCAAATCTATAAGGACAAAATAATAGACAATAATCCAAGTCATGAGTCGGGTAGTTCTTCTCATGAAATTTATGCTGTTGAGAAGCATAGGACACAAACCTTACCATGTTGCATCAACACATAACCAAGCCCCACATAGAAAGAATCATAATAAACAATAAAACCATCAGTGCCCTCGGGTAGGGTTAAAATTGGAGCAGTAGTCAGCTTATCCTTTAACTTCTCAAAAAATCCCTCAAAAGATTTTACCGTAGAAACTTTACTTTTTTTTGAGTTAACTTTATCAACGGAGCTGCAATTGAAGATAATCTCTCCATAAACCTCCTATATTACCTGACCAAACCCAAGAAACTCTGAATATCGACTGAAGTCATAGGTCTAGGCCACTTCTTAACCACTATAACCTTCTATGGATCCACTATGATCCTTTTAGTAGAAATAACATGACCCTAAAATGTAACAGCATTCAACCAGAACTAAAATTTTGAGAACTTAGCAATAACTGTTGATCCTTATGGGTCTACAACACTATGCGGAGATGATCAACATGATCCTCCTTACACTTCAAATACAAAAGAATAACATCTATAAACACTATCAGAAGCAAATCCAAGAACAAATAGAATACCCAGTTCATAAGATCCATAACTGTTATTGAGGAATTAGTCAAACCAAAGGACATCACCAAAAACTATAAATGATCATATGGAGTTTGAAAAGTAGACTTAGGAATATCCACCTTCCTTATCTTCAGCTGATGGTACCTAGACCAAAGTTCAATCTTAGAGAAGTACTTAGCACCCTGAAGTTAGTCAAATAGGTCACGAATCCTATGGAGAGGATAATTATTCTTGAACGTAACATTATTCAACTAGAGGTAATCTATTCACATTTAAAAGGAACCATCCTTTTACATACAAAGAGAATAGGAAAACCCCACAGAGATATACTAGGGTGGATAAAACCCTTATTAAGGAGATCTTTCAACTTCTTCTTAATCTTTTTCAACCCAGTCGTAGCCATTCTATTGGGAGAGATAGAGCTAGGATGAGTATTTGGTAGAAGGTCAATCCCAAAGTCTAATTCCCTATTGGTAGAAATACTAAGAAGATCTTCGGGGAATACTTTGGAAAACTCATAGACTATAAGGATAGATTACAGAGTGGGACCCTCAAAATTAGTATACTTAACATGCACAAAATGATAAAGACACCCCTTGGAAATAAACTCTTAGGCTCTAAGATAAGAAATGAACCTTCCCTTAGGCACTAAGGAAATACCTCCCTACTCAATCATAGGTTCATTCGGGAATTTGAAACTATTCTATTAGGTCATACAATCATTAAAATACATAGCACGAGTGAAACCAATCCATCTATAATATCACATCGAATTCTAACATATCGAACTCAATCATATCCACTAATGTATCCCTACCAAGCATAGATACCATACAACCCCTATAGACTCTTCTAGCCACAATGGAGTGACCAACCGAGTAGACACAAAAAATGGATCCCAAATATTCCTAGGACTAAAACCAAAATTGATTGCCACATAAGGGGTCACATAAGAAAGGGGAGACCTAGGATCAAACAGTCAATATACATCATGAGAAAAAAGTTTTAGCATACCAGTATAAGCATCATCAGAACTATCATAATCCTGACAAGTAGCATGAGCATACAAGAGATTCTGTCAAGTGTCGATACCAGAGGTAGAAGTAGCACCCTTCAGTGCTGGGGCTGGAGAAGTAAAAACAAGAATCTCATTAGCTCCAGTAGAAACCCTTGAAGCACACACCCGCTGCATATGACCAAGTCGACCATACCTAAATACTGATTTCTTCCCTCGTTACACTGGTCACAATACAATTGACCATAAAGATGACAAGAAAGATAAGGTGGAGCCGACGGAGCTTCACTGGCATAAAATAGGCCCCATGTGCCTCAACCCCACGTTGACCCAAAAGCAAATATCACCAAAAGACATAGGATAAGAAGCACTAGTAGTCATCTGAGAACTTTCTCAATTTCTCTTTTTGTGCCACTGCCTACCATCTCTACCACTTTAATTCTGACCCCTCTCATAATCTAAATATTTTATCCTCTGACTATATCTATCACTCACTTTTTCTTGATTTTTTCTCCCACTAACGGGATCAGACTAGCATGACAAAAAGACTACTATTTGGGTCAATAGATGAATAGAATGACAAAATTTAACATTAGAAATATCTTCTTGAGATGACTAAGCATGAGTGTACCAGCTTAAGAAGTATTAGTGAAAATCAGTGTAACTCCATAAGGGAAATCAGAATTAAGGGTCCTACATCGGGTCTGTAACCCATAAATAGGATGAGTTTCATCCATATTACCCTCATGTAGGATAGAGAAGACTTTACAAGAATCAAATCTTCAACGAGCCCTGATCTAAAATCCGATTAGTCGGAGGTTAGAGAGTTTTCAAGACCTTAGACTCTATTTCCCAAAAATAAACAATAAGAAAGGAAAATATTCCTAAATGCCTTATAGCCTCTCCCTAATAAGTGTGGACCGCTACATATCCATTATATAGACTCTACTTAGCACAACTTTATGGACACCCAATTGACCATGAGCCTAGGCCCTGATACCAATTTTGTCACAACCTAAACTAGGGCCTGGCCGTGACAGGTATCTCAAGTCCTTTGTGGATTAGATACCACTACCTTAGCCTAATCAATAGAGCATACACACTAATAGAGATTGAATACTAAATATATAACAAGATAAAAAAAGGTAAAATTCAAAGACATCTATGTTTTACCAGCAGAACCAATGACCAATACCCAAGTCCACAGTAATATCCACAAAGCCTCTAATAAAACTAAAGATAATATAGGTTGAGACATGCACCCGATGATAGCCAAAAATGCCAAATAAATCGTCTATTACAATATGAAACCAAACCATGAAATAAGGTCTTTCAAAGTATGGAAGCTCACTACTTTAATCTAACTCTCGAGCTATCCAATAATCACTTAGTCACTGAACAAGAAAAGCAGAAGTATTTCTTGTGCCTGCATTGCATGGAGATACAATATTCAAAAACAATTAGCGGGTTGAGTGCTAGCATATAACTCAGGAATAAGAGATAAAGTAATATCATGAGCAATAATCCAAAATCAATCAAAAACTCAATTGCACACCAGCATGTACAAATTTATATATAAATTGTCGGGATAAGGCACAAGTCTTAGCATACAATTTGAATTCCTTAGCCCGGGTTGTGTAGCTTGACCGCAATAAAACTACCCATAGTCTATATGGGTCCAGTGTCTACCACTAGTTGGGCCATAGTGCGTGTTAGCCGCACAAACCAAGGATATTATAGAAGGTCGGGGAATTTTTACACCCTTCACCATCTATGATACAAATATATACATAGTGTGATGTAATCACATGGTCATAAGAAATAGCCCTCATGTAGATAAATATGAGTTCTAGTATCAGCCCTTTAGGACTTACACCTTTACAGCTAGTTAGCACAACCCCTATTAAACCCAATTAAAATATTTAACACATAACCCAACCATACAGTAAGGAGTCAATCGTTAATGCCTTATTAAGTGATATTGTTATACTGACTATAGATTGCAAGAAATGTCATTAAGACAACACTTTGGGAAATCCTTGTATCTCAGACTCCATTTTTAAAATCAACTTGGTGGATTCCTTGTACCCCACAAGGTTTTTAAGGCCATTATTATCCCCTTAGGGAAATCCTTGTACTCTAGAAGGTTTTCAAACCATCCTTAACCATTTTGAAATTTATACAATGCATTAGTTTTACAGAAATAAGTCAAGTCAATTGGTGAATCATATTCCAAAACCATTTTTGCAGGTAGGCTGGGGTTCTTACCAATTTCAATACCAAAATCCAATTATTTGGGGAATCCTTATACCCCTAATTACATTATTCACAAGTTTGGTGAATCCTTGTACTACTAAATTCATTCACCATTCTCATGCACACCAATGAGTGTACAAACTAACAATTCAATGCATAATAATTCCATATTAAACATGGGAAAACATTCAAACAATTTGTATCCAAAACCCTCAACTCATAATTCAAAATCCAACATCAAAACCATGTGAACAAAAAACCAATTTCATGCTATTAAGAAAATCAAAGTGTACGAAGAGAGAGATACATGCCTTAATCACTAAAAAAATTGAGAAATAACCACCCTTAGAACTCAAGATGACCACTTTTTATGAAACCCTATCCTTATCTTGAATGGAGGATTTGATAGAGTGAAGAGAGTATTTGATATGTTAAAGTTTTCTAAATAATCCCTCAGTATTTTTTGAACATGGGGTCTAAGGGGGTAAAGAGGGAAATGACCATAGTTCCCCTTAAATAAAAGCTAAAATTTATTGCCCAGTCATTACGGATGACCTTGCAACTCATAGGATCACCTACAATTCATGGCCCTTAGTCGTAGGTTAGACAGTATCCATTGGAACCCACAAAAGTTTTGTTATATAAAGCAACATATAACTCATATCATGACCCTACGACTCGTATGGTCCAAGTTATGGTTAAGATAGAACCACCAATGCCCTATACAGATTATCTTATGGAAAGCATATTAGGACTCATAATGAGTCTATATGACTCGTTGAGTCTAGTCATAGTGACATAAAAAACATTGGGATAGTACACTACTTGCCCTACTATTTGGACTATATAATTCGTAACAAGTCCTAATAACCATGAGGTACAAATCGTACTCAGAGCAGAACACTAGGCAAACATATTGGACTTGCTACGATTGGGGTCTCAAGTCCCGTATAAAGACCCTACGACTCATATAGTGAGTCGTACTCAGGGTAGTAAGTTTAAAACTCAAAAATTTTTAGAGGCCAACACCTAGGGTGTTTCATCATTTGTGCTATTCTCATGTCCATGTATGATTTACATAATATTACCCAAAAATTAAAGCATATTATCTAGATATGAATGATGTACCCATTTATTTGAGATTGCTCAATCCTCAAGCTTAATTTGCATTCAAGTTTTGGATTCCAGTTCAAATATGAGTTTTCTCTAATTTGTTTAGATTATTTTGTAATTAAACCATGAATACGTGTTTTCCATAAGAATGACATCTTCCCATGTTCAAGAATCATGAATTTCCATTTTATGATCAGTTGTTTAATTTTTAGGCTTTATTCATAAAATTCCCTACTATGATGACCTTTTAATATATCATATTCAGTTGCATTAGTCAGAGTTGGTGGGTTATGAACATCAAAAACCTAGGAATTCAAACATACATCAGTTTATATTTTATTGAGTACATTAGATTTACACATGCATGGATATATACCGAATACCATGACTTGAGCATATAAGTTATCAATTTATAATTAAGTTTACACTTTAGTGTCATTTAGCTGAGAGAAATACTTAGTACCGAATGAATGCATGGATGAAGACTTCCCTATCAGTTTGTCATGAGACCGTTAGTAGAAGTTCCTAAGTTCCAGAACTAAGTTGCCACCATTGGTCAGAAGGGGTCCCTCATCAGTAAAGACATGTCACCCTAGTCCTTAGGGACATCAATTTAGTGGATCTACATCATCTAGTATTAGTACCCTTGGCAAGGTACTAGCAACCTTCCAACTAGGGTTACAGGTTGGACCCTAATTTTACTACGATTAGAGTATGTCCATTTTATTTAGCTCCCATAATTCTTAATTTATGTTTTAGATTTAGATTATGGTCAGTTTTCATATTATGCATGACCTTGTACTTAATTATTAAATATTATATAGTACATGTTTATACTTGTTCATTGTATCAGTTCACATCTTATAGTTTCAGACTCAGTATTCATAAATGGCCCTCAGTATAGTGTTACGTCATATTCAGCAGTATCTTGAGATTAAATATAATAGTAACGTTTCTATAGCTCTCAATTTATAGAAATTCTTTAGCTTATGATTTAGAAATTTCACTACGCTTTACTTCTTTTATGTACAGATATGTTCTAAGTGCATATTTTAGCAAATAACTTATGTCCTTAGTTTTAACGCATGGTTTAAGTATTTTCATAACTAGTGCATATCTCACATACCTAATACATTCCAAAGTACTTATTGCATACCTCTTCTACCTATATTTTTCATATGATATAGATTCAGGTGCCTACTCTCAAGATCATAGCTTGGCAGATCACAACTTTCAGCCAGTGGGTGATGAATTCTCTTATTTTGAGGACTCAAGTCAGTTGTTATTCTTGTATTGTATTTTTTTATTCATATTTATTAATTAGGGATAGTTGATGTCATGTTCCTTCTACCTATAATAAATATTAGTAGAGACTTCATAGACAATCAGTTAGAGTTTGTATATGAATTTATGTTCCTCTTTTTTAGATTACAGTGTTGTAAGCTTTGAAGAGTAAGGAATTTAAATAGCTTATCTCCTGATTATGCTTTCATTAAGTTTGTTTATCTTTTATAGATATATTCAAAACTAGTTGCTCATGCATTATGCCAGTACCATGGCTAAGCTTGGGATCACTTGTGGTTCTAAGAATCATGTTACGACTAGGGGGTTGTCTCGGATCATGATAGATTCAGTTTATGTGGATTCTTGATTATGGCATGAAAAATTTGTATGTTATGACTATTCAGTTATTTAGTCCCATTGATGATACCCCCCGGACTTATGGGGGTCTTCATTATATTGACAATCTTTAAGTTATCATAATGTGATCTTTACGTTACTATTTTGTATGTATTTTTTATTCATGTACAACAGTTTTGGAGCTTATTTCTAGTTTTGCCTCTTTACTTTAACTTAGCTTATTTATCTTGCATCTTTATTATACTTGTATTAAGATTTAGCTCAGTCGACCAATGGTGCCTATTGAGTACCTATGGTTTTTGGTACTCATACTATACTTTGTACCCTTTTGGTGCAGATCCAAGTATTAGTTATCCCCGTTGATTCAAAAATTGTGATGAGTTAATTTTGAAGATTGGGTGAGCTATTGGAGTTGAAGTTACCTTTTTTTAATTCTATGTATCTATGTCTAGTCTTTTATTTTTGAGACATATTGTATATGACTATTTAATACTTTTGGCTTATTTATAGTTGCTCTTGTATTGACATTACTAAGTCTTGGGATGTTTATTGCCTTTCTATCTATCTAGTATACTATTGTAGTTGTTATATTGTTATTTTAAGTCTTTAATTATTGATTTTATGGTTGTTAGGTTATTTAGCACTAAGTTAGCCCATTACTTATAGCTCCGAACTCTATTTTGGCTTACCTACTAGTGGGATAAGGTTGGTGCAATCATCATTTGTAAATTGGGTTATGACACTAACTATGATTGTGCCTTTCTTCATTTGATGTGCCGACTCAAAAAATAGTTTTGCTTAGGATAGATTTTATGTTTGTCCATAATACGCCTATTAGGTTTATTGGTTCACTTTAGATTCTATGAATACTTTTGAGACATATTGTTGTTCATTGTAATAAGAATTGTTTTTAGGGGTTTATTCGTATATTGAGATTCATGGTTTTCATCTTATTCTTATAAGTCCATAATCATTCTTTCTTATCAGTTTTCTTCTTATGTTCTAGCAATTATGAATAGCTAAGCACCACAAATAGGATTGTAGGAACCACGACGGATTAACAAAGTAGTGTTTACAGTATAAGGGGATTCTTAAAGGGTATTTAGGCATATATTATTATTATCTTTGGTTTGATTTCTTTTTAACAGTTGCAAATTTTAAAACTCACCTTATCCTTACTCTTGACAACAGGATAAGTAAAGGATGGAAAAAAAGAATCAATAAAGAGACTTGGAGCCATCAATATCCATTTAATTAGAGCTGAACTGGAAAATAGGATGGACTAGTAAGGGATAAATATTAGTGGTTACTAATGTAAAACCCATGAAACATGAACCTTTGTGATTAATGATAGTTGTCTAATAAGGGTGTAAAGTTGTTTAGATGAACATAACCTATTGATTTTGCATATCGATCACCATAAGACATCATTAAGTACAATGAACTCAGATTTATGAAGTTATTGGGGAACATATTCCTAATGCCTCTAACATACTGACTACAAATCTAATAAAATCAATAATTGTTACTATTGAAATCCTAATTACAACCCCCCATTTATTGGAATGGTTATTTATTTCTTAGATAAATATCTTGATAGATATTTTGACCTATTCTCTGTAGGCTTGACCAAAACCTAGGTAGGTTTTATATTTGATCAACGACTATTGTATACCTTGTTAGAAGGTGTAATCAAGGAGACATCAATTTTTGGTGTTGTTGCTGAAAAATACGATTACAGAGTTGACTGATTATGTTAATTGGATTGTTGGGTTCAATTTCTTGATTTTACTTTTTTGTTGGTTCTACAGTGTATACTATTGATGCCCAACAGCCCAACACTCGAAGTTAAGACGATACCTTATTACACTTGATACGAAACTTAATATAATGCTCAGAGCTAATAGAAGAATGATGAATAAAAGAGTTCATAATTAAGGAGTTCATAAAGGTGGATTCGATGATATGGGAGTCCTGAATCAACCAGGGCATAATCTTAGGGTTTAATAGAATGCAAAAGAGACCACAACTTGGTTGATTGCTGAGGATAATGTTAGGTAAGAAGTTGATAGGTAGGTGGCTCAAGAAGAAAGGGCTATACAGGCTGAATTGAACTGTCTAACCATAATTAATAAGCGATAAAGGAAGATAAGGTATAAGGGGCAATAAACTCTACAATAGTATCTTTCTTCTTATGATATAGAAGATGAGAAAGATTTTTTAGAGGTGGTTAAAACAGGCACTATCAATCCACTAGAATTGCCTAAAGGAACTAACTTTGACATCACAAACGTTATGGTACAATTGTTGAACTTGAAGGGAGTGTTCACAATCCTTCCTAATGCTAATACAAACATAAATAAGATGATATATTTTTGGATCTACATCTCTTGTAATTTACCTAGAGTAAGACAAGAGGCGATTAAAATATACTTGCTTTCTTTTTTTTTAACCAGGGAGGCTATAGTATGGTTGACAGAGTTTCCACATGGATCGATCATTACTTGGAATGACTTGAGGGATTAATTTTTAGATAGATTTTTCCCACCATACAGAATGTTGCAATTGTATGATGAGATCTATAACTTCAAGTAGCTATGTTTTGATGTGTTATATGACACCTAGTTGAAGTATAAAAAGAAGTTGTAGAATATTCCTAACTTATGAATATCAAGTAGTATTTTGCAGAAGATTTGCTATAGATCTTTGAACTCAAACAATATGCTATCACTGGATAAGTTTTTATGAGGTTGGATTAGGCTATTGAGATTCTAGATTGGATCACTAAAACCAAAAGGGATTGGTAAACTCAAGACACAGACAGACCCGAAGGAACTTATATGATTGGGGCATCCGCAGAATAGAGGGAAGTAGATGATCTAGTCACTCAAAAGGTTCCATAGTTGATGTTTAAGCTTACCTAATTTACTAAGCAGTTTGCATTGGCTTGAGATAAAAAGGTGAATGTGATTGATTTTCAAGGACCTAGTCATGGTGTACAATCTATTATCCCCTAAAGTGGTAAGTCAGGGTCTTTAATAGAGATATAAAGTCTATTTTAGCAAAGACTATAAATCCCAATAGGATGGACTAGACTAGAAAGCTAGATGACGCATTGTAGGCATATAGGACAACATTCAAGACCCCTATTCGTATTTCATCATATCAACTTATGTATGAAAAAAGGTTCCACTTGTGTATTAAACTTGAGAATAAGGTATTGTGGATACTAAAGAAGTTGAATCTAGAGTAGAGTGATGTGGCAAAATTGAGACTAGAATAGTTGAATGAGATAGATAAATTTTGTGTCCATTCCTATGAAAGCTCATCCATGTACAGAGATAAGATAAAATTGTACCATGATCAAAGGATTTAGAAATAGAATTCACCATTAGAAATAGAGTACTACTTCTTAAATAAAGAATGAGGTTGTTTCAGGGCAAGCTGAAGTCAAAATGAAGAGGACTGTATAGAGTGATGACAGTTTTTCCCTATGATGCAATTGATCCTTAAAATACCAAATATTAGAGGTCTCAGGTAAATGGAAATAGGGTGAAACACTATCTCAGTGATGTTAAAAAGGCCAAAGTTATATGTAAAGTGGACCTATATGATGCTTGAGAAATTAGGAACACCTGAGTCGTGTCGTGATTTAAATTAGGTGCTTCATAGAAGGCAACCTATTAGATAGTTTGGTGATGTCTGAGTAACCAAACTATCCACATCGTTTTGTGACATTAAATTAAGGTTTTATTAGGAGGAAACCCAAGGTTTTTGTGCTTATTTCAATTATAGGGTAATGTGTGTTACTTGTGCAGCGCAATACATAAAAGAACCTGAAGAACTTAAAGCAAAACTAAACCCACCAAAGGATTGTACTACTGTGGAAAGTTCCCAAGATCATGGATATAGTCGTCTACATGAAGTCCAATAACTTGATTTCAAGGAGTTTTTTATACAATTGATAATCGATGAACGTACAAATATAGTACAATCGTGGAATCCATCATCTGACTGAACTTCTGCAGACCAACATCAAGAATTTCATGACCTAAAAAACAAGGGTCATAATGGCACTTGTCGCAGAAAGTCTTGACAAGTAAGCCTATCACTCAAACTAATTTGAAATGAGAAATCAATACCCAAAACCCAAGGCAAGACTACTAGAATGGAATCGAACCACACATACATAGTAAAAGTAGAAATACGTAACCAAATATGTCATAAAATATCCCAAAACATTGTGTCATAGTGTAAGTATCACTAAATACATCTCAAATGTCAAAGATACATTAAAAGACCAAAAAGGATCAAAATTTATCTCCTAATACAAAATAAGACATGAAATAGATAAGAAGAGGTAGTAGGATAAATTCGGAAGCATAGATCATTAGCTACCTCAAATACGCTCCGTATTTTACCCGAAACAGCTATTGTCCAGCGTACTTGTACCTAGATCTACACCGAAAGAGGGCAGTAGGGGTGAGTACGGTCCACTTGTACTCATTAGTTATCATAGACCGACTAAGTAAAGTAGAAAATAAAGAATATAAAATACACACTATGGCCATGTCACCTACAATCAAAAAATATCCAAATGGTAGCCCACTCCGTCACTACTAATAGTTCTACAATATACACATACTAGTATAAATACCCGTGCGATGCGTAAATAGTATTAACGTGACATTTCTAATCACTTCACATTGAAATATCTTGTTCAAACTTGTTATTTTAAATTATCTTTAAAAAAAAGGTCCATTTATCATCTTATTTCTCAATGAAATGAAAAAATAAAATAAAATCTTTTTATACCCACCTACCCCCAATCCTCTAATCAATTTTTTTTAAATATAATTGTTTTTCAACTCCTCCCCCCCCCCCCCCCCCCCGCACCTCCACTCTTTCACACTCAATCCCTCCCCTACTAATCAAATTTATACGGAAAAATAATTATCTAATTGTTAAAAAAAATACAGTTCATATTTTTCTTTATAATATTATTCATAATTTAAAGATAGTGGATTATTAATATCCTCTACACCTCCCCCCATCTTTCCTTCCCTCCGTCCGCCCCGTCTCAAAACAAAGTATATATGAGTAAAAATAATTTTGTAACTATAAAAAAGCTTTTATGTTTCATATTTTTTAATTATATTTTTATATTTAAGGTTTTTTAATTGTCAAAAAAAATTAATATTTGTATTCTACTATCCCTCAGTCTCTTCCGTCAAAATTTTTATAAATAGTAATATGTGTATTATTTGAATTTTTTCATTATATTCTCAAAAATTATTTAAATTTCCTTAAACCCCCACCCCACCCCTGCCGCCCAAATCCTCCATGTACATTCTTTTCTATTGTAATTTGATTACTTAACTTTTCTCTAATTTGATCTTGAATTAGATTACATTTTGTGTTACACACATAAGCAATTGAGTTTTCTTCTCCCTTATATCAAAATGTAAAAGTTAAAATAGATAAAGTTTGTTATACATGAAAAAATAAATGAAATATAAATTAGAAGAATATTTCAAAATTATCTAATCGGTTAGGCGTGCTTATAATTTAAAATTAAATTCAAACATTTTCACATGTATCAAAATATGAAGTTATATCATATATTTGATTTTTAAAATTTCTTTTTTTAAATAAAATTCAAAAAACTTATTAACATGTCCTTATAAGTAAAATGTATTTCCATAATGCATGTAAAAATTTTTGAATATGAATTTTAAAGGAAAAAGTAAAATGATTAGTTTACTCTAAGAAAAAGAAGTTTAATATATAAATTATGTACATTAAGTTTAATTAAACTCTAAGTTACATCATTAGATGTACTTTTATAGATTGTAATTTAACATTAAATATCATGACTCACTTGCATATACTGTAAAAATGATTTCATTTAGTCTTTTAGATTTGATATTTCTATATTTTATGCTACATATAATCCGTTAAAACATAAACATATAGAGTTGTAGATTTGTACGTAAAATTAAGAAAAGAATAAACGAATTAAAATATCTAAATACCTACAAATTTTATGTTGTAATCTTTCCAAAAAAGAGTAGATATATGAATGTGATATAATAATGCTCCATAAGATTGCATTTTTGAAGTAAGTATCGAAATAACTTATTTTACAAAATTTTATTTAAATCAAAAAGAGAATTTTAGCCATCATTTCGAACTAAAATTAATATAGTAATTTTTTTATCATTAAACTACAAAAATTTCGATATAAGTTTTAATAAATCGGTAATTCTCTTAAGAATAAGAGAAACATGAAAAATAAGATTAAAAAAAGTTGTGCGTGTAGTTAGATTTTAAAATACTAAAATATCTAAATATTTTAAAATTTAAAATTCAAACTATTATTTTTTATCTTCGAATAATAATAAACTAACATCGATAATAATATATTTTTCTCTTTTTTAATAATCAAGTTGAGGAAAAAAAGAATGAACAAAATATGATTTTTTTTGAAAAATAATTTATATGCATACGTGCATTAATTTAAAGCAAGAATTGGTTATTATTTTATATGCGCATAAATACAAAGTTTATTTTCATTATTTAAATCATAATATGTATGTTTCTTCTAATATTCTTGCATTTTTATTTTCTTTTCTTATTCATGCTAGTCTAGTTCACTCAATTTCGTTAATTTATCAAAAGTTATTTTAAAATATCTATCTTTTTATACTGAGTATATTATTGCAATCGTATTAAAAAGCATAAACTTGACTAAAATTCTCAATGAAATGTCATTTTTATTTTTCAATTACATAAGCAAACATATTTATTTTTATTAAGTCATATGAACAAATCAGAATGAAAAATATCATTTATTTGAATTCATGATTGTATATATTAGGACGAATATCCTGTAATATGACATCACTTATGTATATACAAAAAGTAAAAATGTTAAAACACAAAAAGATTAAAATAAGAAGAAGAAGAGGAAGAACATAAAACAATGCATCAACTAAAACTAATGAAAGAAAGCTTGACATTACATTTTATTGGAGGAGTATATATAAGAGAGGCTAAGGAGCTAGAATTTCATTCCAACTCAAATTTCTTTATAAATTCAAAATCATATCATTTTGTTATAAACAAAATTAGATTGTTTCTCTTTCTTATCCTATTTATTTTAGTATTCATATTTGCATTGTGAAAAATATTTTATTAATTTTTTTGTGGTGATAAGCTTTAAAAGTTTAAAAACAAAATCTACGAATTAATTAATATAAATAGATATAACATGTTGTAGAGATTAATTCAAACAATTTTATCTTGAAATTGGTTAAGTTAGATGTGGATCAATTTAAATTTCAAAATTCTACAAATTATTATGTTAATGACTTATTAAAATAATGTTGAGACATTAGCAATACACAGTGCTACTTAGAAAAGAGATAGTCAGACTCTAACTTTATGTTTTAAAAACATCCTGCTATTACTATTTTTATTAATTTATCTTTTATTTGATATTGAAATTAATTGTATTTAGATATATTATAACTGAATCAGATAAGTGTATGAAACCACAAAAGTTTATTTATATATATTCAATTATAGGTTCCTAATTTTAAGCTACTGATAGTTTTTTAGATATTTTTATGTTTTTAAAAACATCCTCCTGTTGTTTCTGCTACTGCTAAACCGTAAACCCTAAACCACTACTACTGTTGTTGTTGCTGCTAAACCCAAAACCCCAAACCACTACTACTACTATTACTACAACAACTACTACTACTACTACTACTTCTACTACTACTACAGCTGGTAGTGTTGTTGCTACTGCTACTACTACTGCTACTTCTGCTTATGTTTCTGCTACTGCTACTACTACTACTGTTGTTGTTACTGCTGCTGCTACCAGTTCTACTGCTACTGCTAGTGCTACTACTGCTGCTGCTACTACTAATGCTACTATTGCTACAGCTACTGCTACTGCTAGCATTATTATTATTATTATTATTATTACCATTATTAATAATGGTATGTTTCTAAGACCACTACAACTATATATTGTTTTTGTTGTTGTTGTTGTTGTTGTTGTTGTTGTTGTTGTATTTTACATAGTTTTTAACTCAAAAGAATTCAAATTTAATTTAAAATAATGAAAGGGATAAATTTATGAATAATTATAGTTCATTTAGCGCTCTTCAATGTTAGATTCTTAGTTTCAACCTAATGACAATTTCTTTTTAATAAAATTTAGTGTTTTCAAATTCAAATATTTCTTTTTTTTTTTTAACTCAAAATATTTTATTACAATACTACTACTACCACTACCACTATTATTATTATTATTATTATTTTTATTATTATTATTATTTATAATAATTATAATATTAAAAATAACAACAACAAATGGTTCCCGCGATTATTTATTATTATTGTTACTATTATTATTATTATTATTATTTATTTTTGTAATATTATATTTTATATAATATTTAAATTATCTTATAACTTTGAAAGAAATTAATTTATGAATAGTTAGAGTTCATTTAGAACTCATCAATGCTAGGTTCCTAATTTTAAACTACTGATAATTTAAAAAGTAAATCTAATATTTTTGAATTCAAATATATTTGTTTTTTAATTCAAATATTTCATTACAATACTCTATTAATCTTGTCTTAAAATTGTCAAGTGGCTTATTCTTATGTTGCCACTTGGCTTTTTATGGTGCTTCGTTCTCAACTTTATAATATATATATAGATACCATACATAAATACAAGAAAGAAGCACAAATAGATAGATATCACATCAAAGACAATAATAAAACACAAAATGAGCATAATATATATATATATATATATATATATGAAATCCAACACCAATATCTATCACATCTAGAGAGGGTTTTTGAAGATGTCACATTTTCTGTCATAAAAAGCTAGTGTTTCAAGTATTTCCAAGGCGGTACTAATGTTTCATGAATGTATATGATATGAGGATGTAATGCTCAAAATCCAACCAATATTCCAACCATGTATGCTAGAATCCACTGAATAATCCAACCATCCATGAATCCAAATGTAATTCATATGCCAATAGAGTAAAACACACAGTAATATTCCATGATACAACATAAACTCCAATTTAGGCTTTTCATTGGAAAATATATAATTAAATGTACACAAGCAAAGCCAATAACGTCCCATAAGAGCCCACATGGTCACACATAGGAAACAATATCTCAAAACCAGCAACTCATAACAATATAAGCCCATATAGGCACAACACGATAATATACCCATTTTCATAATTGGTCCCCATACCCTTGACATAATTTTATATACATATTGACTATCCAGACTAGTCTGAAGAAAATTAAGCTATAACCTACATCAAATGTCAAAAATCAGTCCAAAAGCCTCCACTATGAAGCTTTCTCCTGACGAATGGATTCAGAATCAACTAAAAGGCACAAATATAGAATATATGCATTAAATGAAAGCTAATGATATCCATATAGCCCATTTTAAGGCCGGGTTTAAGACAGAACCTCCAAACGAATTTTCAAAAAAGCATGGTAAAATTGGAATTTTGTCCAAAAATATATTCCTCTTGATTAAAGAATCTTATCGAATAAAACCAAAGTGAAAACGGGTTAGAATTGGGGCTTAAGTTAAAAATTTCCTAATTTCAGGCATCATGGACAAAAATCCCCAAATTCCATCTTTGAAATTAAGTTTTGATTGGATTTAAATATCAAGAATCGAAGAAAAATAATTGAAATAGGAGTTTTGGAGCTTACCCAAGCTAAAAATGAAAGAAATCCCCCAAAAACTTGAATCCTCAAGCTTCAAGTCTTGAAAATGGTGAAAAACATGAAATTTAGGGATTTAACCCAACCAGGCATCACTTAATCAACCATCGGGTCGCTTAAGCGGCCAAGTGTCACTTATGCGATGACCGACTCATCACATATGTGACTTGGGTGTCGCTTAAGTGACTTTTCCCTATGCGATGGGGGAGTCACTTATGCAATACCCCCTGCTGTCTTCCAGTCAATTAAGCGACCAATAGGTTGCCTAAGCAAGTGCACCAGCTGAACACTTCTTCACGGACCCCTCTAGATGCATCCAGAATTTCGAGAATACAAATGAAATATGCTACCATGTAAAATTTGACGCTCCAAACTTAACGGCGATATTGGATTTTTGAAAAAATATCATTTTAAAAATATTGATCCAAACACAATTTCATAATTTTCGAACCAAGGGTCTAAATAAGATATAAAGCCATAAAAATACACCAACCATGTTACCATCCTAAAATTGATATTCTGGATCTGCTGGTGTAGTTTGTTTTCTCATTTGATGCATAGATTAATAAAAGTTGACCAAATTCAACTATAAAACTTTTATAACCACCAAAAATCATAATCTTATACAAATCATACTAAAATACAGAGGGAACCGTGCTAATCATCCCCACACCCAAGAAATACAACAAAACAACCACAGGGAGGAATAAAATAGTCAAATCACACAGAAATAAATATTTCACAAAATTACCAAAAATTAGGTCCTTACATCGCCCACCACTAAGAATCGAATTCATCTTCAAACTAAAGGCAAGTGAAATACCTGAATTAGCAAAAAACTAGGAATAACTACCACATATATCAGACTTAATCTCCCAGGTAGACTCATCTACAGGTCGATGTCTTCATTGGACCTTAACTACTGGAATATCTCTAGAATGTAACTGTCTGACATCTCAAGCTAGAATAAAGATGGGATCCTCAAGAAAAGACAACCTCTAATTTAGTTGGACCGAGTCCCAAAATATGATATGAGACTCACCCAAAATGTAACGCCGAAGCATGCATGTAAATATGGATGAACAACTGATAAATATGTGTGTAATACCAAATCATATGCCACATCCGCAATATTACAATGAATCTCAAAAGGTGCAAGATACCTGACGTTAAGCTTGCCCCTCTTCCCAAACCTCATTGTACTTTTCATGGATGACACATATAGAAAGACACGATCACAACACTAAATCTCATAGCATAAATTCAACAATCCATATAGCACTTCTGCCTACTCTGAGCTCCTTGAAGTCTATCCTGAATGACCTAAACTCTATCCAAAGACTCACAAAGCAAGTCCGTACCTCAAGGTATAATCTTAGAAACCTCGATTTAATAAATTAGAAAGCGACAACACCTGCCATACAAAGCCTATAAAGAAGTCATCTTAATACTAGAATGGTAGCTGTTATTGTATGCAAACTCCGTCAAAGACAGATACTCCTCCCACTAACCTCAAAAGTCCATTACACAATCACAAAGAATATCTTCTAAAACCTTAATAGTCCACTCCGGCATACCATTGGCCTGAGGGTGAAATGTTGTATTAAGATCAACCTAGGTACCCAACTCTTCCCAAAAGTTATCTAAAAGTTGGATGTGAACTCTAAACCTCGACCTAAGATGATGGACACTGGCACTACATAAAGATGAACTATCTCTAAAATATAGATACGTGCTAACCTCTAAGCATTAAAAAAAAACTCGAACCGTAATAAAATAAGTAGACTTGGTCAATCAATCCATGATGACCCAAATACTATCAGAAACATGAGAAGTATGATGTAACCTAGTCGTAAAGTCCATAGTGATCAGCATCTATTTCCACTCTAGAATGGGTGACCTCTAAAGAAAACAACTGAGTCTCAAATATTTGGCCTTCACCTACTTGCAACATAGGCAATGAGCTATAAAATCTGCTATATCCTTTCTCATATCAATCCACCAGTAATGTTATCTAAAACACGATATATCTTAGTGACTCTCAAATGGATGGAATATCATGAATAATGACCATCCTACAAAATCAATCTAAGCCAATCACCCATGGTTAGAATACAAACTAGACAACTAAATCATAAAATACCATCAAAGTCAAGTGAGGATTCCTTAGCCGCTCCTCTTAACCCCTTATCTCGGATCACTCTCAACCATACATCATCAAACTGATGAGCTTGAATCTTTTCCATCAAGGAAGACCTAGCCTCCACAAAATCCAAAATATTCATTGATGGTGAATATAAACGCTAACCATCAAGTTAGCTAAAGGATAAACCTCTAACGCTAAAGGTCACTCCTGAGTCAAATTATGCACCAAGCTATACACGCTAATTGACTTCCGACTTAAGGAATTTGTAATAATATTAACCTTGCCAATTGATAGAGAATAGCAATATCAGAACCCTTAAGCAACTCAGGCCAACTTTGCTACCTTATAATAAGATCTTGCAGGGTAAATTAATATTGAAGGATACGGTGGTTTGAGAAGATCTCATAACAGACTCCACACAAGTAATGCCTCCGAAAATTTATTGAAAATACAATCACGCACAACTCTAAATCATGGATAGGTTGATTTCTCTCATGGGGCTTTAACTGAAGATAATCATATGCAACAACCTTACCTTTCTATATTAACATAGCACCTAGCCCAACACCTGAAGCATAAAAAAATATAGTAAAACCCACGCCATCCTTGGGTAAAGTAAAGATAGAAGTTGAAGTCAACAAATCCTTGAGCTTTTAAAAGTTTGCCTCACAAGCATCAGAACACTGAAAAGAAAGCTTTTTTTGAGTCAACTTGGTCAAAGGGATGTGATAGATAAAAACCATCAACAAAGTATCTATAGTATCCTGCCAAAGCAACAAATCTCAAAATCTCAATAGGAGAAGTAGGACTAGAACAATCACAAACCACTGTAATCTTGGTTGGATCGACCATAACACCATCCTTGGTCACCACATGACCCAAGAAAGAGACAAACTCTTACTAAAACTCACACTTGAAGAACTTAGCGTACAACTTCTTATCACTCAACCTCTGAAGTATAATTTGCAGATTCTCTTCATGTTTAGCCTCACTCTTTGAATAAATCAAGATATCACCTATAAATATAATAACAAAAGAGTGGAGATACAGTTAAAATACCTGGTTCATCAACACTATGAATATGGCTGGGGCATTAGTCAACCCGAAAGACATAACCAAGAACTCATAATGATTATACCAAGTTTGAAAAGATGTCTTTGGAATATCCAAAGACCTAATCCTTAACTGGTGATACCTGAACCTTAAATTAATCTTTGAAAACACCAAAGCACCCTAAAGCTGATCAAACTAATCATTAATATGGAGTAGAGGATACTTATTCCTAATCGTTATCTTGTTCAACTATCGATCAAAACACGTAGTCATAAACCTATTATTTGTCTTTATAAAAAACACAAACGCACTCTAAAGTGATACACTAGGTTGGATAAATCCCTTATCCAACAACTCATACAATTGATCCTTTAATTCTTTCAATACTGCAGGGGCCATCCTATAAGAAAGATTAGAAATGGGCTTGGTTCCTGGATTAACATCAATAGCAAAGTCAATATTATAATTCAGAGGCATACCAGGAAAATTTATTGGGAAAACATCTATGAACTCACAGATAATATGAATAAAGTCTAAAGAAGGTGGTGAAGTAGCACTAGTATCACAAATATGAACCAAATAAGACAAATATCCCCCCTCAACCAAAAAATAAGCCTGAAAAAAGATATAACTCTTTTGGGACCCAAATAAAATATACCCTTCTAAACTATCCTTGGCAAACTCAACAAGGATAAGGTCCTGATCTTAGCACAATAATATAGGATAACATGATAAAGAGCTAACCAATTCATACCCAAGATAATATAAAAATCTACCATATCTATTACAATCAGATCTACTAAGTCTCACACCCAGAAAAGCTCACAACATAAGATTAGTGCACTCCATCCATCACTAAAGATTCTCCTACAAGGGAAGATATATGGATAGGCTTAGAAAGAACCTCATAAGAAAATCAAAACTTGATGAAAAATATGCAGACACAAAGGAGAAAGTCAATCATCGATCAAATAACACAGATATTCATCTAAAACAAATAGGGACGATACCTATGATGACAACATGGGAAGCCTCTACCTCTAGTTTGTTAGGTATATCATAGCACTATCCATGACCACCACCTGACTGAGTAGCCCTATAACCTCTACTATCGGAACTACTACCTCTACCACATGCACCTCTTGTCAAACCTCTGCGTATCATAGTCGATATAGAAGTAAACCAAAGAACATAATGGGGACAGTTATTGGCCATGTGGAAAACCTCATCACACACAAAGCAACCTCTGCATCCCAACTCAATAAAAAAAGGTAGGGGTAATCTAGAATGACTACTCAAAGCTTCTGGAATAAAAGACCCTCTACCTAAACCATGCAAGGCTACCAACACTTATCTACCATTTTACCCATAGAAGCCTCTAAAATTTCTATCTCGTGGAGTGTGATCTTTGAACTCATCCTGACAGTGCATCCTCTTGATGTCTCCTTGAGATTCTCAAAGAATAGACATAGTCATATTAGTATGACCACTATACTCTGAAATGATTCCCATAAGACTACCATCTAGATAGTAAAAAGATGAAGCAAAACATCCAACCCTTTTATGAACTTCTAAATCTTCTCAAACGCAGTGGAAATACTGGTATAAGTGTAACTTGACAAGGCATGGGAATATGCCTCATACTCCATAACAATTATGGATCCTTTCTCCAGGCAATCAAACACATCTATCATCTAATCCCTCACACTATAAGGCATAAACCTATCCAAAAAGGCCTCACCAAAGTAATCCCAAGTCTTCTCGAGCAAACCAAGAGGTTTGAAACTTACAAGTGATATTTTCTAATACATAGTTGCATCTCTCAACTGGTAAGTAGTATTACAAACCCTATGAAGAGGTAACATAGAAAAAGGCGGAACTACTAATGTCAGAATACCATATTCAGATATAAGAACTGAATGAGAAAAGACACTCTAATTCTATAGGGTACCATAAGAAAACTTTAGTACCACTGAAGGATCTATACTAGAAATTGAAAGAATACCATAGGAATGCTCTGTCCCATACAGAGGTTCAATATTTGGAGCTGGAGGAACACCAAGTTCTCTAAAAGAAGCATCCTCCAAATGGGTGAATAAGTGAATTAATAAACTCCCTTAATCCCATCCATGACTCACAAATTACTCTCTAGACTGAGCCTCCTCCTCAAAAGAATGCTCTACATCTCTAGCATCATAGGATTTGGTCCTCACCATCTGCACTGAAAAGAGTAAAATATTGTTTAGAACATAAGGTATAGAAAGATTCACACTATATAGAATAAAATATGGGAATTTTAGTAAAGGTATCTTATAGCCTCTCAAAGATAGACATAGACGTCTACATACCGATGTTCAAAACACTACTAAACTCCTTTTCTTACACTGATGAGTCTAATGAAAACTTGGCTACTCTAATACCAATTAATCAAGATCCAAAAACTAAGGTTTATGATGGCACTTGTTGCGGCAAGAATTGAAAAGTAATCCTATCACCTAAACTAATATGAAATGATAAATCAGTACTAAAAATCCAAGTCAAGACATCTAGAATGGAGTCGAACCACACATACATAGTAAAAGTAAAATATATAACCAAAGATGCCATATAATATCCTAAAATCTAGTGTCATACTATTATAACCACTAAATAACTCTCGAAGGTGAAAGATATAATGAAAGCCCATAATAGATAAAAATCTATCTTCAAATACAAAATAAGGCATAAAATAGATAGAAAGAGGTTGTAGAACAACTCTAGAAGCCTAGATTATCTACTAGATTGAATAAATTCTAGATACTGCCTGAATCAACTATCGTATAACACACTTACACCTGGATCTGCACCAAAATATTGTAGTAGGGGTGAGTAACATCCACTTGTACTCAGTAGTTATTATAGGCCGACTTAGCAAAGTAGAAAATAATTTTATAAAATGCACACTATGTGAATATCACCTACAATCAAACCCAAATGGTAACCCACACCATCTCTACTAAAAGTTCTATAATATACACATATACCATACATAAATGCAATAAAGAAGCACATATGTACACGTGTACAAAATACAAGTAAAACAAAGAAGTACAAATAGAGAAATATCACATCAAAGACAATAATATAAAACAGAATGAGCATATTATATATATACATAAAATACAATAAAGAAGATGATGATGTGATGCTCGAGGTTGTTGACCAACCTTCATATACACCTCCCAAGATGTTCTTCTAGGTAGTACCCATGGGGGGTTCGCAACCTATACATAATCCATTATGTTATACTAATATCTATAACTCATCTTCAACATATACATCGATAAAGGGTTTTTCAGAATGTCACATTTTTTGTTAGAAAAAGTCAAGGTCACCATTATTTCCATGGAGGTTCCAATGTTTCATGAATGTATATAATAGGAGGATGTAATGATCACAACCAACCAAAACATGAATTTCTAAATCCAACCAATATACAAAAAATATGATCCAAAATCTAGTCAATAATCTAACAAACTATGAATCTAAATTTATTACATATGCCAAAACAGTAAAATACACAATAATATGCCATTGATACCAGATAAACTCTATTTCAGGTTTTTTTTATCAAAAAAATATGATCAAACGTACATATACTCATCCAAATATGTCATATAAGACTCCATACGGTCACACATAGCAAATAATGTCTCAAAACTATTAATTCATAAAAATATAGGACCTCACATACACACAACACAATAATATAGCTATTTTAATGATTGGTTCCCATACCCTTAACAAGATTTTATATCCATATTAACTACTTAGCTCAGTCTGAAGAAAGTTAAGCCATAAACTGCCTCAAATGGTTAAAATCAATCCAAAAGCCTCTAGCACGGAGCTTTCCTCTCTTGAACAAAACTAAAATCAACTAAAGCATATTAATATAAAATCTATGCATTAAAAGAGAGCCAATGATACTCATATTACCCATTTTTATGTTGGATCACAATGAACCCCTAAAATGGGTTTTGAAAAAAAACTACAAAACCCGAATTTTAGTCCAAAAATATATTCCTCGTGATTAAAGAAACTTATAGAAGAAAGCCCAAGTGAAAATGGGTTAGAATTAGGGTTTAAATTGAAGAATTCCTAATTTG
The DNA here is from genome assembly GCF_002878395.1 of Capsicum annuum. NCBI lineage: Eukaryota > Viridiplantae > Streptophyta > Magnoliopsida > Solanales > Solanaceae > Capsicum > Capsicum annuum. The sequence continues at coordinate 157,162,506 of NC_061121.1, read as the reverse complement.
ATAACCTACGAGCCAAAATCCCCAAATTCCATCTTTGAAATTAAATTTTGAAAGAATTAAGTGACAAAAATCAAAGAAAATAATTGAAAGAAGAATTTTGGAGCTTACAAAAGATACAAATGGAAGAAATCACCCAAAAACTTTAATCCCCAAGATCCAAGTCATGAAAATGGTGAAAACTCATGAAATTAGGTGATTTAACCCACCAAGAATCACATAAGCGACCACAGGGTCGCTTAAGTAGCCATCAGTGAAGATTTTATTGGGTTTATTAAGCAACCATTGGTTAACCGACCCGATGTCGCTTATGTGATACCTTTCTTGTTCCGTATACGGCTTAGTCATTACTTAAGCGACGATCACCAAAGATTTGGAGGAGTCTCTTATGAGATACCCCTTCTGGCTACCAATTACTTAAGTGACCAACTGGTCATGTAAGAAAGATCACTAGTTGGAGACTTGGTGAATTCGAATTCCCTGCGGACCCCTCGATATTCATTCGAAATCTCGAGAATGCAAATCAATTATGCTACACTATCAAATTCGATGCACTGAACTCAATGGTGATATCAAATTTTTGAAAAAAATATTGTTTTCTCAAAGTTGACCCTCGAAACCTAATTTCACAACTTTCCTAACTAAGGGAGGAAATGAGATATAAAATTTAGAAAACCACACTAACATAAAATCGACATTTCGGTTCTTCTGGCATAGTTTATTTTGTCATCTGATGCACAAATTAATATATGTTGGCTAAAATAAACTATAAAACTTTTGTAACCACCAAAAATATAATGTTAGACAAAGAACACAAAAAATCATTAGGAACCATGCCAATTGTCGCCACACCCCAAAAATATCACAAAGCAACCACGGGGAGAGGTTAAATGGTCAAATTGTATGGAAATAAATATCTCACACAAATCACCAAAAATTAGGTCATTACACAAAAGAGGTGAACCTAGGACTTCAAGGAACGATTGTTGCTAGATACCACGATTGTCCTTAAGATTCATAGGTTCCCAAGTAAGTTTTTCTGAACCACTATAGTGTGAAGTTATGTAATAATCATGGAATGATTCCATGATCATGGGATATTACCTTCTATTGGATCCTCTAATTTTAATGCGATCCTATCCGACCCAACCTAATTTGATTTTAATTCCAAATCATTATACCATACCCTCAATACCCCATTACAAAAAATATTCCACACTTAAACTATGATCAAGAAAGAAAAATCAAAGAAATATTACTTGATTCTTACCAAAAATTTAAGCAAATTCAATGGCTTTATTTGTGTTCTCCTTAAACATCTTGAACTCCTATGCTTTCAAATAGTTATGCATTTTCAAGTAAGTTTCTTTTTTTTTTTGAAATATTGTCTTATGCAAAATTAGTAAACCTCTATTTCTTCTTTATACTAAGTGTAATGACTATTGGTATAAACACCGAGGAACCCAAAACATTAAACAAGATATAAAAGGAGATTTCTAAGAAACGAGCACCCCTTCAAAGAGTTAATCAAAGGACTCTTGTGGTTCAGAGATTGAGTACTCCAAAAGTAGTAAGGAAGAACAATACCTACCATAAAATAGTAGATCAAATCCAAGGTCGAGGCCACAACCTTCAGCACTTTGGTGCCCACGATACCTCTATTAAAATTCCTTGATCTAAGAAGGAAGGTAAAAAATTAAACCCTAATAGAGTTGAGCTTGTAGTTGCTGATGAGGAGATTTGCTTTGAGGATGAAGAATATATGGATGATTCCAAAATACTAATCTGGCATCCTCTACCAAATCTATGACTACAAATACATCCCAAAGGATGATAGACCCAATAAAATATGTTGTTTCCATTCAAGAGATTACTACACTAATAGGGTCTCCCTAATCAACTAGGGGAATCAGAGAAGAAATATCCAAGAAGAAACTTATTTATGTCATATGGAATTATAGAGCTTTCCCAAATTAAATAGGGTGTTTAAAAAGTCATAGTTGAGATGGATGATGAAAGAAGTGGGAAATTACGGGTTTGAATTGGTGTATAAATTCTATGCCAACTATGTTGCAACCATTTATAGTATTGCTCTTTTTAATAAGAAGAAGGATATGATGAGGCATCCTAGACTTCATTGGATGATAGTACGAGGGACGACAATTGACATCTTAGTAAAAGCTATTTTGAAAGCTTTCTTAGGAATGATTTTGAACCAACTATCGGACTTTAGAGTTTAAAAGTTAAAGAAATTAAGTGTCAAGGATAAGATGCTACGCTACAAGTGGTTGGTGAGACAAATTGCAAATGTTAAGGAAAGGGAAATTTGGGTTAATGGTATGGCAATCTACATGCATATACTCAGTTTCACTATCAAGGCTTGGTGATCAATTGTAAGACATCGAATCTCATCAACTAAGAATGATAACATATTGAGTGCCAACAAGGTAGGTTGTAGAATTCTAAGGAAAAAGCTGGATTTGAAGAACATATGCATTATTATAGATGAGATCCAAGAAAGGATGATGCTTTATCAGACTACCATCTATTCTATATTTTAGTACCATTACTATGTTGGAAAATTAATGTACCAAACTCTCCAACAGCTGATAGATTTATTCGATTGACTAAGACTACTAACATTGACTTAATCAAGGATATGTTGAACCCAGTGGCTGGAGTCTGAGGTTGTTTTTAACACTTGCCTACTTAGGAAATAGATGATGGTGGACTTATTTTAGATATCCTAGCTTCCAAAGTTGGTTTTATTTTGACATCTATACCGCTGCCTACAATGTCTTTAGTAGCACTTTAGTCTATACCTGCATTCTATACTTTGATGCCTACAACTTTTATCGAGTAGATATTTAAGAAAAATCCCTTTAGAATGCCTAAATTAAGAAGTTTGAGGTAGGGGTTAATCCCAAAATGGAAGATAAAACTAAGGTAGTGATAAAAGGTGAGCAAACTTGGTTTGATTAATTTAGAGCTATATTATGGATACATTTAAAATATTCATGATTTCAATTTTAAAATGGTCATCAAGGAGATGGAAAATTTAAAACACATAGTTAAGTAGCTTACTAAGCGACAGTTGCAGGTTGTGCCATCTCTACCTCTACCTATCCCATCTTTGGAGGACTTTACAATAGATATATATACTTAGTGCTAGACTTATATACCCAACCCTACTAGTTAGAGGCAAGTATATATAGGTAGAGAAAGAGGTGGATGAGATAGAGAAGGACATACAACCCTAAAAGAATAAAAAAAGGAAAAAGGGTAAGAAGAAGTAGAAGAAAAATAAGAATAGAAGAAAAAAAAGTATAAGGGTAACATGAAAATCATAGATTTTTATCTTAAGAAGAATCTCAAGATATATAATTTGAAGATGATTGAGGTCTCTCCTGCTAGTGTCACCAGTACTATTGATAATGATATGATTAAGAGTGGTGGGGTCAAAAATATTTCCCCCGTGATGACTTTTTGAGTGTATTGGCCTCTATTGGTGCCCAAGTGACTGAGAGTGACACAGACACAACTAAAACTACTATAGATGGATTGAAAGCACTATGAACCCCATTGACGAGTCTGCGACTAGAGTCTAGAGTACCAAAAGCATTCTTCTACGCTAGTTTTACATTTTCTATGCTTTTGTGGAATGGGGTAATTGTATCATTCTATGTCAAGGGTGGGGGTGTACCATATCTAAAGGTTTTTGTTGATGTATTCATTACCCTCGAATGAACTATCTAGTTAGAACCAACATGTTTAGGAGCTAAATATTGTATTTTTGTTTTGTCTCAGAGTTAGTTATGTATCTGGGAGAGAAATAGGAGAACTTAGTGTAGTCTGAGAAAAATAAGAGCATGCAACTAAGTTTGAAATGAATTATGTGATTAAATGATACCCGTCCATAATTTTCTTGTGATGGCATTTACTATGTTATGTGCTTACTTGAACTATGACCAATATGGATCTCATCATGTCATTTAGATTAAGAGCGTGATAACTATAGCCTAAATCATATGAACCGAATAGGTAGTAATGGAATGTGTAGCCATGACTCAAAAGTGTCTGAAATTTTAACTGGTTGGGGTGGGTGTGTGATTTAGAACTTGCCCAATTAGTCTTCCTAAAGTTTTAGAATAGGATGTTAGGAAAGGATCATAGGCTATTTTATTAATTAGATCCAGTAAAAGGCCTAAAAGCCTACCAAATGAGAATTTAATAACCCTTGATCCTAGAATTTGAGACTAATTTGACCAATTTATCTCATTAGCTAATTCATCCTTTCAACTTTAATTAAAATGAATCTATTTTGGCTCTAGTCCTTCCTTCGACATTGTATACCTCAACTTAGGCAAATTGCTAAAGTTAAGGGTGGCTATCATAGGGATGCATAGTGTAGCATGGGTATAAAGAAAAGGTTAGTTAAAGAAAATAAAAAAAAGTATTAGGTGCGGAATTGTGTAAAGAAAAAAGTGAAAAAAGTTTTTCATAAAAGGAAAAAAAGAAAAAGAAGAATTTGTGAAAATAAAACCATACTTAAAGTTCACAAAATTTGAATACGGGAGTAAAATAAAAAAGGTAGGAAAAGTGGAGCTAAAAAGTAGTGTAGAGCCAATGGGGTTGTAATCACTTGGAACATATGTACCATACTTATCCCCAAGATTATGTTACAAGCTAATAGACGCCCTATAGCTAATACAAGTCCTATAAAATATAAACTGTTCAGCCTTTGTTGTGAGAGTGAGTGCTTAGTTTTTATTCCTGTTTTGATTCTTATTTCATAAACTAAGTGTTAGGGACTTCTTTTATATAAGGGAATAGGGTTTGAATTGTAGTTTATTATTTTTCAGGTAGTATTATTTGCTTGCGTACTAGGTTGTCTGTTGATAATGTAATATCATTGCTTGATCTGTTTTGTTATGTTGAGTGGTTTGGGTACAAAGAGCGATTATTGGTTTTGATGGTAGCGGGAGGTGTTGAACTTGTGTTTTTAATTAATGCACGCCTAAGTTATTTTTGATAAAATGGTTTTCGTAGTACTCTTAAATTTTTCTTGGTTAAGCTTTGTTGAGTTATGTTTTAGTTTAGTTGCATTATGTTAGCCCATACAAGCAATCTAAGTTAAGGATGTTGTTTCGCAGACTTATGATACTTTGATGCTTAAAACTAGGAATATTTACAAGTACAAAGGAATTTTTATGTGGATATAAGGTGGCTTTTGTGGTATTTGCTGGTACAACGAGACCAAAAAAGGAAAGTGTAGATTTTTGGACTTACAAGCATTAGACAAAGACTTTCTATGACCATGGGATCTAACAATGGTCATACCAAGGATGTCATGGGAGGAAATTAAGAATTAACAATCGGTGATATGTAAATAGAAGCTTCATACATTTGTGGAAAAATGTCACAATCGTACAATTGATCATAAGAAATGAGTCTAAAAGTTAGGCTTGAAGATGTTAAGTGTAAAGATCAGATGAGAGGGTCCCACAATCATGGGATGATACAATGGATCATACAAAGGATTGTGGGAGATATGTTCTTCAGGGTGAAAAATTTGAAGAAGATGCTATGGGAAATAAGAACGATCATATCAAGAAGCCATAAGCTCATACTGAGAATTGTGCTAATCAAGATCTTTAAGATGACAAAGTCAAGTGCCAACCTACGAGCACCAAGGATAATAGTGATATCTAACCATGATCGTACCTTCTTTATCTTGATGTGCCAACTCCGCAAATCCAATTGTGTTTAAGATAGTTTTTATCATCGAATATAAATACTCCTATTAGGTTTATTGTTTCATTTTAGATTCTACCAATACTTTTGTGACATATTATTTTTATTTGAAGTATAAACATCTCTTTTAGGATTTTATTCATAAATTGGCTTTGTAGTTTTTGTTTTATTCTTGTAAGTTCATAATTATTCTTTCAAATTGTAATTATTCTTATGTTGAAGAAATTATTAGTAGCTATACACCATAACTGGGTTTGTGAGAACCATGACGGATTAACAAAGTAGAGTTCATGATATGAGGTGATTCTTTATGGGTGTTTGGGAATATGTTGTTATTCTCTTTGGTATGATTGATTTTAATGGTTGCAAATAATTAGAACTTTCCTTATACTTACTCTAATTTCCTTATAATTACTCTAGATACAAGAATGAGTAATGGATGGGAAAAGTAAATTGACAACAAGACTTGGAGATATCAACCTCCATATAATTAGACATGAGTCGATAAATGAGAAAGATTAATTTGGGATCAACAATAGAGGTAAGTAATGAAAAATCAATGAGACATAAACATTAGTAATAGGTTTAATTTATCTAATAGGAAGTAAAGTTATTAAGATGAAATCGATTCTGCATGTGGAGCACCACAAGAGATCACTAAGTACAACAAACCTATGAAGTTATGAAGTTATTATGGAACACAGTCCTAGTACCTCTACAAAAACCACCTATTTATTAGAAATTATTATTGATTTCTTAGACAGATAGCTTGATTGATAATTCTACCTATTACCTGTGGGATTGAACCTAACCTAGTTAGATTCTATATTTGATTAACAATTGTGTTATACTTTTTTAGGACATATAATTTGGGCGATAACACTCACGATACAAAGGTTCTTTTTGGCTGTTTTGCAGTGTGGCATAGAGACTTCTTATGCATTTGAATTTTCCTTATATTGATATCAACCTCGTTTTGTGTTTCCCTTTTATTTTGGTTCACTCTCGATCACATTTTTACCTAAAATGTGCTAATCAAATATTTAATTCACTAATGTCAAACATAACATGAAGCATATAATAGTAAATAAACTTAATCTCAAAATTTATCTAAAATATGAATAAAATATGAGATTTGGGTGCATAAATACACCTAAGCTTACCACCCTACTCTTAAATCCTTTTTCATCCTCAAGCAACTCATTATAATTCTCACATATTTTAAGCCTTAACAACATTAGTCGAACTCAACTAATGACACTTAAACAGCTAAAAAATTTAATCATGATCCATTAAACACTCAATTAAGCATGGGTTTTCACTCAAGGTACCCTTGAGAGAAACTCCACGACCTCTAAAACTAAATAATTATTAAAAAATAGTGCCAACATGATTGTATACTAGTATTGAATTCTTTAGTTCACCAAGTTCATGTCATTTTATGATCTCACACTTAGGTAAGTTCCTCGAATATCACATCACATAATTATGATAGGGGGGACAATTTAAAAAGAAAATACACTCACACTCCAAATAAAGTTTCAAACATATGTAACATACTATGGGCTTACCCATAGTGTCTTACTCAATCAAACAAAGCATCAATTTGCACGATCAAAAGAACTTTCCATGGTTGTAATGTCTAATAAGAGATGGGTAAAAACTATTTTTATAGTAGAGACTACTATCCCTATGCACTTTCAGACAATTAATTTGCTTGTTTCTAGTATCTTAATTCCTTATATCACCCAATTCTTCCTCATTACTCCATTCCTTCTTCACAACAAAAATCATTTCCCCTATTTCATAATGGTGTGAATCATCTATAATTATTTTATTTATTTATTTATTTCTTTTTTTTCTAATTATCTTTCATTACTATCAACAAGTTTTGAAGCATATGAGAGCACATACGTTACCCTCTTCCTATCACACTATGCATCTTCCTCTGTGTTCACCCCTTCCTAAATAATAAAGTGTTATTATAGTGTATAGGGCCTATTTGGTTTATTTAAAATACGAGTTCATATGAACAAAAGGGATTTGGCTATCTAATATAGTCATCCAAAGAAGTAGGCTTAAAAGAACAAAGCGTTTTTCTAAGGATAATGCACTGGTAGACACAGAGAGCGATACAAAATTAGGCTTACAAATAAATGCCTTGATCATATCCTATAAATTAAACACCAACTTCAAAATTTTCACACACATGGCAAAGTTATAGATGTATAATATGTGAGAACCACAAGTATTCTTTACAAAGGCTACAATGGTTTAAAAATGGTTAACCTAGTCTTCAATCCAGATAACATAATCAAACTAAATGTCTTCCATAATTACGCCCATCATTTTTATTTTAGAGTCAATTTTAAGAGCTTTATGTGTTTCTAACAAGGCTTTCTACTTCTTAAGTTTTTTAAATGGGCCTGACATGAAGTCTGGGATATATATAAGTAGGGTAACTAGATTTTACTTGGCGAAGGGTTCTACCTATGATTAATTTTTCCTTCAGATGGTCCTCATCCATCCATGATAGGAAAAGTCTCTAACTATGACTAACATAATCCTAGGAATTTAAAACTTTAAAAACAAAAATTCCTACTTAATTGAAAGGGACTATAATCAAGTTTCTGAGAGGTTGCCTCTTCTACCTTGAAGACCTTCAAGAATTGTTCCATAATACCTCCATAGTTATACCTATCTCCTTTTTCACCCTAGAATTTTATATTGAAAATCTCAAAATGCACCCATAATAACATTAAGATAAGTCGTAAGGGCATAAACAAAAAATACCCAATCAAGTGTGATATTGGTAAAATGATTTATTTATATCAAATATACGTAATCTATCCTAATCTACATTTAGTCTCTTACAAGTAAAAATAAGAGTGAGTATTGTGATTCCCTTTATCATTGTAGTAGGTCCATCTCAAAGTTGGTATTGTTCCACAAAAGGTGTGTCAAATCTCCTGGTAGGGTGACCTACTACACTACCATAGTAAATATATGGTTTGTTGAGTATGTTATTTAGTTCTATCACATCAAATATAATGACATTCCTACAAATGTTAACCTCATGGCACCACTTATTTTGAAACTATTTAGCAAAAAAAAAAGCCCTCATTAAATTCAAATTGCAATCATCGCATTCATTAAAGATAAATCCATCCTAACTGGTAGATCCTATCTAGAATGTGCAGGTACTTAGTAGCTAAGGACTTCCTACTAGTAGTCTTCATAGGCTAGTACTTTACCTCTATATTGTTGTCGTACCTCTTGATCCCATCCTTATTAGTGGATTTCTCTCAAAATATATAAAGAATTCCTCGAGGAAATATTTGTAAGGCTATTAATGCATTTGTGGTTTGTCCAGTGTGAGTCGTCTTCTATCCCTAGCTTGATATGGATGAAGCTTTCTTTTTACTTGGTATAGGTGCCATTGTACCTATTTGTAATAGCCCTATAGGTTTTTTTCTCAGTTTGAATGTATTTTCAAAGTTTTTAGCCTTCGTATAGCGGCTACAAGTCATTTATTACTTGCCAAAATTGTTGATTTGGTGTTAGATATTTTTTGTTATTTTAGGCTCATTTTCCTATTTTAGAGCTTTTCTTGTTTAGGATTTGGTCTCGGACCAAACTCCTAATAGATGACCTCAAATGAGTCTTCTGATAGAGCAATCTAAAATATCGATGTTAGGTTAGGTAGACTTTTGGTTCGTGTGTCAAGGAACCCAGGCTCATTTTGAGCTATTGGTTGGAAAGTTTAGAAAATAATGGTCAAAACAAGCTCAGATGGAAATTTCAATTATACTATTAAGTTCAAAATATAAATTTATTATGGTTATGTAGTTTATTTGTGTATCGGGGTTTCAAATGAATCTTGAGGGCTTGGCGGATACTTAGAAGATTTTACAAGTCTCAGCTGTCAACTAGTGAATCTACTATAACAAGCCAAGGGTTGTGATTGCACCACCCTTGGCTGGAATATAGTGCGATCATGGGAAGAGGTGGTATAATCACAACACCTTGTGCATTTACCAAGTGTTGTGATCATAGGACACGAAGAGCGATCGCGATTTACACGTTCAAACTCAAGAAGCTACGACCGCATATTTCAGGTCATAAAGCTGGACCTAAGTGCCTGGAACGGGTATAAATAGACCCTTAAGTCATAAAATTTCCCATTTTCCACCTATTTCAAGAGAGATTAATCCCTAAAGAGTGTGATTATGTGGGATTAAAGCTTTTAGATGATTTAGGAAACTTGGTTATCTATTATTCCATGATTTCACTTTGAATTCATGGTAAGATTCCATCAATTTCTTGATAAATTCTTTAAAATTAGGGATTTTAATTCCTAAAATTTATGGGTTGATTTGATACCCAATTTGTGTTCTGTTAGTTCTCAACTTTTAAGCACACATTCATTATCCTTTGAGGGACCACGTGATGGGTTCAATTTTGGAATTTGTTAGCAGGTGCTGCAGGCTTATTCTTGGCCCAAAATTGGACCCAACCCTTCATTCAGCCATATGGGTATTATTTTACTCCTAATGAGGCATGATTAGAATTTTGATAGCATGGAATCAATTTGAGATCATGGAGTGAAGATGAACATTTTGTGGACTATTCAAGGAATTGTAATTTGGCTTTGACATAGGCTCCTATCTACTCTTCTTCACAAGATGATGTGTTTTATATATTGAATTTCGATGTGAATGTAAAGATTGAATATAGGTAGAATACCGTAACTGATTCTTGATTATTGAAGTTTGGGAATTAGATAGGTGAATAGAATAATAAGGTAAAATAATTATTGTACCCCTATCAAACTTTGCCTTCTTCTTGGTTAGATATGAAATTTGTAGTATGATTTTGTTATTATGCTATATTAGAGATATAGCTTAAGTGTCGGAAGCATGATTAGTAAGAATATTCTTATGTGGACTATTTAGCAATCTTAAAACCATGATTTAGATGGATTTGACTTAATTTCTCATGTTCGAGGTGGAATTTTTATCTCAGGGAAAAATATGGCTTATGTAGCATCTAGAAGTCAACATAGATACCCTAGCTCAGTCTGAGATAGAAATTGCCTAAATATGGAATTCGAGGATTAGAAGTGGGTTCTCCCGGCCCACCTTAGGCCAAGACTTGTGTTATCCCATGTATATTTATTTATACATTTTACACATAGTTGAGACTATTGAGCCTTTAGTGTAAGGTTACTTTATGACTTGGTGAATGATGATGGTTTTTCCCAAAATTATTATTAATGGCTTGTAGCTATAATATGGATTTCAAACTTTAGTTATGATACGGTCTATCAACATGATTAATAATATAGGCATAGACCTAGTTATGATATATGGCCTATAGATAGGAGATTCCTTATAGATGTGATATGCCCCATATATATGATTTATGGCTTATTGATAAATATGTCTTATAGATGTGAGATGCCTTACTGATATATTATGCCTCTAGATGTGAGATGCATTATAGATGTGATATTACTTATAGATGTGAGATGCCCTTTTTATGTATTATGCCTCCTAGTTGTGAAATACCTTATAAAGATGAACTATGGCCTATAGATACTATATGCCTCACAGATATGCTATGGCTTATAAATTAGGAGATGACTTATGGATATGATTATTGAAATGAGTTCTGGATATGTATGTGGTAAGGCCATGATAATGATATTATAATTATTCTGGACCCATTATTGGGTGCAAGGCTATGTTATGATATTGTTAAACATTCAGGAAGTGCTTATCCTTGTAAAGGATGTTGTTGTAGATCATAGATATATTAACGCTTATGGTTCTATTGTTTGAATATAGTTGATAGCATCCATAAATTTGATACATTCTTGATCAATAAATTGTAAAGGATACATTTCTAACTAAAATAGTATTCTACTACTATTTTTCCTAAATAGAGGTTAAAGCCCACTTTTTACCTTAAAAATGGATTTCTTTATAACATTAATTATCTATCTTAATCAATGACCTATGTGTAAGGACATGAAAATCATGTATTAAAGATTTGATTGAGACAGATTTTGGCCTATAATATGATACTACTAATTACTCTAGCATGAGAGATTTTGACCTTTTCTATACTTTCATAATGCTTTAATCCTAGAGTTCACCTTGGGTAATAGATTTATGGATTTACCCTCTCATTAGCTATGGAATAAGTCCATACACCTATTTTATATATCCATATACACATCTATTTGGTATTGGATGGACAAGGATGATGCATTGATGATATAAAATCCAGGTAAAACCCAATGATAGATTAGAGTATTGATGTTATTTATATGTGTTGATGATATGCTTATATACCTGGAAAGGCCAGAGGATGATTATGATGATATGCTTATATACCCAGCAAGGTTGAAGGATTATTATGATGATATGGTTATATAGCTGACAAGTCCAGAGAATGATTATGATGATATGCTAATACACTCGCTAAGGCCAGAGGATGATTATGATGATGATAGTAATGACGGTTATGTTTATGATGATGATGAGTATGATATTAATTATACTTATCGGTTTGAGTTTGAATATACATTATGATACTTGGATCGATTATGATATTGTGGATTCTGTTGCATTTATCTTTGAATGCGCATTGCTTATCACTAGTATGTGCCTATATCTATCATCCTTATAGGGATTTGCATAGGTATGGGTATTAGGTATGTCTTGTGATGCGTTATATATTTATTTAACATTCGAAGCCTGGGGCAGTGGGGGTTAGGTAAAGGCTCAGTTAGGTTTTGTTTGGCTGGACTAGCCAATTAATCGCGTTGTTGTTTATATGGTTATTATTATTTTTGGATCATTGTTATGGATAGTTTGTTAAAAATTGGTTGATGATTCATATTGAGATTTGAGGTATGATTTTGGCTCTTCTATCTTATAATTTTATCATTATGCATGATTAACTCATGATTAGACATATGGATTAGAAACCCTGAGTGTACTAGCACTAGTTCTTGCTATGATTATGAGGTCTTAAAATGCTAGTCTGATGATTTACACTATACCTCGAGTTGACCTTGTATATATATGTATATTTATCTAAATGTAACTTGGTGTTACCGTATATCCTTTCTTTTATTTATTGAGATAGCATCTTTATTCCTTCGCCTTGTATACTCATATATATATATATATCTTCCTGTCACCATTATATTGTATATTGTCCAGTGATATATGGTAGAGTGTTGAGATTCCTAAGTATGTCTAGAATTGGATAGTGCATCCTTAATATTTCCTTAGGCCTATTATGTTAGTTTCTTCGGCATGAATAGGATAGTTTATCTTTACTATCTGATTGCCTTTCTTATATGGTTGTTGGATATTTGGGAGTAGTTTTCCATTCTATTTATACGTTATATGTATCTGTATTATCATTGGAGCTCACTTGGTAGTTGCCTACTGAGTACCATGTGCTTGGTACACATACTACACTTTTGCAGCTTTCAGATAATAGTATGGGTTAGGACTAATGTTCTATATATCATGTGGAGCAACAACGGTTCAGAGGCATAGAGTGATCTCCTAACGTTTAGAGTATTACTTTCCTACCTCTTATGTACTAGACTAAACTCTATGTTTTAATGGGAGATGGTTGCACCTATATATCCATTTAGTACCTTGTTTGTATCTTTCTTTAGTTAAAAGATCTAGTAATGATTTCACCAGCTCTTGGGATTTTCCTATATATGATGGTCTTTTATTTCATCAATTCCAAATTCTTGCTTTTATTCTTTTGGTAGTCCATTACTATTAGTTCTTGAATACGAGTTTGGCTTACCTATTGGTGGGTTATACTAGGATCTATCATGATTCTAGAAATTAAAACATGACAAATCGATATTATAGCCAGGTTCATCGGTGTATTGGTACAAGAGCTAAGTGTTTAATAGATTCCTATAGATCGGTGTGGAGATGTTAGTAACCTATCGTCGGAAGGCTATATGGCATTCTTAGGAAATTCACTTCTTGACTCTATGTCATGTATCTGTATTTTTATGAGGCTCATTCTTTAACTCTGTTATGTACCAAATAGATAATGCGAGATGGTCGATAGATGCGAATGAGACTTAAACACATTTTATTCAGAGCTTCAGTATGGTATTGGACTACAGAGTTAGAGATGGATATCGAAGATCTTCAGCATTAGCCAAAGGATTTAGAGCTAGTCAGGCTTTAGTAGAGCTCACTACTACTTCATCCCTTATATGTTCAACATTGGGGATCCCAAGTATCTTTGTGAATACCTCCTAGCCAGGATGACATTCAGTTCATCGAGCAGTTATCAGGCTGAATTTGGGTCTATTAGTGCTTATTAGGGTTGTTTATTAGTTTTGGAGTTAGATGTTGGGTTTTTTGAGTGGGAAGGGCGTATTTCTATGCTAGATTCTTCTGATCCATAAATGGTGCATGGATTTAGTAAAGGTTTAGCATTACCACTCCATTTGGTGTTAGAGGACCTGATAGCAGTTAAGTCTTCCTTCTTTCATATTATTGATTATGAGAGGGCCATAGAGAGATTGTGTATTGATATTGGTGGCATTAAGAGACCATGACATCAGTATAAGGATATTGGTATATCATGCAGGAGTAAGGATCATTCCGGTAAAGGTCATGCAGCCTATTGTCAATACACGAGTAGTATTCAAGATCATGGGTTGCTCTCAGATTAGTTAAAGTTATCATTATGGATCAGAGTGTATAGTACCTCAAAGTACTCAAGAAACTTGTTAAGGTTGTGGAGAGATAGTACATTGGTTTAGAGAGTGCCCCAGGTGCGAGTTAGTTAATCATACTATGGGAAGGATGATCATGATAGTAGAGTGTGCTAAGAACATCAGTTCTCCAGCCATTTGGGCTCAGTTTGTGTTTCTAATAATGCCCAATCTACACCTTCAATCTGAATATAATGTAGTCGCTATCAAATATAGTAACCCAACAAAGGTTGGGGTCAAATCCCAAAGGAATACATTGACCTGTGGATCTTAACTGTTGTAATCAACTGACAGAACTGGAAAAGTAAATAGAGGGATTGTAGTGGAAATATCAAACAAGTAACGAATATCAACTCTGGTTGTAATCTGTCGTAGATGAAAACTAGGATTATGTTCCTCCTGGCTTCTCAATTTAGTAGGCTAATACTTCATTATTGAACCAACCCAATACCCTGCATGTAGAATTTGATAAGCTATGTACCATAAACTGTCTTTTAGACTAGTTGATGGATTTCACCCTTTACCTTTTGAGTCTTAGGATGTTGCCTTACTGACCCTTATCCTTGATACTATTTAAATATTACCTTTTAGGTCTCTAGTTATTCTATGATAATTAACGATCTTATTTAGATAATACCTAGTGGCATGGATCGACGGTTAATCTTCAAATCTCTTTTGTAATTACCTTTTCCTAGTCACTACTCTTTTGAAGTAAGTAACAATAATCTAGGTGGAATCTTAATGTTTACAAACTCTAAAACATTTATTAAATTTAAGATAATACAATACATGCATGGGTATCAGTTCAACACAACGTAACACTTTCCCCTACTTCATCTATCCGCCAATGTTTCCCCAACCCTAACTAAGGGTTTTAGTTGCTCATGATTGTGAAATAATCAACAACATTCATAATTGAAAGTATAAGATGAAATCACAATAATCAAAACTGAAAACCCAAAACTTTAACTGAATAACAACCAAAGTTAATACAAAATAATTGCAAGATCAAATTCGGATCTCAGAATCACAAAGTAAGTTTGTAAGTATAAAGAGTACACAACCTCTACTAAAACCACATAAAGGGTATTTATAGTGCATGAGGAAACCCTAAAAATCAAAGCCGCAATGATAAAGGACAAACAGAGTCATTGTCCACTAACTTGGGCCACAAACGGTCTGCATATAGACCCAGGTAAGTGCCAGAAAAGTTTCTTTCACTATTCAGTCCTTGGATTTTGAACTTCTGACACTTACCTTACATATATGTGGTCTGCAAGTACCATATGCGGTCCACAAATAGGCATAGGTAAGTGTCAAAAATTTTCCTTCAGCTTTTTGACTCTCTAGATCTTCAACTCTAACGCTTACCTTAGCCATATACGGATCACAACTTCTACATATGGTCTACTAATTGACATAGGTAAGCGCTAGGTCTTCAAATTCCTACAACCAAGCTTCTGGACTTCAATTTCTGGTACATGCTTTGGTCACATACTCCTGATAAAAACCTAAAAATGTTTGATTGGGTAGCCAAAAACTTCATTTTTCATATTTTTCTTGAACTTAGCATCTAAATCCTAGTTTCCTATATTTTAAAAAACGACCTAGGAAACTTGAATATTTTTATCATTTTAAGCATCAAAATTGCTATATTTCTATTGTACATCAACACTCTCAACTTAAAACCTTTTCATGTCTTCAGGAAACACAATAGAATAAATCAAAACACGATGCTTAAATAGAAGAATCTAAGCTATCCAAGGCAGTTGAAAGACCTTGGGTTTTAATCCTTAGAACTTTCATATGTTTTTAGTTTCTAGACATCATACTACTAGGGGGTACTAGTTGTATGATATGGTACAGTTTGGTGTCCTTTGTCATATGTTAACCAGTGTGGTTTGGTTTGGTTTATGTCAAAGGTATGAATAGATCTTACTAGTTATATCTTGGGGTACAAGTGGTAAGAATTCAATTATATGTTGCCTTATTTTTAACCAAGGTGATCCTATTCTTCCTAGGGTATAGCTTCATGTTACTTATCCTACAGTTGGGTATGGCTTATCTTGGGTGGTTGTATGTTGGATAGTGTTGAGGTCAAAGGAGAGTCCTAGAGTACAAGACAAGGGTACCACTCGTACCCTAGGGTACAGTTTGTGGCGAGGGTACCTTCCTATGGGAAAATTTTATAGTTTAAGTTGGGGGTATTCTATAAATTTTCCTTTATAATACCTTGGGACCCTATGATTTAAAAAACCTTTTTGAGGATTCATTAACCTATTTTAAATTAATCAAAAACTCTAAACTCTCTCCAATCTCTCTCAAGGCTTTTGGGTCAAAGAAGGCTAGGGTTTCTTCAATACAAAAAATTTGGGGCTTAAGAGGGTGGTTTTTTCATCTTCTTCACTATCTAAGGCATGTTCCTCCACCTACATTGTTAGTTCTTATTAAAGGCATATTTTATGAATTTTTCTCATGGCATAAATTGTGATAATGTTTTGGTTTTGATCTATACTTTAGGGTTTTGGTTATAATGGTAGGTAATGTTTTTCCTATACTCTTACTTTTAGTTTTCATAACATAATTCTTGTTTGAACATGTGGTTTTATGGGAAGGTTGTTTGGTGCTTGGTTTTGGATTTGTAAACCATATGCCCCCAATGTGTTTTATAAAATACCTATGAGAATGCCTTTTCTGACATAGTTGAACTTTTAATAAAACTATTGCATGGTATAACTTAGTAATGGAACTTAACTTGGTTTTGATGGTTTTAAATGGTTAAATGTTAATGTCTTGGAGATCATGGTTTGTTTTAACTAAAAGCCTTATGGGGTACATGGGAACCCCCCAAGTAAACTTAATAATAATGTAATCTACGAGTATATGGGAATCCTTTTGCTTCTTTAAAAGGTTGGCTAAGGATATTGCTTGCAAGCTATAGTCGGTATAATGATACAACTACTCATAGCCTTTGTTAATAATAAATGGAATGGTGGTTTTCTTGTATTCTAATTGTTTTAATTGGGAAATAATGGTGGGGTGTGATTGCTTACCGCGAAGGTGTGAGTTCAGCGGGCGGATACTGGAAACTCATGTGTGAGGATTTGTCATGGCAACCATATATGATACTTATAGGTAAAATGGAATCCCCTATATTACACTTATATATACGTATCATGGAGAGTGAAGGGTAAATGGGAATCCCCTATCTTGTGGTGTATCTATTTCATGCGGTTACACGCATTAATGCGCATTCAGGGGGTAATACTGGACCTATATAGCTCATGGGTGGTTATAGGATTGTTAAGATACACATGCCTAGGTTAATGGTTAAAAGGCATGCTAAACTCGGTTCCCATTCTCGGTATGGATATATATATATATGTAAGGTTATTTTAATACCCTGAAAATACGTCCTGAAATGTCCATAGGGCTCAACACTACAAGTAGCATTAAGCTAACCCTGTCTGCCTTCTACCAAGTTTGAATCTCAAAATAATGGAAATATAGACATTAAAGTCATACTATATATGGAAGATGGTCTTAATATAATATCTGAAAATAATGTCTGAAACCTTAACACTGAATAATCTGAATCAAAACTAGCATCCTGACTACTAATATCTAGAGAGTTACTAGGACAAACCCCCATCTAGCTCGAAATGTTAGAAAAATACTGAATCATCTGAATTGATAAGATGAAAATATGAATAGCTAAGTCCCTAAACTATGAGGACTCACCAACTATCGGGATGTAGATGAAGATGCTCGAAATCACTCTCACTGCTGAAACTGAGCACTTGAACCTACATTATGAGAAATGTAGCATATAAACGTATATGTGGATCGGTACTTTAAGGATATAATGAGTATGTGGGGGTGAATGCATAAGTAAAACATAATATCAATCATCATCATAGTTTGTAAAACAATGCATACTAAATGTAAATGACTCACATAAGCTAGAATATCTGAAAGATAAAATCTATAAGCATGAATAGAAAATCATACTTTGTAAATCTAGTGAGTCATAACATTTAGTTTGGAAAGATGTACTAATATTCTGTCTATAAATCATACTGTATAACTGTAAAAAGGGCTCATTTTTATATTTGAAATCTAAAAGCAAAAATCTGTGGCTAATATCTTTCTGTAAAGCATAATCTGTTAAAGTTGTCAACCTTTACACTTAGTTTTCTGAAAAGCTTTTCTATTACTCTTTTCTGTAATGCTATAAGCCTTAAAACTTTAGGGAGTTTCTTCTAATAGACATAAATCATGTGAGCTAACATGGAGTCCAACGTCTTGTTCTCCTATGTGAAAAACTCACGATGGGGAGACGTGTCATACTCTTGCCAAGGAGTATTACCTAATTTAAGTGATCACATCTGTATCTTTCATTGATATATAAATGGGAGTACTCTGATAATATGTACCTACGTTGGCTACGTAGTTATGTGGAAGATAGGGCAAGCTAATCCTACACTTCTAGCTCGATGCTAAATACTACTCCCTTTTAAGTTGTATGCTCGTTCTATTGGAAATCCACTTTAAAAACTAACATAAGGGTTTATTATGAAACCAATTATGCATTTATCTGATTCAATCTGTAAGTAAAGCTAATTTGATTTTTGTAATCCGTAATAAATCTATAAAGTGGATTCCAAATCTTATCTAAGGATCAAAAGATCAAAGCCTTATTGAAAATCGAAAAATAAACTAATCATCTGACGCTTAATGCATAATCTTTCTTTTGGAAATAATAATATTCAATCTAGGGATAGTAACCCATGTATCAATATCATGTCAAAACGTCATAATAATAATTCTTGGTAATGAAAATAATGATAATTCATCTCAAAAGATGGAAATTATAGCAACAGGCATGTAAATATGAAAGTAGTCATGCAACTCAACTTCTAAAATACTTGAAATCTCATAATCATGCAATTAGCGATAATTTGAATGAATCCTAATTTAAAACTCATGTATAATCATTCAAAATCATATAAATTTGAAATAAAAACTTAGTTTTGGGAACAAGCATGAAAGAGGATCCTTGTTCATAAACCTCACATATCTTAATTGATGAAATATCTAAGAAATCTTGAACTTGAATATCTATTTGTGCTATTGAGGAACATTTCTTGATTATCTTGATTTTAGGAATCCTCAAGCTTTAGTTTTATTGGTGAAAAAATGGAGGAATTTGATTTCTTGGAGAGTAAGCTTTTGAGCTCTAGGATTTTTCTTTGAGAGTGAATAGATGAAAATAAGCATAAAGTGCTAAGAATAGAATTAATTTCTTGTTTATGACAAATTGAGGGTGTAGGAAATGACCAAACTACCCTTTTTTAAATATTTAATCGAAACTGGAAAAAGTAAAATTTTCCGTATTTAACATTCCAACGCAATGCACCACTATCGCGGTGGGTCACTAGAAACTGATGAATGGGAAATTGGGGACCTCCGTGATGTGGAGCTATCATGGTACCCCACAGGATTGGTGAAAATTGGGAACTGGAATTTCTCTGCGAAGCAGGACAATCATGCTGCTCTGTTGGAATGCCATTTAGTCCATCCTCGTGATGCGGTGTCATTGCGTCGGTCTACTAGAAAATGACAACTAGGAAATTAGACCTCACAGCATTGCGAGTATATCGCGAAGGTCCACTAGAAATTGACAATTGCCATTTTGGCATCTACCACGATGTGGTGCTCCTCCAGTTGGGATACTGCTTTACTAAAACCTCTATAACTTCTCAACCGAGTATCAGATTTAGCCTAAATTGGTATCAATGAAAAGCTAATTCAATTTCCTACACAATGGAGGATATGAATCAGGAAAATTCTGGGTGTAACAAAGGTTATTCATTTTAAAGATAACCCTCGACATTCTAGGAGCAAAATTAAGCTAGGAAAGAGTATGGCGTATTAAAATATCTCCCCCTTGGGAACATTCATCCTCAAATATTGCTAGTTAAGCTAAAAATACTGAGGAATCTAAGTATATAAGCTATCATGCATAATTGAAATAAACTGTATGACTAAATCTAAAACATATTGAGCTACTGAACTTATCTAGGAGAGCATGAATTTACCTGAAAATAGCTATATGGTTGTGTCTGGGACTGGAAAAGAACTAAATGAAGGAAGGCTATTACCTTTGGCTGAATCTGAGTTCGTGGAGAAGAGATGTGGATACTTGGTACGTATGTCTGCTTCTGCTTCCTAAGTATCCCTTTCAACGGACTGATTTCTCCACAGAACTTTGACGAAGGAAACTTCTTTATTCCTTAGTCTACGGATCTGATGATCAAGAATATCTACTGGAACTTCTTTATATGAGGGACTATTCTGAATATTTGTACTTTCTAGAGGAACTGTAATGGCTGATTCGTCCAAGCATTTTTTCAACAAAGACACATGGAATACTAGTTTAACTGAGGACAAATCTGCGGGTAGCTCAAGCTCATTCACCACATTCTTAACATGACCCAAAATCCCAAAAGGGCCCATGTAGTGGGGACTAAGATTCCCCTTTTTGCCAAACCTGTTCGCGCCTTCCATGGATTAAACTTTCAAATACACAAGATCATCCACCTCGAACTCAAGATCTCTTATTCTTACGTTTGTATGCAATTTCTGACGACTCTAAGCTACCTTTAATCACTCTTGAATCAACAGAAATTTCTCCATGGCCTCACCAACTTTGAACCAATAACTGGTGATCTACATCTCCTCCTATAAAAAGCTTCAAACGGATCCATCTGAATACTAGCATCATAACTTTTTTTATAAGCGAACTCAATCAATTGAAAATGTTCATCCTAAATACCTTTGAAATCAATAACACACGCCCTCAACATATCTTCTAGAGTCTAAATAGTCCTTTATACCTGACCATCTGTTTACGGATGAAAAGCTAAACTAAGATGAACTTGGGTACCAAGACCCTTCCAAAAGGCTTTCCAAAACTAAGAGGTAAACTGAATACCCCTAGCTGAGATGATGCACAAAGAAACTCCATGCAATCTAATTAACTCTCTAATATACAACTTGGCTCAATCTTCAGCTAAGTATGATGTGTGAACTGGCAAGAAATGTGCTGGCTTAGTCAATCTGTCTACAATAACCAAAATCGAATTAGGTTGATGACGCGAATGGGGTATCCGATAATAAAGTTCATATTCACCTCTTCCCGCTTCCAAGTGGGGATACCAAAATCGTACAATGTACCACCAAGTCTTTGGTGCTCTACCATAACCTGTTGACAAGTTGTATACTGGGCTACAAACTCTGCTCTATCTCTCTTTATAGAGTATTAGAGTATTAGAGTATTAACTAAACTGACTGACTGGACTATTAGAGTTTATGGTTTAGTGTATTTCACTTGAACTAGATGATAGGTGAACCCTATGGAAATTAACTTTCTGGCTTTAATATAGGATAGGAAATTGCTTTTGGGGGACACTGAATTTCCCTTCCACTCAAAGACTGGCTCATCTGGAAATAGAAACTTCACCACTCGGGTGCGATAATCTATAGAGGCATAACTATAATGAAGCCAAACCATGCCAAGAATAAGATCAAAGTCAACCATATCTAACTCTATTAAGTTGCTAACATGATTTTAAAAGGACAGAGATAGGACACCTTCTATAGATTTGTTTGGCAACAACTGACTCACCCATTGGGGTAGAAACTAGGAAGGGCTCAGGGATTTTTTTAGGACTTTACTTGTAACTTCAATCTTCAGAAATTTGTAAGAATAAAATTTTGGAAAGACAATTAATAACGATATATTATTATATAATTTAAAATAGGAAGAAGCAAAGAAATGAAACACAGTATAGAAATGAATAACTGACATAGCCAATGGATAAAACAAGTACATACAGTTGAAAACTAAGTTCAACTATGAGATGAATATGAAAAAGTACTATCTTCCTTTCAATTTGTATTGTTTGATACAGATAAAAGGAGAAAATAAAAGGCATTAACTAGATCAATGAAACTACTTAGATGTTTTTTTGGAGCTTAAAATTATGAATACTGAGCCATCTCTACTCCGCATTTAAAACTATAACATAATCAAGAGAGAGAGAGAGAGAGAAATCAATAGTTCTTAGAAAAAATAAATGGCCATTTTAACTTTCATGAGAAATACTTTGTCCCAAAATCCGTGATCTAAGTACCAAAAAGATCCAGTGAGTCAATCCATTTAAACCTGCCTCACATGGTAGAAAAAGTTGCATGTTAATGTTTCTAGCATATACCAGATTAGAATGAATTAAATGGCTACTATATGTTATTGAGCAATCGATAATTTGTAAAGGCAAAGAAATCTCAAAAGCATACTGCTAGATTTACCAAAAAGTATTGTAGAAAATAAATATGAAATTGAAAAGTTTTTCTTCAACTAAAATGAGAGTCGTCTAGAAAGGGAGAAATGAATTAATAAACCATTAACTAAAACCAAAATTAATAGTAACCGAGAGGCTTTGGATTATGGTTATTACTAAGAAGTGTCACTACAGTAAGTCACAGTACTAAATCTTCACATAGTTAAAGCCAAAGATGATGTACAATTGTCAAGACTATAAAAGTTAGTCTATTATGATAAGTTGGAAGACAAATTCTTGCCGGTAAAAATCATATGATGTGGAATTACAGTATTTTGTTTAAGGTAGAACAAATAAAATGGTTCTTAACATCTAATAAAGCACTACACATATTCTAGTGTTTCAAGGTTTTCACTGATACATATATGGTACAAATAATTATTCTCCTTAGCAGAATAAGAATATCTGTAAACCTAAGCTTGTCGACCTTTTATAGTATAGCAATATATCTATTTACTCCATCTGTTTAGAATGAGTAGCTTTTCAAAATTGGTAGCTCATACTAAAGTAGAAAGATAATTTAGGTCTTACTAGTGAGAACTACAAGGCACGAGTCTGTTATTTGACAAGCATCAAGGTTAAGTGACCTTAAAAAAGTTAATCCAGATAAATTTTTCAAACCACTGTCAGTTACTGAGGTGAACAAGAGATTGAGATCCTCCAATTTTATCAACCCTAAAACATATCAATCATTCAGATCAGTGCATCATCATATCTACAAGATAACAATTCAGTAGCATCAAATAGTTAGCTGCAATACTTTTACAACTCAAAAATATGATAAGATATTTACACATATTGCTTGAAAGGAATGTAGATAATAGAACCATTTTCTTTTCCATATACCCTCCAACCTTTAGATAGGAGCGGTGGTGTAGCAAATACTAGACCCCCAATTTACCACCATCCAAATGTATGAGACTTTTTTAGACCATAAGGTTAAAAAAGTTTTTTTTTCCTAAAATCCAACCAAGTCAAATAATTCCACATAATTTTGAATGGAAGAAATACTAAATTCAAATCAGTGATGGACACTTTAAGTGAAATAAAGCCCTAGAACTACAAGACACTTTCCATTTTTATGCAAAAGGAAGCTGAACTTAGAGTCTAATTTACGCCAGCCTTTTCAATTAACATCCATAACCACAACTAATGCCTTTCGTAGGTGGGTATTTGCACAACTAACCTGGATAACTAATTAACCTTGATCCATTACGGGTATGTTCTTTGGACCATATGAGAATGAACTAGGGACTTGTTAAAAATCTAAGAACTTTAAGAAGTCAAATGTAAGAAAATTAGATGATGATAATTCAATTCTAAATATGAATGGAACAAATGATGAAACCACTAAATTTTTGATAGATGAAAATAAATTGACCAACCTAGATTTTCCTCACAGAAAACTAAAAGATAATGTAAACTGGTACATATTCTGCAGATATCAACACATAGTACAAAGAGAAACAAGTTGAGCATACATTTTGAAAATTAATAATAAGATTAGTTGTAAATTTAAGTGAAATTGTAAGTTTGCCAGGTGTTGTCCTGCTAACCACACTCTTCAAGACAAAATCTTTCAATATTTTTGTAATTTGACCAACTTAAGTACTCATAAATCTGGGTAGATACATTGGATGATGATTTTTGATTATATGCTAATAATTAGGATTAATTTGTACTTCACTATACTCATAAAATATAGTATATCAAAGTCATTATCCAATATGGTGCCAAAAGTCAAATAATATGATCAAAAAGTAGTCCATAAGTAGGATAAATAGCCCAACCAAAGAGTTGAAGTATTCCATTGCTTCCAACTTCAGTATCAGATAGCTCAAAAAAATTTTAGTTCCCAAGGCCTACAAAAGGACAACATAAATCAATTAGATTGGAAAAGCTCTCTTTTTGGTGGATTGATTAATTCCAAATTATATAATGTTAATTTAGAACTTAGAAAGAGCTCATGAACAATGTCCAAGCAAGTCTAACAAGTTCAAATATGGATGAACTTTACATAACAAGATTGTATATGATCATCTCATGTTTGTAAAGTTGAAGTCTAAGTATTCAACCTATTCTAATTAATAGAGTTGGACTAAACAACCAGCTAAAGGAAATATTGCACCAATGCCCCAAAAATTAATTACTACATGATAGGAAATTCAAGACTACAAGTTAATACAGAAAAATGAGATGTGTTACAACGTATAATAATGTTGATCAAAGAAAAAAGGGGACAGAAATAAACTATGTTTACTTATACCAGCTAAGCAAGCAAGACTGTCATTGGTGCAAGAATCTAAGTAGAGGCCTTCCAATTTCATCATCCCTGCAATGTAGGTAAAACTAAAGGAAGTAAATAAAAAAAATTATGGGAGAAAGATGAAAAATTTAGTAGTAACCAGGTTAACTAAAAACTAAAAATTTTCACACTAAGGGACCAGGTACAAGAACATCAATTCTACCTATACTGAAAGCATCTAAAAATCCAAAATAAAGTACAACCCGTGGGACATATATCAATTCTAAGTATGCCAGCTGTCAACAATTCATTTAACATTCAGCATGACAGCATTAAGTATAAGGAAGGTCATATTATTGCAAAATTTTCAATTTTTAATCCCATGATGGAAGAGTCTCGTCTGAACATGATAAATTAGATACCATCAAGATTTATTAGTTTTTGCTATTGATTGCAGGCCCAAAAATTTTGCACGAAAACATCTAACTAAAATAGATTAACAATTATATTTTCAATTTCCCTGGTTGTGAAGAATTTCCCAACTCATTTTGAGAGATTTGAATAAGAAACACAATGATTTACCAATTAACCAACAAAGAATATCAATAAATGACATATTACATGAGCAAAAAGACAGGTTATGATTTCTATTTGAAAGAAAATTGACTCTTTTGGTGACAGAAATATAGGTTATGCCTTCTATTCGAAAAGAAAAAAGACTCTTTTAGTGTGACATAAGTTGCTTTGTTAAACCCAAAGTTTTTGGACCTTTAAGATGATATAGCAGGATAGAATAGACCATAGAGGGAATGGATTTGAATGTTTGAGGAGCTAAAGCTAAAATGTATGTAACCAAAAGAAAACAATCAAAGAAGAAATTACAGACCGTTTAGTTATCCCAAACATGTGTCAGAGATACTATTGAATCCTAGATTCAAGTCTTTTAAACTGCTGAGTGTTGCAGATGTAAAATAGTTGGCTCAAGATGTGGATTGGTTTTCCTTTACTCGATCCTTTAAGGAAAATAAAAAATATCTTCACTTAACTGAAAACTTCTCACATCCATCATCTGATAGCTGACATTTAGTGACTTTAGCAAAGTGAGAGCTGCATTCCAATAAAAGAAACTATCAGAAACATCAATAACATAATGAAAAAAGTTCCCAAAATAGAAAAGTGATTCCATGAAAATCTCTCTCTTTTACTTCATAAAATTTTTTCCCAAAACTAGGCCTGTTTAGTTAACACTGGAAATAACTATAGTAAAAGCAGCAGATCTAAGAGGTAATCCAAATATACAATAGTAACCTCAAACAACCCTTCTAAGTTTAGAATGAGTTTGTATAAATCTATAGAAGAATATAATAAAAAAACCACCTCCCTCCTTACAAACTTAAGAGAACATGCAAGAAGAGAAGGTATACTCTATTCTTCGTGGACATGACAGCTTTGATTAGAAGTTTGTAAAGCAGTCCAGTTCTTACTCAAACAAGTGACAGATTTAAGTGGGAAAGCAATAAGAATGGTTCTTATTCCATCAAAAAAGGTTAACTGCTCTAAAAGTGAATGGAAATCAATAGGGAATTACTTTAACTCACGTCACATTAAAAGAAAACGAAAATGTACGACATCCAAAATGCAATTAGGAATGCATCATAATCTTGAGACTCTGCCCCCACATCATACCTCTGTAGTTTAAAAAACTAAGGCATTATCGCACCCCATCCAGCCCCTAACCCATACCCCACACTTGGTGACTGCCTTGTATATCAATAAACCCGCCCCACTCGACATAAGCTATACCCTGTTGCTATTCCTAGTAGCTAGATAATAGAGAGAAGATAATTAAATATCCACAAATAGACAAACTTTATAATAAATTATAGAGTTGTACAAAAAAATGACAGATTCGAATCGAATAATGTAGGAAAAATAAGAGTAGCTTACACAACCCAACAATAAAACTAATTTAGAACAATTTTTGAAGAAAAGAGAAACTTGATAGAACAAAAATCATACCTCAAATTCATGAGAGATACAAAATAGAGATTAGGGAAAATTAGCTCCAATAACCTAAGGAATTGAAGAAGCAATTCGAGAAGCTCCTCCCTCACTCATGAATTTACAAAACTAGTGCATACTGATGAAGCTTAGGGTAAAATTTTGAACCAGCCACTGAAGATTGAATAAGGTACAGAAGTATATGTATAGGGCTACTTTCAAAAAATTAAAGTAAAAAAGGAATAATTAAGGCGTGTATTAGTATATTTAGTGAAATATTAAATTATTAAAAAATTTAGCATTAGTTTTCTCACTCAAAGCTCTTACATACAATTTGGGACCAGTTAAAAAAAACTTTAGGAACCATATTTTGTAAATTCACAATAAAAAAATACTATTAAAGTCTAACATATAATCTCATCATAATACATATACTTTTAAAGACAAGATTATTAATCCATCCCTAAATATTGGTCATAAATAAAGAAATTTTTTGTGGTGTTTTCTGACTCCCTAGGACTATTATAAACCTTAGGCTCTAATACGAAGTTTGTAACACCCCAAATATGGGTCTCGAGACATCACACGAGGCTCAAGACTACGAGTAGCCTTAAGCTAACCTTGTCTTCCTTCTACCCAGTATGAATCTCAAAATAATAGAAATATAGACATAAAAGTCATATTATATGTGGAAGACTGTATTAGTATAATATCTAAAAATAATGTCTGAAACCTCAATACTGAATAATTTGAATCAAAATTGGCATCCTAACAAGACTCTACTACTAATACCTAGAAAGTTACTAAGACAAGCCCCCAGCTAACTTAAAATGTTTGAAAAATACTGAATTATATAAACTGATAGGTTAAAAATTTGAATAGATAAGTTCCCAAACTATGAGGACTCAACAAATATCAAGATATAGATGAAGATGCACGAAATAACTCTCGCTCCTAAAACTGAGCACCTAAACCTACACTATGTGACAATGTAGCACATAGATGTATATGTAGATCAGTACTGAGTATATGGGGGTGAATGCAAAAGTAAAACATAATATCAATCATCATCATAGTTTGTAAAAAAATGCATGCTAAATTTAAATGACTCACATAAGCTAGAATATATGAAAACTTAAATCTGTAATCATGAATAGCAAATCATACTTTATAAATACAGTGAGTCATAACATTAAGTTCTTAAAGTTGTACTAATGTTCTGTCTATAAATCATATTGTCTAGGTGTAAAAAAGGCTCACTTCTATATTTGAAATTTGAAATCTAAAATTTGTATCTAATATTTTTCTGTAAAGCATAATCTTAATAAAGTTGTAGGCCTTTACACTTAGTTTTCTAAAAAGGTTTTTTGTTATTCTTTTCTGTTATGCTGTAAGCCTTAAAACTTTAGGGAGGTTCTTCTAACCGGCATAAATAATGTAAGCTAACATGTAATCTAATGTTTTATTCCCTATGGGAAAAACCTCTTGATGGGAAGAGGTGTCATATGTTTTCCAAGGAGTATAACCTAAACTAAGTAATCATATCTGTATCTGTCATCCATATAAAGATAGAAATAATCTGATAATCTGTACCTACGTTGATTATGCAGTTTTGTGAAAGATAGGGCACGCTAATCCCACACTTTTAATTCGATTGTAAATACTATTCCCTTTTAATCGTATGCTCATTCTGTTGGAAATCCACTTTAAAAACTAGCATAAGGGTTTATTGTGAAACCAATTATGGATTTATCAGATTCAATATGTAAGTAAAGCTAATCTAATTTCAATAATTTGCAATAAATCTTTATAGTGGATTCCAAATCTTATCTGAGGATCAAAACATCAAAGCTTTATTGAAAATATAAAAATAAACTAATCATCTAATGCTTAAAGCATAATTTTTTTTTGCAATAATAATATTCAATCTAGGGATAGTAACCCATGCATCAATCTCATGTCAAAACATCATAATAATCATGCTTGGTAATGAAAACAATGATAATTCATTTCACAATCTTGAAACTACTGCAATAAGCGTGTAAATATGAAAGTAGTCATGCTATTAAACTTCTAAAACACTTGAAATATTATAATCTTTCCATTAAATAATGGGCATGAACCTAATTTAAAATTCATGTATAATTATTTAAAATCATATAAATTTAAAATAAAAACTTGGTTTTGGGCACAAGGATGAAATAGGATCCGTGTTCATAAACCTCACAAACCTTAATTGATGAAATCTCTAATAAAGCTTGAACTTGAATCTCTATTTTTGCTTTTGAAGATGAGTTCTTAATTATCTTGATTTGAGAATCCTCAATCTTGAGTTTTCTTGGAGGAACAATAGAGGAATTTGATTTCTTGGAGAGTAAGCTTGTGAGCTCTATAGTTTTTCCTTGAGAGATAATAGATGAAAATAAGCATAAAGTGCTTAGAATATAGTTAATTTCTTATTTATTATGAATTAGGGGTTTGGTAAATGACCAAACTACCCTTTTTTAATATTTAATCAGTACTAGAAAAAGTAAATTTTTCTCAATTTAACATGCCAACATGACGCACAACTATCGCGGTGGCTTACTGGAATTTGACACTGGGAAATTAGGGACCTCCAAGACGTGGAGCTATCACAATTCCCCACTAGATTAGTGACAATTGGGAACTAGAGTTTCTCCACGATGCGGGATAATCGCGGCACTATATTGGAATGCCCTCTAGGCCATCATCGCGATGTGGTACCATCATGTTGGCCTACTTGAAAATGAAAAGTAGGAAATTGGACCTCACCGTAGTGCAAGATTATCATGGAGGTCCACTGAAAATTGACAATTGTCATTTTGGCATCCACTGTGATGCGGTGCTCCTTCAGTTGGGACACTACTTTACTAAAACCGGCATAACTTCTCAACCGAATATTGAATTTAGTCAAAATTGGTAATGATGGAAAGCTAATTCAATTTCTACACAATGGAGGGTCTAAATCTGAAAATTCTAGGTGTAACAAAGGTTATTCATTTTGAATCTAACCCTTAACAATCTAGGAGCAAAATTAAGCTAGCAAAGAGTACAAGGTATTATAGTTGTGAATGCATATGGTTGTTTACTTAGTTTTAAAGTTGGAATTATTTTATATTTATCCTGAGTAGATGCTAGCATTCACTCGCTAACCCATCTTTAAACACTGTATCCCTATGTTATGTAGGAACTGACCATTTTGTTCCTTTTGCCTAGTGATTGGATTCAAGATCGGCTACTGGATTAAAATGGAGAGCTTTCATATTTTGAAAGGCTACATTTAATGTCATGGATGTTTTTACATACTTTTGTTATTTTGTAGACTATGGTTTTGGCTATGGTTGGGGGCATGTCCCAATCAGATCTTGTTTTACTTTTGGTTAGTCGCTTTGTGGAACTACGATAGGTTGGGTTGAGCAGCATCATTATTGGTGTCAGCCTTGGCATTGGTATTGGTATTATGGATAATAACATTTGATTGTATTTATGATTTATCCATCCTCTTATGTTATGGACATAGACATAGTTATTATTTTTGGTTGGTTATTATTATTGGTTTGGCATTGGATGACTAGACCTGTTCAGGTTTTTCATGATCATGAACCTACCCCAATCTCCTTGACTTTTAAATACTCTATCTTGTTATATGTTTGGAATTCATCTGACTCAGGGTATATTCTTGGGGGTTGGGTTGGGTATCGGGGGTTGTCCTCGGTCCATGGTTGAACTTGGTATACCCATTACAAAAAGGCCTTGAGTTAGGTCATCTCAATTTTTTATCAGGTCTTTAGGTTCATGGCCAATTGGGAGTCCACGAAGTCATTTCAAGTAGAGTCTTTTTTAAGGATGTATAGTGTGCCACACTCATAAGGGAAAGGCTAAATAACATTTAGGAATATTTCACTTCTTTTTTTTTCAAGCTTGAAGTCTAAGTCCTAAAATCTTCTCTGATTCATATTTATTTGCTTTTCAGATCATGCCTCGATGATTTGAGATGCATGGAAACTCATCTGTCCCAACTGGGGATGATATTTAGACGATATGCTCTACTCAGGGGATCTATACTCGGTCTAGGGGCCCTGTTCCTAAATTTTCTTGAATTCCACCAGTCCTATATAGTCCTTCTCAAGCTCCTCAGGCTAACATGATGAATGATGAGTTTCACCATTTAATTCATATGATTTCTTAGTTGGTAGCTTCTTAGGATGAGCGTGGTGCATCTATATTTTATTTTTTGAGGCCATAAGGGTTGGAAAGTTCATAATATTAAGTCCTCCAACTTTCACCAGTGTTAAGCTGGAGAAGGATCCTCAAAGCTTTCCAGATGAGATAGAAAACATCTTCAGGGTAATACATACCATAAATATTAAAGGGGTGGATTTTGTAGCCTACAAGCTAAATGATGTAGCATACCAATAGTACGAGGAATGTGATAGGGCAAGGGGTGATGTTGGGGATTCATCGTTGTGGGAGAGTTTTTCTAATGCATTTATGGATTGCTTCTTTCCTCAGGAATTAAGGAAAGCAAAAGTAGGGGAAGGGGTACCTATTTCTATCACTTCTGATCGTGGTATGCAATTTTCATCTAATTTCTAGTGGTTGATTTTAAAAAGGCTGGGTATAAAGATTGGTCTGAGTACTATTTTTGACCTAGAGACAGATGGACATAAAGAGAGGACTATTCAGAC
This sequence comes from Capsicum annuum, assembly GCF_002878395.1. Taxonomy (NCBI): domain Eukaryota; kingdom Viridiplantae; phylum Streptophyta; class Magnoliopsida; order Solanales; family Solanaceae; genus Capsicum; species Capsicum annuum. The sequence continues at coordinate 157,130,616 of NC_061121.1, read as the reverse complement.
TTTGGAGGATATACTTCAAGCATATGTGATTGACTATGGTATTAATTGGGTTGAGCATCTACCTCTTGTAGAGTTTTCTTACAATAATAGTTACCGTTCTAGTATTGGTAGGGCCCCTTTTGAGGCGTTCTATGGTAAGAGGTGTAGATCTCCTATTGGGTGGTTTGAACTTGGTGAGGCGGATATATTTGGCCCAGATTTGGTTTACCAGGCAATGGAGAAGGTAAAAGTGATTCGGTATAGGCTTAAGGCTATCCAAAGTATCCAAAAATCCTATGTGGATGTAAGGCCAATGGCCTTTGAATTTGAGATTGGGGATAGGATGTTCCCAAAGGTGTCTCCCTTGAAGGGAGTAATGCGATTTGTGAAATAAGAGAAGCTCAATCCCCAGTATGTTTGTCTTTATTTGGTTTTAAAGAGGGTTGTTAGTGTCACATATGAATTGGAGTTGCCTTTTAGTTTGAGCTCTATTCATCCGGTATTTTGTGTCTCTTTGTTGAGAAAGTGTATAAGTGATCCTTCATTGGTTATTCCTTTAGAAGTATTGGATATCCCGGATTCCTTATCTTAATAAGAGGTCCTGAATGAGTTCTTGGATCGTCGGGTTTGTCAGTTGTAGACAAAGGATATATCTTCAGTTAAGGTTCTATTGAGGAACCACAAGGTGGAAGAGGTTACTCGAGAAGCAGAAGAGGACATAAAGTCCAAATATCCATTCCTATTTTCTACTCAAGGATTTAGTAGGGAAGGTATGTGTTCTTTATCATGCTTTTTTTCTAACTTAGTTAAAGGTTAAAGTTGAGGTCATGCAGAGTAAATTTTGCTTGTACATGCTTATTCTATCATTTGAAGATGAATGATTAAAGTGGGGGAGAATTGAAATACGTAGGCTTTTGATCCTTAGAAATTTCTTGTATTCTTAGTTTTTGGACATCATATGACTAGGGGGTACTAGTCATATGATAAGGTACGGTTTTATGGCCTTAGTCATATGTTAACAAATGTGGTTTGGTTTGGTTTCTGTCCAAGGTACAAATGGATCTTACTAGTCATATCTTAGGGTACTAGTGGTAAGATGTCAATCATATGTTGCCCAATGTTTAACCTAGGTGATCCTATTTTTCCTAGGGTATGATTTCATGGTACATATTGTATGATTGGGTATGGTTTGTCTTGGGGGGTCGCATGTTGGACAGTAAGAGACAAGGGTACCACTCATACCATAGGGTATGGTTTGGGGGGGTCAGACCTTCCTGTGGAAAAATTTTGCAGGTTAAGTATGGGGTACTTTTGACATTTCCCCTTATAACTCCTTGGGACCCCATGACTTAAAACAATTTTTTGGGTCTTCATTAACCTATTTGAAATCAATCAAACACTCTAAACACTTTCCAATCTCTCAAGGCTATTGGGTAAGGAAGTCTAGGATTTCATCTATACAATTGATTTAGGGCTTAAGTGGGTGGTTTCTTTTTTCATCTTCTTCACTACCAAGGTCATGTTACTCCTTCCTCATTTTGTTAGTTCTAATTAAAGGCATGTTTTATGAATTGTTCTCATGGCCTAAATTTTAATAATGTTTGGGTTTTGAATTATACTTTGGGGGTTTTGGTTATAATGGTTGGTTAAGGTTTTCCCCTATCTTTTACTTGTGGTTTTCATAACATAATGCTGGTTTGAATAATGGTTGCATGGGAATGGTTAACTGGTGCTTGATTTTGGATTTGGAAACTATAGGCCCCTAATGTGTTTGATAAGATGCCTATGAGAATGTCTTCGCTACATAGTTGAACTTTCAATGAAACTACTGCATGGTATAACTTGGTAATTGAACTTAACTTGGTTTGGATGGTTTTAAATAGTTTTAAATGGTTAAATGGTAAGGTATTAGTGGTCATGGTTTTTTTTAATTGAAATCCTTGCAGGATACATGGGAATACCCTAAGTAAACTTAATAATAGTGTAATTTATGGGTACATGGGGATCCCTTTGCTTCTTTAAAAGGATGGAAAAAGACATTGTTTGTAAGCTATAGTCGGTATGATGAACCACTTCTTATAGCGTTGGTTAATGATAAATGGAATGGTGGTTTGGTTGTGCTGTAATTGTTTTAATTGGGCAATAATGGTGGGGTATTGAAGCTAACTGTGAAGGTGTGAGTCCAATCGATGGACACTGGAAACTCATATTTGCCGACATGAGGATTAGTCATGGCGACCATACATGATACTTCTGGGGTACATAGGAATCCACTAAGTTAAAGTTGTATATATGTATCATGGAGAATGAAAGGTACATGGGAATCCCGTACTCCTGAGGTATCTCTAGTTCGTTCAGCTACACGCATCAGGGCCTGTTCAGGAGGTAACACTGGACCCATCTAGACCATGGGTAGTTCTGGGATGGTTAAGCTACACATACCCAGGTTAATGGTTTTAAAGGCATGCTAAACCATGTTTCCTTTTTCGGCATGGATACAAATATACATATTTATATGTATATATATATGTATGGTTGTAAATTCATAAGGTTGTTTACTTGCTTCTAAAGGCTGACATTATTTTATCCTTATCCTGAGTGAATGGTAGTGTTCACCTGCTAACCCATCTTTAGGCTCTTTATCCCTATGCAATGCAGGAACCGACTATTCTATTCCTCCTGCTCAGTGATCGAATTCAGGATTGTTTATTGGATTGAAGTGGTGAGCTTCCATATTCCGAAAGGCTTTATTTCACGTAATTGATGTCTTTACATACTTTGGCCATTTTGTGGACTATGGTTTTCTCTATGGTTGGGGGCATTTACTGACCGAATATTGTTTTACTTTTGGTTAGAGCCTTTGTGGAACTACTATGGGTTGGTATGGGTGGCATTGGTGTTGGTGTCATCCTTGGCATTGGTATTAGTATTATGGCTGATACTGTTTGACTATATTTATGATTATTCTATCCTATTATGTTATGTAAATGGACTTGGTTATTATTTTGGGTTGGTTATAGTTGTTGGTTTGGCATTTGATGACTAGGCTTATTCGGGTTTGTCATGGTCGGGAACCTATCCCAAATTTTTTGAGTTTCAAATACTCTATCTTTTTATATATTCAGAATTCATCCGACTCAAGGTATGTGCTTGGAGGTTGGGTTGGGTATCGGGGGTGGTCCCCAGATCATGGTTGGACTTAGGATGCCTATTATGACAAGGCCCAGAGTGGGATCATGTCTACAGTCAATAAATACTTTACTCTTAAACACATTAGCCATTCCCATTTTAACCTTTCAAAACCAATGGTGCACAACCATGAAGCATAGCAACGTAACATGGAGGAATCAAGATATCGCTTATCACTAGAAATAGATAATCGTGCATATGTCAAGTCACATTTCCCAACCAAGTATGCATATAGCAAAATTACTCATGTTCCCTCACAACAAAGAAATCCCATTCACCTATATGAAATCAAACATATCAATGCGGGAACTGTCAAGACACTCACACTCAAAAGAGAAGTTCCAATCAATGTGCATCAAATACCATAGGCTTGCCCTAATTTTCTTTTCCTTAGTTTTCATACAATCAAGTTAGAATCACTATAGGACTTTACTCGGCTTGTAATGTAGGATTGGGGTTTTGTATGGTACATATTGATATATCAAGTGACTAATCCTCCTTGGCACTACACTAACTTTGGGGTCTCACTTCTTAACCATTTTTTCCCTTTATTTCCACCTTTATTTCTCCCTTTTCAATGCATGTTTAGGATGGGTGTGGTTTTTTTATTCTTTTTTTCACATTTTCTTTTTTTTTTATTTTGTTTTGCTACCACACCCAGCCTTACTTTCTTTTTCTCTTCTTTTCCCCTTCTTCATACCCACTCTACATTTTGCACCCCTATGATACCCACCCTCAACTTAGGCAATTTACCTAAGTTGAGGTGTACAATATCCAAGGAGGAGCAGGACCAAAACAAGTTCATTGTAAAATAAATGGGAAGGTGAACACAAGGAAATAGGCTATAAGGTTTAAAACAAAGATCAAGGGATACTATTTCATAATGGGAAGATCAATAAGGCTCAAAGTGGACTAAAATTAAAAAAAGGCCTATGATCCTTTCCTAACCAGGTATCCTACAACATAGGCAAGACAAACCGGGCAGGTTCTAGATTTAACACATAGAGGGAACTAAGTAGCATCTCACACACATGGCACAAAGTCAATATTATAAGCTACTACCTATCTGGTTCATGCAATTCTTAGCAACTAATTAACATGTCCCTAATCCTAATGCCATAAAAGGATCTACAATACTCAAACAATTATACATTCACAAAGTTCTAAAATAATTTTGGAGGGGTATTATTTTTTCTCAAAACTCTATCAAAAACATGACAACAACCCTGAATACTAAAATATGTCATAATTAAAAAAAATAAAACACAATATAACACAATCTTTAACCTTGACATGTCGGTTCTGCAACCATATCGAGGCCGATAAGAAAAGAAGCAGGCAATAAACTCTCGCACAGGTTATAGTTTGCCTTACATCCAATTAAAAGACTACGCACTATCACCAATTCAATAAAATAATGAAATACTGAGGGAAATGAGAACATACATGGGATGCACTAAGAATTTATATCATAATCTTCCCTAGATGAGGGTATATCTACTTATGGACATGATAGCTGTGGAGGTGCACTACTAGAGGAGGTACCCACTATTATATTGTGATATCTCCTCTCTTAACCAATACGGTCTCATGAGAATCATGGGTGGCCTTTTTCCGGGCCTGCTCATAAGGCATGTTCGAATCTTGAAAATCGCCCTCTCAGCCTCTCTTGGTCCCAGCAATAAGGACCACCTCATCATCTTTCAAGGAAAGGTCAAAAGATCTATGTCCAGATGAAGGTGACGGTTGAACATCTGTGTTATGATCTCAGGGATAACAGTCATATGTCTCTCTATAAGAGAGCGCACCTCTTCTTTAAAAGTATTTATCTCCTCTTTAATTCCTCCTAGAGCCAGCATCTTAATTTTTTTGAACCTTTCTTCCAAATTCCTCTCAAAATCATCAATATATGACTGTAGATTAGTATACAGTTGTGGCATAGCAGTGGTATGTACAGACTCCCATCCAGTCACTAGTCTTATTAGAACTAATTCATTTTTTTGTTGGGAACCACTATGATCCCCTTACTTTGGCATGCATTGACCTAGGCTAACCTACTTTCTGTCTTCAATGGGAAAAAATATGCCAACATCTAACCACTTGATTGTTTCCTTCTTCACCACCTCTTGTACAGGAGGGTTCAATAGACTCTGATGCTCAACACTGGGAATTTTTTTGACTCAACCTGTATCTTGTGTGTACATATACCTGGTCAAATCCCCTAAAATGTCTGCAATGGTCCACCCAATATCTCTCTTAAAATTTTGTAACACCAAAACCAAAGCTTCCATCAGTGATCCTACCAAATCTGCTGCAACAATCACATGTAAGGTATTGTTAGCCCCCAAGAATGCATCCTTCAAATAAGAAGGGAGGTATTTCAATGTTGCTACTAGTCGCTCCTAAATTGATGGTTTTGTATTATATGAGGTTCTATTTTACAAATTAAGATCTAGCTTTTTAGGGGCATACGTGTAAAAACCTATTTCAGATAATACATTAACCAACTTGTCATATTCATCTATCCCATCACTCTCAAAATTCATAATTACTACTTCTTATGCTTCAATCACTAATATTTCTACAATAGGCATATCATGTAAAACCATATCATCATCCATAATATCTATCACTGCAACAATTGCTATATTATCTGGTTGTTGGACTATCATACACACATAAAAAACAATTTGTTTATTATTCAGTTTGAAGGTAAACTCCTCCACATCCAGATTAATAAACACCCATCTAGTAGATAGGATAGGTCTACTTAATATAACCTGAGCTTAGGCATCCACCTCATAGTCTAGCATCATAAAATCTGCTAGGTATGTAAAGAATGTCACCCTTACTTTTGCATCACGCAAAATACCCACTAGCATCTTTATAGATGAATTGTCCATTAGCATCCTTACAAATATATTCTTGAGTGTTCCTAACCCTAATACCTTATTTATCACTAGTGTAATTAAATTAATACCCGCTCCTAAATCACATAGAGCCTGTTTAATGTCATATGGCCCAATCGAACACAAAATAGTGACCGCTCCAAGGTCATTCTTCTTCTCTAATTGTGGTAAGGAAGGAAATCCATTAAAGTGGTAAACCATATCATTAGTTTTGTTTTCAACCTAATCCTCACCTTTATCACTCTCGTAATTATCACCACTACATATCAGCTTCTCAAATTATACTACAGGGGTCTTTTTTATCATAGTCATTCCTTTCTTTAACTCGTCAATAGTAGGAAAAAGAAATTCATCAATAAGGGTACCATTTCTAGTGTTAATAACCAGACAATGACTTATAGCTGGTGGACTCTAAGCTTTTTAACTAGAAAGGGCGACAGTCTGCTTCTATTTTGTCATAACAGACATTTACCCAAACTAAGTCTCTAACTGCTTGATAGAAGTGTCATGAGATTCCACCTTCTAGGTCAACCCTGAAATGTCATCCTTAATTTCTTTAAGTCTATTCTCCTAATTTACTTGACCCTTAACTAGCTTTATTATCATTTCCTTAATTCTAGACTCTGTATCTTGGCTGCCTAATGGAATATACATATCTCCCTTCTTTCTATATTTATTCTTATTCCCCTAGTCACCTTCTTACTCACTACTCGGTCCCTGTACCTATTCTCATAATAATTTTGACCTTGATTTCCTTTCCCTTGGGCTTGGAAATCTGCCAACTAACGATCAAGATACTTCGCTTCCTCCTCTAAATCTGACTCATACGCTTTGGAAGACAAACCTTGTGCTTATACTGTGTTCACTTTCTTAGAATTTGTTGTTGTAAATTTCTTTGATAGAAACCCAAGATTATTCCTTAATAGTTTAATTTATAAAATTACTAAATCAGTTGCTACTCTCTCCCTACTAGAGTCACCAATGGCATAAGTACCAGACCCTTCTCAGCCTTCTAACTTTTCCACCCTTAATTAGGAAGAGAAATCTGGTCTTTAGTCTCATTAATAATCCTCCTGAGATGGTGTCTGCCATAGCTCTAGAACTGGTGGTTAGGGCTTTGCAAAATATCTCTAGTAAGAACATCCTTGAAATCCTATGGTTGGGAACAATACTCAGCTTCTTCTTGAACCTGAATGAAAGCCTCGTACATAGACTTAAACTACTACTGCCTGAAATTATAAATATCCTCCTTAAGATGCAACATCTTGATTGGAGGAAAGAACAGAATTCAAGAGTTGATGATACAAGTTATTCTATGTAGTGATAGATCCTCTTGGAAGTTCCTCTAACCATATGATACTTTACCTATAAGCGAGAAAGGAAACAACCTTAATCTAAGCACCTCCGATTCACCCCTTGGTTTGTGAATGAATAGTAGATCATAATGAAGTTTTCAAGGTTCATATTTGCGTCATTAGTAGGAAAACCTGCAAATAAACCCTTCAGTTTTAAGAGCTGAATCATTGTACTCATTATGTCAAACTTAATGCCTAGGGGAAAATAGGAAGAATGATAGATCTAGTCTCTACTAGTTTAATGTACCCCAAATCCTCTTCAACATTTTCATATGGTTAAAAATACTTGTACGCTCGGATCACTTAAGAACGACCACCCCTAAATCTATTCTACCTACGATCGAATACTAGTCGGTGGTATACTTTTGATCTATGGAAAGACAGTGCTACCTCCTGTACTATGAACTGAGCATCTTATTCCCTCTTCTAATTTGAAGATTATGCCAATAGCACCTCTATCAAGCGCTCAACATGTCCTAAACTCTATTATGAGGAAGGGGAGGCACCTACTATGTATCACAAACCCTTTCAGGAATATTATTTCTTTTTTGTTATACCATCTAATTCGGTTTTTGTAGGATCCTCTCTATATTTGGATTCAGTATGAGTAAGGGATTTCCCATACTCTGTTTGATAGGCATACACCAGTATATACCTAACTAATAAAAAGAACACAAATACCAAAAAACTGCCACAACCTCAATTCATAACTCAACACTGTATTCTTTGGAAATGGAGCCAAAATTTTGATAATGCCTAATCTTTACCTTTAATATAAATAAAATACGATCGATGTCAAATATATTAACCCAACAAAGGTTAGGTTTGAATCCCAAGGTAATACATGGACATGTGGAACTTAACTGTTGTAATTAATGGGCACAAACAGAAAGGTAAATGGGGGATTGTAAAGGCAATATTGAACATGTACCAAATACTAATCTGGTAGTAATCAGTCCTAGATTAACACTAGGATTGTGTTCTCTCTAGCTTCTCCATTTAGTAGACTTATTATGCATTATTGAAATAACTTGATATCTTCTATATAGAATCTAATATGTTATCTACCATCAACTGTCTTTTGGATTAGTTTATGGATTTTACCATTTACTTTTTCAGTCTCAGGATGTCCTTACTAACCCTTATCCTTGATCTAAGTTAGCTATTACCTTTTGGGTCTCTTTTTATTACATTGTAGTTAACAATCTTACTTAGATAATACTGAGTTGCGTGGATTGATGGTTAATCTTCAAATCCCTATTGTAATTACCTTTTCCTAGTCACTACAACTATTTTGGAGTACGTAGCAATAATCTAGGTGGGATCTTAACATTTGTAACCTATAAGACATCTATTAAATTAAAGATAATACAATACATGCATGGGTATTGGTTCAGAATGGCGTAACACTTTCCCCTACTTTATTAATCTGCTAGGGTTTCAACATTCCTAGCTAAGGGTTTTAACCACTCAGGCTTGTGAAAAATCAACAACATTTATAATTAAAAGCATAAGATGAATTTATAATAATCACAACTGAAAACCTAAAACTTCAAGTGAATTAAAAACAAAAATTAATACAAAATAATTCCAAGACCAAATTTGGATCTCAGAATCACAAAATATGTTTATAAGTATAAAAACACATAAAGGGTATTTATAGTACATGAGTAAACCCTAAAAATCAAATTCCAGATGAAATAGGACAAACAGAGTCGATGGCCACTTACTTGGGACACTTACGGTCTACATGTAACACATGCTGTCTGTATGTAGACCTAGGTAAGTGTCAAAAACTTTTCATGCATTGTTTACTTTATGGATTTTGTACTTTTAGCACTTACCAATATGCGGTCTGCAAGTACTACATGTTGTTCGTAAGTAGGCACAGGTAAATGCTAGAAATTTTTCTTTAGCTTTTGCACTCTCTGGATCTTTAACTCAGGCACTTAACATAGATACATAAGAACAACAACTGATACATATGCTCAATAAGTAGACATAAGTAAGTGTCAAGTCTCATAATTCCTACAACCAAGCTTCTAGACTTCATGTTCTGGTACATGCTTTGGTCAGAAGCATCCGGTAAATGCCACAAATGCCCAAAAATGCTCAAGTAAGTAGCCAAAAACTCTATTTTTATCTTTTCTTGAAATTAGAATCAAAAACCTATTTTCCTATAAAACATACCCAAAAAACATCATATCCAACAAAACAACCTATGAAACGTATATATTTTCATTATTTTAAGCTTTAAAGTGCTATATTTCTATAGCACATTAGTATCTCACCAGGTTAGGGCTTTAGGTTTTTCATGACTGTAGAGATATTAGTCACTGGTCTAGAGAGTTTCCCTGATGTGGGATTTCTAGTCATTTAGCTCATTCAATTTAGTCTCGTGATGTTGTAGAACCTTCAGTTAGAGATAGTACACTTGGCACCTTAATTGATGATTTAGTCAGTCAGTCCAACTTTGAACCCATTTAGATTTATTCTCTATTAGACCCTTCAGGTATGTTATTACAATTTCACCATGATAGGTGTGTCTTTATTTCCCTCATTGACCTTTTTTATTTGTGTGTATTAGGGTTTTAATAACTATATATGATTTTATGCCTTGATAAGTTCATGATGGCTGTTTTGGGCCATGTTATGGAATTCATAATTTTATGACTTCCTCCATGATTTGTTTTTTTAGTAGTGGATTGAGTAGATCCTTACTGATATTTTCTCCTTATGGGTTTAGAATTTGGATTTGAGTCTAATTTACCTTCGCACATTGTCCTTATGATAGACCTTGAGTGGTACTTGCTATTGATTTTTATTTTTGTATCACATATTAATTATATTGACGATTATTTTGCTGATATTATTATTACTATTTGATGTAATTGATCTGCTCTTGATAAATATCTTGACTAATAGCATTTAGTTAGTAATTCCTCTTTTATGCAGCTCTTATTCATTGGCCCAGGTAGCTACAACCTAATTTGAGGATTTATATTCTATAGCAATGTGAATTTTGTTGTTTTCCTCCTTTATTGGCTATGCTTGATTTATTAGGGAGTAGACTATGGTATTGAAGGCAAGTTGACCTTCTGTGATTCTGTTATATTTTTGATTCCTAGTTTAGGATTTTTAAACTTACCTCCTGGGTTGCAAAGGTTTTTGTATTGGATATCCTTCCTTATGTAGACCATTTTAGGCTTGACCATCTTTGTATCTGTTCTTTTCTTGTGGCTATTTCATCACCCGATAGAGGTTTTTATACTAATATCGAGATGTCTTTGATTAATCTCTTAGATTTTTAGGGTTTGTCTCCTTGTGATGGTTTGATATTTGTACTACTGTGGAGATTAGATGCTCATTTAGTGTCGTGATGTGGTTCTTGACTAAAGTAGAATTAGAGATGTAAAGGCAAGTGGTCTTTCCTATGGACGCTTCTGGTATTATTGGTTTATTTTTTAGTAGTGGTCTTGGCCTTGACATTGATGTTGAGATTGCTATCTTTTTCTTTGGCGAGGTGATTCATGGCTTATTTGAGATTTGATTGTCCTACTTGGGTGGATTTAGGGAATACTTATTTCAAAGTTTGTTTATCCTAATAAGAGTTGGAAGAGTGCTACTCCGAGATGAAGTTTTTCTGTGAGTATTCTTTGCCAAGATGTAGTATTGGATTGGTTAGCTTCCAGCTGAAGTTGTATTTCTCTAAGTTGCTAGAGTTTTTACCATGACTAGTATGGTTTGCATCCTTGGGGAGTTTTTGAGTATGTTTTGATTGTTCATTCCACCTATGCATATAGAGTTAATTTTTTGTATTCCAGCAAATGGTTTATCATGTGATTTTATTCTCCAACTATGTTTAAATTTTAGCCCTGCATAATTTTGTACAGATGTATCTAACACAGACAGTATGGCCGATGTGTGTACTTGACTTCAGTTTAGATTTGTTGGATCAATTTTGGATTTGATTCCTTGGAATGGCGATTTGAAAATTATGATAGATTTGGAGTATGAATCCTAACCATCTTCTGGTTTGGTTTGGATAGTTAAGATGGAGCTACTCAGCCATGGTGTTTAGATTTTAGCTTGAAGATGTGGAGATTAAGTGCATCTTTCATTTAAGATTTGTCTCAGTTTTGATTTTATTTATAGGCTAGTTGAGCCTACTTCGTATTTACCATTTCGTTTTTCTTAACTTATAATTGATTATAGTTGACAAGTGTTTATATGATAGCCCATGGACCTAATATTTGTTTCTTCAACTTTGATCTTAGGTCTTCAATTTTCTTTAAGATTCTCAGATGATATAATCAGTGGGAGTAGACTCAGTAGGAGTAGTATACTTGAGTTGGATTCATCTTGGCATTATTATCTTTTCATGGGAAATCCTAGAGAAGATCATTTAGTGATGAGTAGTTATGCCTTAATCTTCTAGATCCCCATTTCGATTATCATCCAAACTAGTTGTAGCATTAGCATAGATTGCATTCCTTTATTATCTCCATTTGTGTGCCCAAATAGCGCCTTATAGGCTTATTCTCATGTTTGTCGAATGGACTTTGAGCAAATCATCTTTAATTCTTTCTGTTCTTTTTTATGAGATTGCGCGGATAGGACTTAGGTGATTTTTCTCCTTTTTTGGAGAGGATAGCAGATGTGGAATGGTAAAGGAAGGTTATATTTGGATTGGAGTCTATTGTATAACTCATGCCTTGGTTTACTTTTGGCTTGGATAAGCCTTTGTTCATTTGTGTGAGTATTGAGATGGTATCAATATGCCTTGGTTTAGATTTGCATGCATTAGCCTTTTTTGATTCAGTTGGAGGATGGTTAGTAGTTGAGGTTAAGTTCTTGCTATTAGGAACTAAATTGCGAGAGCAGGTTCAAAAGGGATACCTGTGACAAAATCCATTAGAAGTATTCTCTCTTTGTGGAGATTATCTAAAAAGTCATGCTCAGAGCATGTGGGCCTAGTACCTTATTTGTTTTACCCTTTTAGATCGTTCTATCTATTGACTTCTGTGGACAAAATTCCTTTTAGTTGTGGATATTGTAATGATCCTCTGGGTGATTTCTTTGATTCGTATTCATTTTTGGTTTTTTGATCCTACCTGTAGCAGTTGTAGGTCATTTATGACTTGCCAAAACTATCGATTCAGTGATCGAATCATTCATTTGGATTTTAGGCTCATTTCCATTTTTTAGAGGTTTTGCTATTCAATATTTGGTCTTGGACCAAAAATTTATAGTAGATGAACTCAAATGAGAATTTTGATAGTTCCAACAACTCTTGAATGTCGCTTTTAGGCTAGGTAGTCTCTAGATTTGGGTCGCAAGGTACCTGAGCTCATTTGAGCTATTAATAAAAAAGTTAAGAAAATAAATATGAGTGTGGACCCACATTTGGTTGAAACGACCTTAGATGGTAATTTTGATTGTTCCATTGAGTCTGAAATATTGAATTTGTCATGGTTACATAGTTCACTTGCATATACGCAATTCTGGATAAATCCCTAGGACTTGGCAAATACTTGGAAGCTTTCCAAATTCTCAGCTATAAGCAGGTACAGCTGCTATCACAGGCCAAGGGATGTGCTCACAGTACCCTTGATAGGAAGATAGTGTAATTTTGGAAGAGGTGTTGCGATCGAAACACCTTGCGTATTCATCATGTGGTGCAATCGCGGATCACAGGTTGTGATCGTAACTCATATGTTCAGCCTCAATAAGCTGTGATCACAGGTCTCGGGCTATGATAGCGGGCCTCGAGTTCTTGGTATAGGTACAAATAGACCCCTACATTGCTAAATAGGCCATTCCTTATCAACTTTTAAGCACACATTCTATATCCTTCGATGGACCTCGTGATAGGTTAAATTTTGGATTTCGTTAATTGGCCTCGTATGCTGATTGTTGACCCAAAATTTTACCTAGCCCTTAATATAGAAATATCGGTCTTGTTTTACTCATAATGATGCGTAGATTATGATGTTAATAGCATGGTGGCATATTGGGCTCGTGGAGTGAAGACGAACGTTTTGTGGATGATTCAAGGATTTGTGGTTCGACTTTGAGGTAGGTTCCTATCAACTTTATTCATAAGATGATGTGTTTTATATATTGTATATGAATGTAAATGTTACAATTGATAATGAATAGAAAAATGTGACTGGGTCTTGATCATTCAAGTTTGGGGATTATATGGGTGTATCAACCTATAAACTGAAATACTTACTATAGTCCCATCAACCCATCACCTTCTTTATGGTTAGATATGAAATTTATAGTATGATTTTGGTATTATGCTAGGTTTGGGATGTAGCTTAAGTGTTAGAAGCATTATTAGTAAGAATATCCTTATATGGACTATTTAGCGACCTTGAAACTTGATTTAGGTAAAGTTGACTTAATTGCTCATGTTCTACGGGGAATTCCTATCTTAGGGATAATTATGGCTTTTGTACCATAGAAAAGTCAACTTAGATACCTTTGCCCACTATGAGGTAGAAATTGCATAAAAATAAAATTTGAGGATTAGAAGTAGGTTCTCCCGGTCCACCTTAGGCCATGACTTGTGTTAGCCCATGTGGACATATTTATGCATATTACGTATAGTTGATCCTATTGGGCCTTTAGTGTAAGGTTACTTAGTGACTTGGTGAAAGATAATGATTTTTCTAGCATTATGATCAATGGCTCGTAGCTATGATATGGCTTTTGGACTTGATTTATGACATGGTCTATCAACATGCTTAGTAATATTGCCATAGACTTTGTTATGATATATGTCCTACAGATACGAGATGCCTTGTAGATGTGATACACCTCATAGTTATGATTTATGGCTTATTGATACATTATACCTCATAGATGTGAGATGCCTAATTGATATATTATGTCTCATTAATGTGTACTGCCTTTTAGATGTGATATGAATCATATATCTGACATGACTTTTTGATATATTATGCCTCCTAGATGTGAAATTCCTCATAGAGATGAACTATGGTCTATAGATACGACATACCACATAGATATGCTATGGCGTATGGATAAAGAGATGACTTATGGATAGGATTATTGATATGAGTTCAATGTACGTGGGCCTAAGTCCATGATTAGGATATTTTAATTATTCCAGACACATTATTGGGCCCATGGCCGGTTATGTTATTGTTGGACATCCGGGAAATGCTTATCCTTGTAAAGGATGTGGTTGTAGTTCATAGATATATTGATGCTTAATGTCCCATTGTTCGAATATTGGTGATGGTATGCACATATTCGGTACAACCATGATACAAGATACAATTCAAACTAAAATATGATTCTACTAATATTTTTCCTAACATGGGCTTAAAACCTACTCTTTTCCTTAAAAATGGAATCTTTCATCACCATAATTGCTAGTCTTAACGAATATCCTATGTGTAAAGAGATGAAAAATGATGTATTAAAAATTTGACCAAGAAATATTCTGGTCTATGATTCGATACTACTGATTACTTTAGTCATGAGAGATTTCGATCCTTTCTACCCTTTCATAATGCTTTAGTCCCAGAGTTTACGTCGAGCAATGGATTTATGTATTTACACTTTTTTTAGCCATGGATTAATTTCGTACACCTATTATACATATATCTTTATAAAAATCTCTCTGGTATGGATGGAGGAGGATGATGTGTTGAAGTTATGATTTTTATGTAAAATTCTATAATAGATTATAGTATTGATATTATTTATATGTGTTGATGATATGCTTATATACCAGACAAGGCTAGAGGATGATGTAACATCCCATATTTAGGTTCCTAAAAATTTTTGAGTCTTTGAACTCACCACCTAACCTACAACTCACCTTATGACTCATAAGGTGTCCTTATGAGTTGTAGGAGCCAAATCATCATCAAAATATTGAGTGGTGCCTACGCTACTGACCTGATTACGAATAAAGATCATGAGTCATAAAGACTCATTATGAGTTGGGGTGTCCAAATCATAGGATGACCAGTATAAATCCCAAATGATTCTATCCTGGTGACGACTAGGACCCTACAAATAGCAGGGTCTCTTGATGAATTTTTGGGTATGAGTTGTAGGGTGACCAGATAGGGGTCCCTTAGCTACTTTCCATAATACAACTCATGGTGATGACTCATACTGAGTCCTTATGAGTCGTATAGTGACCATTGTCACTAGAAGCAATTTTTCAAGTTTTAATGAAGGGTACTTAGTATATTTCCATTTTTACCCACTTAGACCCCAAGTACATAAAACACCTTGGGGCCGCTATTTCAAACCTTTATCAATCATAATCACTCTCTCAAAAACTCTCTCATATCCCTAAAGGAAAAACAAGGTGGGGTTTCTCAAATTTAGTTATCTAATGGCTAAAGGATTGATTACTCTCCATAATTCTCTATGCTTTTAGGCATGTGACTCTGCCCTCAAACTTATTTTCCTTTAAGAATATGTATTAAATGATTTTTAATGAGATATTAAAAATGGGTTTTGACATGGGTTGAGGGTTTTTGCAGGGTTGAGTCTTAAATTATTTTCCCATGATTATTATGAATTATTCATGCTTTAAATTGAATATTTTTTAACTAATGGGTTTTATGGGTGTGGGAATTTAAAAGAGGGTCAAGGCATTCTCCCAATTTAATATGCTAGTGCTCCCACTAACCGTTCTCGAATGTTATATCCCTACACGATAAATAGTCTCGAAGGCATTTCTATTTTTCCTACATGGTGGTAGGTGATTATAGAGTTATTCATGTGTCTGCTTAAAGTGGTAAGTCACCTTCTTCTAGAAAGCCCATTACTTCTTGGTTTAGTATGTCATAGACTATTTCCTTTTGAATTTATTTTGGTTGTCGTCATGCGTATATATCAACTTGGTTCATGATTGGTATTGCTTAGAGGCTTTGTGAATTACTTTGGTTGGGCTGGTTGTACATATTCTCAGATTCTTTTGAGCTTATACTTTTACATCTTGTTATATATTTGGAATTCATCCTTGCTAGGTGTGTTGTGTTCTATTTGAGTTGGCAATGGGGGAATTCTTTGATTTACAGTGTACTTGAGATACCCATCACAGCCAGGCGCTAGTTCAGGTTGTGACAAAGTTTGTATTAGAGCCTAGATTTGGTGTCATTAAGTGTCCAAAAAACTGTGTTAAGTAGAGTCTCTTTTATGTGTGTGTAGCATGCCACACTTATAAAGGAGCGGCTACAAGGAATTTAGGAATGTTTTCCTTTATTGTGTTATATTTTCAGGTTTTAAAGTCTAGAAAGTTGAAATCTCTTATAATTCCATTTTTTCACTTTTTAGATCATGCCTCCCTCAAGATTTGATGCTCGTGGAAACTCCTTTATCCTACCTGAGGACAATGTGGATGAAACTCATCTTGCTTATAGAGTATAAACCTAGTCTAGGGTCCCTGCTTTTGATTTTTCTCATGGAGATATAATGGTCCCTATTAGTCCTCCTCAGACTCGGGTTGAGGATTATCACAACCCACCTCCTTAAGGAGACATATTTAATGCTGAGTTTTGTTGGTCTATTTATCTATTTACCAAATTGGTGAAATCTCAGTCACGTTAGTTTATTCCAATTGGTACTATTGTGCATTATTCTTTGGTCAATTGAGTTTGATAGTTTATGAGGCTAAATCCTCTGGACTTTACTAGATCTAAAGTAAAGGAGGATCCTCAAGGGTCATAGAAGAGATGGAGAAATCATTCGAGTTATCAATGCTTCTGACTCTAAGGGTGTCGAATTTTCTTTGTAGCAGCTAAAAAATATGGCATATCAATGGTACGAGGAGTGGGATCAGTCTAGGGTTAATGATACAGAGTTGGCTTTATGGGATGAGTTTTCTGGTAATTTTATGGATCATTTCTTTCCTCAGGAGTTAAGGGGGGAAAAGCTAAAGAGTTTGTGAATTTGAAACTGGGTAGGATGACTGTGAATGAATTTACCCTAAAATTTCTTCAATTGTCACATCATACTCCTGAGTTAGTGTCAAGAATCAGGGCTAAGATGATAAATTTTGCTTCAGGCATGTCTAGAAACATGGTGTTGGAGTGCAAGCCCACCTTGATAAATAGTGACATAGATATTGATGAGTGGTGAATTTTTCACTTATTTGCACTCAACATTTGTGCCCACTACTATGATTTGAACATATGAATGAGATAAATTTGTGATTAAATTAATTTCCATATTTTGATGGCATAAAGGTGATGAAAAGGAAAGATGTGGATTTGAGCTAAAAATTATCAAAAGGGAGAAAGGAAATACAGCTGGAATACTTGAAGCAGAAATCAGGCTCAGTTACTGCGATTTCGGTCTAAGGGTCGTAATCTCTATCGGCCAAGTCAAGTCAAAGGACAACGATCACAACAATTGTATTGCAGTCACGGTAGTCGCGATCGCGGTCTTTCTGCTGTGATCGTGGCTTAGTGGGTTTAATGACTAGTGGCAATTATGTAAATTGATGAAGCTAATTCCCTTATAAAACTCAAATCCTTTTCCCCCTCTATTGTTATTGAATTTTGAGATTGGAAATTATTGACTTGGTGAACCCTAAAAATTGGGGAAACTTTTGTATTTAAATTGCAATTTGAATTTGGTGAAATTAAAGTGTAAGGTGAAGATTATTCTTATTTTCCACTGCCATGGATGCCATGAATAACCCTTTTGGTATATCTCTTCTCTTTAGCTTTATAAGTAGCTAAATTCTCTTGCCTTGGAATTATATTAAACTAGGGTGAAATTATGTGTAGGTTGTGATGTAATTGTGTGGATTTTAGTTTGTTAACAATGGGTTTAACTATTGCTTGATATAATTAGTTGCGATTTGTGGATGAAAACCGCAAATTCCCAAAATGGGTTTGTGGGTGAAAACCCCAAATTCTTGAAAGCTCACCTCTTCCTTTAAAGGGGGACGGTGTAAAATTTTGGAACACATATTATTCTTGAAAAAGGGATATGGGTGACAAAGAAAATGTGGACAATAATTAATGTAGTTCGCTATCTTATAAATAAGAGTGAGTGAGAGTTGGCTATGTCTAGGGGATATTCCTAAAAATAGGGATGCCGAATTGAGGTATTAGGTATTTTGGATTGACACACTAGTTAGGTACTTTAAATGATCAATGGCTGATATTCTAGAAGTTTAGTTGACAAACTAACCTCAAGAACCCTCAAACTAGCCTACCATATCATTAATGACTAGAATTTGCATTGAATCATCATACACCCATGCATAACTTGCCCTTAGGTAGACATAATCTCAAGGTACATATTATATTGGATTTTCAATCGCAATTGTCACCGCTAGTTTGTTAACTTGAATAGATTTTGATAGAAACACATTACAAGAAAACCCCTCTACCCCCATTTTAAATCATGCATTTTATTTTACCTCAACTACGAGTACACCTTTAGATGTTATTGACACCCATGAGTATTAAAGACTAGACATGCTCCTGGTGGATTCGACCTGAACATCAGTTGAGCTATTGACAATGATCGCCCTCTCTGAACTTTAATAGTATAGGTGAGCATTATCAAAATGGCACCGTTGCTGGGGAGTGAGACTTAGTTTTCCCTTATACGGTATTGATTGTATCTTTAGGTATACCTGTGGTATTTTTATTTACTTTGTTTGTTGTTTTTGGTTCTTTGTAGGTGATTATTACTCCTTCCGAATAACCATGAGTCAAGAAGGAATTAGTGATAACTAATCTCATGAATATGTTGAAGCTATGAGTTATATTGGTGAAGAAGAGCATTCTAGCACTATTCATATTGCGCCTACTAGGGGAAATAGTGTATTTTATGTCACAAGTGTTATGCTCCAATTTCTTCAAATAAATGTTTTCTTTGGGGGGCAAGCTTATGAGGACACCAACTAACATTTGAAGAATTTTGTATAGGTGTGTGAACTATTTTAAATTGCACACATAACCCAAGAGTCCATCCGCCTACGCCTCTTCTCATTCTCTCTAATGGGCAAGGCGGTATTGCGGCTCCGCTCTGTCCTGACCAGGTCTATTAATTCATTAGATGAACTCACAATAAACTTTTGCAAAATTCATGGAGAGCATTGGTATGAAACATGGGGGAGATTTAATGAAAATCTCTAGAAATACCCAAAATATGAGATGCTCGAGAATATAATTCTCCAAATCTTTTATAGGGTATTGGACCTAGCCAACAAAGTCATAGTGGATAATGCATCCGGCGGATCACTTGTTAAATCGTCGTATGGGGTTGCATCAAAGATATTAGCTCATATGGCTAGTTTGGCTAGGGGTTGGAACATGTAGGATGCTTAGATGGCCGTGGGGGCTCCCTCGTCGTCCTTGAGCTTCTAACTAACCATGTATTGGGGACCTCCATTGAAAGAGTCAATGTCATAGATGCAAAGGATACCAAGACTTCTGAAGAGGTGGAAGAAAAGGTACTTGATGATAAGAAAAGATGGTTGCCAAATTATTCGGAGGGTTTCCATGTTGCCTGTCAATGGCAATGTGGGAATCAAGGTCAGAACAATGAAAGTCGAGGACTGTCTTAATGCAAAAGAGATAGATACATTAATGAAGATATTTTGATTCGTATAATGGTTACAGTTGAACTGACCGATAAGACAACGAAAGAAAAAAGGAATGATTTATCCAAGATTTATCAAATGGTTTAATCTCACTCTACCACTATCCAACAAGTTAAAGTAAAATTGAATCAAATATCGATGCACCTTATGGAGTGATAAAATTAAGGAGTACCACGTGGTATGGCCACCAATGCTATTGTCAACCAAAGTGGAAAATATTTTGGCAAAGGCATAGAACTTAATGATGGTTCCATCGAAAGAGAAAATGATGAGCAAACTAATGTTAAGAGAAAGTGGTCGAATAATGAGTATTCATGGACAAATGACTTAACCCTTGAGAATTCAAAGATGAAAGAAGGTCAACTTATCTCAATGCCAACAATTATAATTCCTCTCCCTTTCCCTCTACGGTTCTTGAAAATAAGGGAAAATGCTAAGTTCAACAAATTCCTTGATAAATTTAGCAACATTTCCATCAACATTCCTTTAATAGAAGCATTGAAAGATATGTCGGCATATGCTAAATTTATGAAGGATTTGGTTTCCAGGATGCGGCTTGTGGAGGATGAGATAATAGAAAGAAGATATCATTGTAGTGCCATTATGTAAAGTATGATGGTGAGGAAGAAGAAATACCCCGGTGCCTTTACTATTTCGTGTAACATTGGAATGTTCAAGTTTTCAAAAGCGTTGTGTGACCTTGGGGCAAGTGTAAATTTAATGCCATATGCCCTCTTTCACAAGATTCGATTATGGAAACCACAACCCACCACAATGATATTGCTTATGGCCGACCGATCCACCAAGAAACCCATGGGGATAATTCAAGATGTGCTAGTTAAAGTCGACTGGTTTATCTTCCCATCCAACTTCTTGATCCATGATTGTGCTTTGGACCATGAGATTCCCATTATTCTAAAAAAGCCATTCTTTGACATTGGGAAAGAATTGGTAAATATGGAATACGATGAGATGAAGTTTTGACTATATAATAATGAGGTTTCTTTGAATGTATGCAAGTCCATGAAGCAACCCATGAATTTACAAGTACTATCATTGATTGATACCATTGATGGTGATGTAACGAATCATGTCAATGTAAGTTATGTGGGTAATCTGTTGGTAGGGGTCTTGTGGAATTATGAGAGTGAAGAGTAAAGAATTTGATTTAATGGTTGCATCTTTAACAGGATTGGATCTTATACCAAGAACCCTGTAAAGTTGGACCTTCAACTTAAAATCCATGAGAGCCCACCCGCAAAACCATCCATTCTTGAGCCACCAAAATTTCAATTAAAGTCGTTGCCGCCCCATCTTAAAATTGTGTTCTTGGGGGATGGAGACACATTGTCTATCATAATTCCAAATGATCTTGAGCCCTACAAGTAGAATCTTTGAAGTTGGTGGTAAAAAAGTCCATTCGAGCCATCGAATAGACAACTGTAGATATTATAGGGATAGCCCCTGACATTTGTTCCCACAAAATCAAGTTAGAGAAAGATTATGTGCCAAGTGTAGTAAATCAAAGAAGTTAAAACAACCTATGCAAGAAGTAGTAAAGAAAGAAATTTTAAAATGGCTTGAAGCAAAAGTCATCTATCCAATATCTAATAGCACTTGGGTGAGCCCAATGCAATGTGTTCTAAAGAAAGGTCGCATCATGATAGTTGGGAATTAAAATAATGACATTATTCCCGTTCGACTGGTCACTGGGTTGAGGGTATGCATAGACTACCGAAAGTTGAACTCTTTCACAGAAAAGGACCACTTTCTTATGCCCTTTATGGATCGAATGCTATATCGGCTAGCCAAGTCGGGGTGGTATTTCTTTTAAGATGGTTATTTGGGGTACAATGAAATTTGTATTGCCCTAGAAAATCAAGATAAAAAAACATTCACTTGCCCTGATTGTACATTCGAATTCAAGTGAATGTCAATTGGTTTGTGCAACGCACCAAAAATATTACAATGGTGTATGCTATCAATATTTGTGGATATGGTTGAGGATTCGATGGAAGAAAGGTACTTGAGAGATATGTGGAAACCAACCTAGTCCTCAATTGGGAGAAATGATATTTTATGGCCAAGGAGGATATTGTGTTGAGCCATAAGATCTCAAGAAAGGGAATACAAGTTGATCAAGCTAAGGTAGAGGTAATAGCCAAGTTGCCACCCCCCACTTCTATAAAGAGTGTTTAGAGTTTCCTTAGGCATTGCTGGGTTCTTCCAGTAATTTATCAAGGATTACTTCAAAATAGCTCATCTAATGTGAAAGAACCTTGAAAAGAAGGCAAAATTTCATTGTGATGAGGCATGTTTGAAGTCCTTCAGTTGTCTTAAGGATTGCCAATTTCAAATCCCATTATAGTGGCTCCAGATTTGTCATCCCTGCTCGAAGGGATATATGATGCTAGTGGGATTGCCTTAAGGGTGGTATAGGAAACGCAAGGAAAAGATATTTATTTGATGAATAGCTTAAGGGTGAAATAATATTTCTTTGAAGAATGTCACTCTTCACCTTACGGCGGCCACCGTAGGGGAATTCAAACTGCCACCAAAATTCATCAATGTAGGTATTATTGTCCCACCATGCATAGGGATGCCATGGAATGGGTAAAGGTATGTCATCAATGTCAAATGTAAGTGGCATATAAGGAGGACATGAAATACCCCTTAGACCAAATCCTGAGGTAGAACTCTTTGATTTATGGGTCATTGTGCTTATGGGACCTTTTTTGATCTCATTTGGAAAAAATACATATTGGTGGTGGCTGATTATGTTTCTAAATGGGTGGAATCCATGGTACTTCCAAATAATGAGAGAAAAAGCATCACTTCTTTTTGAAGAAAAACATTTTTATACGGTTTGGAATGTTGCATGCCATCATTAGTTATGGGGGCTCACACTTTTTTAATCATGCATTTAGGGCCCTTCTTGAAATATATGGAGTAAAGCACAAGGTTTCTACCCTATATCACTCCAAATGTGTGGCCACGTTAAAGTTTTAAATTGAGAAATCAAAGCCGTACTCGAGAAGATGGTGAATGTTGGCCAAAACTAATTGGGCAAGACAACTTGATGAGGCAATACACTAATAGAACAACCTACAAAACTCTGATTTATATTTCTCCCTACCTACTGGTATTTGAAAAGGCATGTGACTTGCCCTTTAATCTTGATTGTAAATCCTTATGGGCTTTAAAGAGGATAAATATGAATTAGGGAGAAGCCTCCGAGGTGAGGGTCACAAAACATTATGAGTTGGAAGATTTTTTACTCAAGTCCTATGAGAGTTCCACAATGTATAAGGATAAAATGAAGGAAGGGCATGATGCTAAAATACTAAGATGAGAATTTTATGTAGGCAAGAGTATACTCATTTATAATTGTTGTTTGAAACTCTTTGCAGGAAAGTTTCGTTCTAAATGGTTGGGACCCTTTGTGATTTGTAATGTTTATCCTATTCATGCCATTGAATAGGAAGATCATGAAAGAAAAATATTTGTTGTAAATAACCAAAGAGTTAAACACTACAAATGGAAAGGTATCGGGGTAGGCAAAGTGGAGTTTATTTGCTTCAAAAACGCTATGTAGTGAAAAAGAAGAGTTGTGTCATGATGTTAAACTAGGCGCTTGATGGGAGGCAACACATCCTTGACTCATTTTTCTTGCTTTTTGATGTTTTGTAGGTGTTTTGACATAAAAAACTATCCAAAAAAGATTGGAAAAATAGAGCTGGAAAATGGCAGTTGTGCAGGAAAATAAAGCAAAAAAAGGGAAATCGAGCTCAGTTACCATAATTGCAGTCCTCAGACCGCAATTGTGGTGCACCCCATCACAATTATGGCATCCTAAGGAAAATGATATTGATGTTTAAGGTAGTCTGTTCTAACCCTTGTACATCTTTTATATACTGCACTTATGACACTTCAATTCTTTAAGTTGGGGTATGGGGATACTTTTGAGTACGGACCTCGTAATTCTATGTCTCACCCCAAATTATAACGATTATTGTGTTTCTTATGATTGACATTGGATGATCCTTTCCTTATTATGGATTGAGTGATGAAATTCTTAAGAGAAAATCATCGTTATTGGGTCTTGAGCCATAGATGTAGGAAAAGTCTGAGTACCCATACCATTTTGGATTTGGGATCACACTTATATGTATGGAAAAGTTTGAGTATCCATATGTTTTAGCGGTATAAAAGCCGATATATGAGATGACGACTTAGTTTTATGCCATAATTAGAAAATTGTACGTGCTTCAAATGAAAAGAAAACACCCCTCCGTTGATGTTACGTCTTTGGATGAAACATTTTACATTTTTTACAAGGGATAATTTTTCGATTTTAAGAAACCATTAATGTATTTGATACAAGGTTTTTCTATTTTTCAAGTAAAGGACTTAGAAAAGAAATGACTTATAAAAGTATAAGAAATGTCCATTGACGTCCTTTTTGAAGGGTCACCAACCTTTTGACGGACCGTTAGGGTATTTGTCAACCTTAAGCAGAATAGAAGAATCAAAGGATCTTGGAGATGGTGTATTTGACGAATCGTTAGGTCTCTGATGGACCGTTAACTTGCCGTTAGAGCCAGCAGCATGCAGAGCATCCAGGAACATAGCGATGGTCCAACTGATAGACCATCAGGCCACTGATAGGCCATTAATTTAGTAGTCAAACCTGAGATAGAACAAGTCAATCTGGGGACCCAAGAGAAGGTCCAAATGGCGGACTATCAGGCCACTGAATGGCCATCAACCATGATATGACAATCTAAAGTTTGAATTTTAAAACCCCAGTACTTGGAAATATCTAAATACCCTGTTTAGGGTTAGATTAGGGAGCTTTTATCTACTTTTCATCTTTTGAGGAACTTGTAACCTACTATTCTCTGAGAAACAAGCTTATATTGTAGATCTTAACATTTTATTCACTATTCCTTTGTATATCAAGAAAAATCCTTTGGATATTTTTATAAGTAATTTTCTAAATTATCTATGAGAAACACAATGGAATCTTTTTCTTCTATGATGTGTGGCTAAAGCTCTTATAATTAGGGTTATGGGAGCCTTTATGTGATTGGTTGCTTAGGGATGTGAGAATTTCTAAATTTTATAACAAATTTCAATTGTATAAACTCTTCTTCATTATTATGATCTTTGTTACTTGGAAACATGAATGGTGAGCCCAAGAACACCACTTGTTTGAGTAGAAAAGTGTGTATTGGGGAAAGAGGATATTTACAAGGTACTCAAAGGCTTTAACCTTTGGGTTAAGGGTTGATGCTTTAATAGGATTTACCCACTTGAGAGAACCATTGAACATATCAATGCATTCCTTATGTTCAAAAGAATTATAGGGTAATCATCTATTTAGGTTGGGAATCAAATTCTTTAGAGTTCAATAATTCTTGCAATTGGAATTAGTTAATTAGGAATTTTGGTTAAATCACAACCTTGATTGTTGTAACATCTTAGTGAACATAATCCTAGTTTATTCATTTTCATTAAATCATAACTTGCAAGCATACTCATTAGTTGGAACACGATTTTCTACAAGCATACTTCACTGTTAACAAACAAACCCTCTTTTATTCTAGAACCTTTGATCAATATTCCATTAATAATCATAACACTTAGTTTACAAAGTATTTCCAGTGGGATTTCACCCCAAACTAGTTGAGTTCTATATTTGACAGCAACCGCTTACACTTTCTAACAAGAGTTGTAATTTGCGCATATCAAATTTTGGCACTTTTACCGGGGAATACGGTTGTCAATTAAGTTTATGAGTGTTAATTGATAGTTGGTAAAGTTTCCTAATTTTACTTTATTTGTTGTTTTTATTTGCTATATAATCTTTATTTTGCATGCCGCATACGAGAAGGTCAGGAGAACTATTATTGCTATTATATCCAGAACCTTAGTTAATTAGCAAAATGAAAGTTCAACAAAATGCTGAGAGGTTACCTAGTTTGGCTAATACTCAAATAAATCAACAGAATACCGGTATTCCATGTCGGGAATGTAAGCCAGATGAGGAGGATCTGGAGGAGGACAATTTGATCAATCCGGGTGATAGGAGACATATAGAGGGTGTAGCTGCACCTGTGAATAGGAACCTTCCATTTAGAGGAAGACTAGACCCCAAAGCTGTACAAATTTAGGTTCACCATGATGAGGATGACATAGATTGGGTAGGGGTTACTGGAGTTATTATTCCTTCATCTTTGTCACCGGAAGCAAAGTTCAACATTGCGAGCACCATGATTTAGTTTCTCCATCTTAAGGTGTTGTTTGGTGGACTTCCCGATGATTATCCAAATATGTATCTATTGAACTTCATCACTATTTCCAAGTCTATTGATAATCCGAGAGTACGGCAGAATGCAATCCGTCTAAGACTATTTCCTTTGTCTCTATCTAGGGAGGCAATACTATGGCTGAATGGGTTGACTCCTGATTCTATAACAAATTGAAGGTAGTTGAAATAAGCTTTCCTAGAAAGGTTCTTTCCACCATCCAGAATGTACAGTTGAGGGATGAGATAAGTAACTTTAGATAGCTTTCGAATGAAGATCTTTATGAAACTTGGGAGAGATTAAAAATAAGTTGATTCAATGCCCCAACCATAAAATGACTGATGTACATCTAATGGAAACTTTGTATAGAGCTTCAAATTCTATGACAAAGACGACATTGGATAATGCTACAGGTGGAGTATTTATGGACCTCACTTTTTCTCAACCTTAAAAAATGCTTAATAAAAAGACTGAATAGAGTATAGCTTGACATACCAGGGATTCTGTGGTAGAAATCTCTACTGTGTCTAGTGGTGACAGCTAAATAACGTAGAAGAGAGGAAGAGTGAGATCAAGACATGGCCCATATAAAGACTCAGATGGATTTTCTCACCAAGCATTTGTTATTTGGGAAGATAGAGAAGGTGAAGGCAGTGGGGTCATAAAGTAGGGGAGCCAAATCTGATTCTGAGGAGGAGGCTAACTATCTAAATAATCAGGGGGTATTCGAGGCAATAGCCAAGGAAATCAAGGTTGGAACTACTATGATAAATAAGATTATAGAGATTTTGACCAAGGGATCTAGAAAAATAATAATGATAGGAGTGGGTCAAATGAACCTCCTGGGAATCATAATAATGCTGCTACTAGTTTGGCAAAAATATCTATGGAGAATATGATGGCAAAGTTACTGAAAGGGGTGGAGACGACTAATGCCGGTATGATCAAAATGTAGAGTGATTTATCATCTATGAGTTAGTTAGTCGACTCATCTTTAAATTCCATCAAGCAACTGAAATAGCAGATGAACCAGTTATCCACAATATTTAATCAGAGAAAGAGCGGTAGTTTCCTTGGACATGCTGGATTCTATCGCCAATTTATTAAAGATTTCTCAAATATTGCAAACCCTCTTTGCAAACTCTTGGAGAAGGAGGCCAAGTTTGTTTTTGATGGTGATTGCAAGAAGGCATTTGAATGCCTTAAAGAGAAGCTGGTGGATTCCCCAATTATAATTGCTCCATATTGGTCTAGGATATTTAAAATCATATGTGACACGAGTGGACTGGAACTTGGGGGCGTTCTTGGTCAAAAGAAAGAGAATATGTTTCACCCTATTTATTATGCTAGCAAGGTATTGAATGGGGCTTACAGAAATAGTACTATCACCGAGCAGGAACTTCTCGCTGTTATCTATACATTTGAGAAGTTCTGAGCATATCTATTAGGAACCAAGGTGGTGGTTCATACTGACCATGCTGCTTTGAGGTATTCAATGTCAAAGAAGGATTCCAAGCCAAGGTTGATCAGATGGGTACTACTTTTTGAAGAATTTGACTTTAAGGTCAAAGACAGGAAAGGTTGTAAGAATCAAGTTGTAGATCACCTATCAACGCTTGAGGGAGATCAGGTAGCCATAGAAAAGATGGACATTGATGATGCTTTCCTTGACGAGCAAATCCTTCTAGCTGCACTTGAAAGGGCACCTTGGTATACGGACTTTGTAAATTTTGTGGTAGGTGATCTTATTCCAGAAAATCTTTTCTTTCATTAGAAAGAAAAATTCCTCCATGATTTGACAAGGTACTTCTGGGATGAGCCATATTTATTTAGGCATTGTGCTAATAATATCATCAGAAGATGCATCCTAGAAGTTGACATGCTGAATATTTTGGAAACTTGTCATGCTTCCCTAATTGGGGGACACCATGCGGGTGGTCGTACTGCAAGAGAAGTGCTGTAGAGTGGCTATTATTGGACAACCTTGTTCAAGAATTCATACGAGTTTGTCAGGAGATGTGATCAGTTCCAGAGACAAGGCGCAATCTCGAAGAACCATGAGATGCCCATAAAAAAAATATTAGAGGTTGAATTGTTGGACGTCTGGGGTTTTAATTTCATAGGGCCCTTAGAGAGCTCCTATGGGTAGAAGTACATCTTGGTTGCTGTAGATTATGTGTCCAAATAGGTTGAGGCTATTTTTGTGGCTGACAACGAAGGTAACAGAGTGGTTGCTTTTCCCAAAAAGAATATTTTCTCTCACTTTAGAGTATCACGTACTGTCATAAGCGATGGAGGATCCTATTTATTCAATAAGATATTCCGTGCTGTCTTGGAAAAATATGGTACCATGAAACATACCATAGCAACTCTATATTACCCACAAACTAGTGGGGAAGTGAAGATCTCTTGAACTCTAGCAAAAAAGATTGGTCTTGAAAATTCATGATGCCTTGTGGGCATATCGAACGACTTTGAAGAAAACTATTAGGATGTTTTCATATCAGCTTGTGTATGGCAAAGAATGCCACTTGCTAATTGATTTGGTGATCAAAAGGTTGAATGAAAATTTGAAGAAAGCAGCAATGTTAAGACTGGGGCAGCTAAATCAGATGGATGAATTCCATCTCAGGGCTTATGAGAGAGCGGACCTATTCAAAGAAAGAATAAAGAAACACCATGATTGAAGGATTGAAAAGTGAAATTTTCAAATAGGCGATTGAGTGTTACTCTTCAAATGTAGCCTAAAGCTCTTCCCAGGTAAACATAAGTCTAAGTGGTCTGGCCCGTTTAAAGTTACACAAATCTACTCTTCTAGAGTAGTCAAACTAGAAAATGAAGATGGAAACATCTTCAAAGTAAAGAGGTAGTGAGACAAGCTATACATTAGTCTAATGGACACGACGAAATGCTTAGGTAAAGTTTATCTTCATGAAGTCTGGGTAATCATGTTAAGTAAGTCGTGCTGCGACAGAAAATCAGGCGCTATTGGGAGGCAACTGACAATGTGTTGTTGTAATTATAGTTAGAAGTATTTGGTTTTTTTGGTACAGTTTGATGTGTTTATTGAAGTATCTAGGGATAAAGATGCAGGAAAATAGTATCTAAAGAAGTTGAGGGGGTTGACAATAATATTGACGGGCCTTCAGAGGTCTGACGGGCGATTGAGTAAGCCTCAACAGGTATCCAGAAACCTGAGGTATAGAAAGAGACTTGTGGACATCTTGACAGACCATCAACACCTTTACTAGCCATCACACTAACCGTCAACTTGAGGAAGAAGGTTGATTGTCTGGTAAATCCTGGCGGACAAACCGATGGACCATCAAATTTCTTGTCAGAAAAAGCCCTAAGTTTAAAAAGAACGGGTCGGGTCACCAAAGTTTTATTTCGTTATTTTAATCCAACCCAACATATATTTAATGGATAATGGGAGACATTTATACGCACGTTCTTACTTCTTTCACTCCCAAAACTATTTAAATTCCTAGACATTTATTGTTGGGATCAAATACATCCCATCTTAGGACTTTTCATCTCCTCCCTTCTCCTTTTAAACTACCATCTTCTTCTATTATTCTCATGTGAATCAAAGTTAAATCTCTTACTGATAAAATTGAATAGTGTAGTTTGTTCTAAGTTTAGTAAGTTCATAGTTGTGAAGAGTACTTCAAGGAGAAGGTAAGATCAAAACTCTCCTTTTCTTTTTGGAATGATGAAAGTAAATACTGTAAGTTTGATAATATTTGAAAGATCTTCTTTTTTTGTTGTCTTTGTGCTTCTAATTAAATCGAACTCTGATAAATACTATTCTAGGTAAAGTCTGAGTAACCCATGGCCCAAAAATGGTGAAACTAGGGTTTAAATGTTGAATTGATGTCATGATTTTTGTACCTAGTGAATCCATGCACACCAAATGTTTGAGAGTTTGCCAAAATAAAAAAATCAAAGTTGAAAAGTGCAGTTGATGGCTTAACAGATGGACTGTCAATAAATCTATTAATACCTTGCGCGACTAATGGCCTTTTGGTCTAGCGTCTACGTACACATTGATGGACCATCAGATCTCTGACAGAGCATCACTTTGACCGTCACAAGGTTTCTGAACAAAGTCTTCTCTATTTAAGCTACGACGAAAATCTTGATGGACCATCAAGCACCAGATGAACCATCACATTAGTCATCAACTTACATATTTGATTTAATACTTTTTTATTCTGATATGAAATTGATGTTTTGTTCCCTTTTCAGGCAAAATAGCAAGGAAACTACCCCCACACAAAGGCGGTGGCAAATCTTAACATGAAAGAGGCAGAGGTAGAGTAGCACGTAGTGAAGAAGCACCTGCTTTCAACACTCGTTAGAGCGACAAGCGACTCAAGTACTCTCCCAATCTAAGGAGGAGAGAAAGAGTAGTAGTAGCACTACTTCCAGCCCCAATAAGGAAGGGGTTGAAACTTAAAACCTTGACTGAGTTGAGGGGTCAAAGATTTAGGATGCTAATGTGATTAAGAGTAAGGACCCTCAATATGGGAATCCACTTGATGAATGATTGAGGGCGCAGGGCAGAATTCCTTTGATGGGCTTAAACCAACAGCGAACAGACCAATCAAATTACCCATCTCTAAAGAATACCAAATTATCACATTTGAAATTTATGAGTATCCAAAGCTTGAAAAAAGGTTCAATGAGTATGAGTTGGGATGGATAAGCAAACCTCCCAGTTCGTAATACCCAAATCTTGTACGGGAGTTCTTTACCAATTCTTGGCTCTGTTAGAGAAGGAGTGCCTTTGAGGCACTAAAATGAATGACAGGTCGAATGTTCTTATGAGAGGGATCAATAATGATATTTCTAAATAAACTTTAAATCGGATGTTGTTTGGTCTAGACTATGAGTTGTAATTCTGGATCTTGAGCATCGTATGTTTACTGCAGTAAAGCAAAGGCCTTGGTTTGCTATACTTCTGATAGATGAGGGAAATCTACCATGGTTGTTTAACACCAAGGAACACATAGCTAAATCATCCCTTAATTTTAAGTAAAATTTTTAGTGGGCAATTATGAGGATGAGGTTGATGCCGATTGGTGGAGGTGCAAACTTGGAGCTTTAAAAGGTAGTGTTAGTTGTTGGTTTGATCGATAGGCTGAAGATTGATTTCAATTATATCATTGTTGATGAGTTGTTTACCTTTGCTCACAGAACAACCACTATTTTACTATTCACATGTATGATCATGGAACTTTAAAGGAAGTCGAATATGCCTTTACTCAGGGGGAGTTGATAATGACATTCAGGAAAGTCACCGGTAGTATATTGAGTGAATGAAGAATGACTCAAAATATGAGATATGTGTTTATAAGCCACCTACTTACTAGTAATAATTTGCTCCATCTCCATAGATTTCTGGCATTCCCACAGGTATGTCACTGCCAATTACTACTTACATGACACTAGATACTTCTATAGGGTAACCATCAATGCCTCTAAGGGGAGAAACTTCAAACACTGCATCTGTCCCACTTCAATATTCTAAATACCAGCTGGTACAAGAGAACTTTCACAAATAATTGAGAGCCCCAAAAAAGTTTTCCAAGCAGTTGAATGCTTAGGAAAAGGAGTTTAAATCATTCGTTGATCATATTATTACTAAAGCTATCAAGCCCTATGAGAATATTTATGCTAGGATGGGCGACATGGAGGAACATGTCAACATTCGGTTGAATGAGTTATCTATCCTAGACTCTATGAGGTTTATTGCAGAATTCAGACAAGCACAAGATGACATTGCTAATATGAAAAGACAACTACCATGTCTTGTGTTTTATCTAACATTAGTAATCAGTGATAAAGATGAGGGCCTCGTTGATCTAATGGGTAGGCTATTGAAAAATAAAGGTACGCAAGTTGATAAAAGTGTTTGGCATAAATTTAAAAGAAGAAAAAGCATAGGAATGAAATTACTAAAGAAAGAAACATAAGAAAAGCTCTAATAAAACCAGTGAATAATATAGAGAAGAGAAAGAAAAAGGTTGCTGATGAAGCAGGGAGAATTTTGAATAGTTCAACCTTAGCAAGGAGGCTCATATCGGAGTTAATCTCAATGATACCTTCTATTGAGGAGGAAACTACATTGAGCACCTCGACCACCATTACGTTCACTAATGCAGCACCTAAGGCGAAAGAAGCCTCTTCCAATTTGATCGACTCACAAGCCTGAGGGGCTTTGCAGGTAGTTCACTACCTTATACTATAATATTTATGCATTTGAGGACAAAAAGTTTTTTTAATGGGGGGTGGGTGATTGTTTTGTTGTTGGTTACTACGGGGGTTTTCATTACCTGTGTTCTTTTCCCTCATGTGCTATCTAGTACAACCGACATGTCTAAGTTGCTATTCATCTTTCTTGTGAATTGTGATATAAATATTATTTAGTGATTATAAATATGTTATGTTTTATTCTTTTAGAACCTTTTGTAAGTATGGAAGAATGATGAATATGTTAGAATAATGTGAACTACTTTTATATGAGAATGCTTTCTTGTCGCTTAATATATGTTGAACGACCATTTTAAATGTTTGATTTGAATTAGGATACAAAGATAAAGTATGCATGATTATGTGATGTAAACCCAAGAGTTTGTAGGATAAGTATGAGATCATTGCCTGTGTGTGCAAGTATTTTGGTATAGTTCTTGCATAGTATGTAAAACTAGAACTTGCTTGGTTCATTTGTGTTACTCTGTGGTTGATTTAATAGGATAGGATAGCAGGCCTCCTTCAGTCGGTAGTCCTCTAAACCATAAAACACTAACTAAGAATATATAATTTTCCCTTTTGAACCTTTTTTGAGCTTTCACTGTAGTTTATCAGACCAAATAATTCTTATCCACTCTCATGAGGATGTTAACACCTAATTTTCTCCCTGGTCCACGAGTGAATATTATGCCCCTTAACTTAGGCAAAATGCCTAAGTTAAGGGTGGCTACTATTATTAAGTTTACACTTTTATGAAAGTGGGTTGAGTGGCGATAAAATGTCTTACCCGGCCCTGATCTTGTTAGATATTGTGTACCTCAACTGACTGTATCAACATAAGTTAAGGGTGACTGATGCAAACTCTTAAAAAAGGGCGGTTATTGTGAAATTACTGAATGAGTAGTATGGATTGTAAGTGAAGCAAAAAAGAATTAATCATGGCGAGTAGGAATTAAGGACCAAGTGGGTGAAATTATAACTTGAAGTCACTTTCCTAAAATTGATTCTCACCTAGCATTGAAACCTCATTACAAGCCTTAAAAACCCTTATTTGATCTTTACTAATCAACCGTTGAGGAGCATTAGATGAGAAGGGCAAGCTTATGGGCGTATATGCTATGTTTGTAACTTATTTTGTGAGAGTGAGAGTCTTAATTGTTCTTTCAAAAGTTAAATGGATAAAGTGTGGTGGACTTCTTTAATTGTGAGGGCAATCTAAGATATACTTGCTTTTACTAACCTCTATGGGATATTGTCTATGAACATGTATGTGCTAAATTATAAATAGTGCCAATTATGGATCCTGATGTGGTAAAACTAGATAAGTTAGTAACAATTGAGTGGTTTAATCATGAAAAGTTGAATGGTTGAATTTCCATCATTGTCTTGTTAATGCATATGATATGGTATTGGGTTGCTTGAAGATAACTAATAGTCTTTAGTTGAAGGTATTGATGTTCCAGCTCTGGACAAAAAATTTTACACCTTTTACGAGGGATAACTGTTCATTTTTAAGGAACCATTGTTGTCTTTGATGTAGGGTTTTACTATTTTTTAGGTGAAGGACTCAGAAAAGAAATGACATAGAATAGCAAAAGAAATGGACATTAAAAGCCTTACTGATGAGTCTCCAACCTTCTGACGGACTGTCAGAGTGTCCGTTGACCCTAAGCAGAATGGAAGGATCTTAGCGATGGTGTATGTGATGGACTCTCAGGCGGGCCGTCAACTTGGCCGCCAGACATGAGATAGAATAAGTCAATCTGGGGACCCAAGAAACATTCCAAGTGGTAGACCATCAGGCCATTATGGTCTGTCAACTTAACCATCAACCATGATGCGGCAATCTAAAATTCTAATTGTAAAACCCCAGCACCTGGAAACATATGAATACCCAGTTTAAGGTTAGATTAGGGATCTTTTATCTAATTTTCATCTTTTGAGAAACTTGTAGCCTACTATTCTTTGAGAAATAAGTTGATATTATGGATCTTAACATTTTATTCACTATTTCTATTAAGATAAAAAATAATCCTTTGGATATTGCTGTTAGTTATTTTCTAAATTATCTATGAGAAACACAATAGAAGATTTTGGTTCAATGATGTGTGGCTAAAGCTCCCATAACTAGGGTTATGGGAGCCTTGATGTTATTGGTTGCTTAGGGTTATGAGAATTCCTAAATTCTATAACTAATTGAAATTGTATAAACTCATCTTCACTTGGTTGCAAACTTGAAGGGTGAGCCGAAGAACACCACTTGTTTGAGTAGAAAAGTGTATGTTGGGAAAAGAGGAGATTTACAAGGAACTCAAACGCTTTAACATTTGGGTTAATGCTTGATGCCTTAATAGGATTAAAATACTTGAGAAAACAATTGAACGTATCAATGCATTCTTTAAGTTTGAAATAATTAAAGGGTAATCATCTATTAAGGTTGTGAAACGAATCGATGAACTTTAGAGTTCAATAATTCTTGCAATTGGAATCTGTTAAGTAGGAGTTTGGGATAACTCACAACCTTGACTGCTGTAACATCTTGGTGAACATAATCCTTGTTTAGTTATTCTCATTGAATCAAAACTTGCAAGCATACTCATTAGTTGGAACATAATTTTCTTCAAAAATACTTCACTGCTAACAAACAAACACCTTTTATTCCAGAACCTTCAATCAATTGTCCATTAATAATCATAACACTTAGTTTACATAGTATTTTATATGGGATTCGACCCCAAGCTAGTTGGGTTCTATATTTGACAGCGACCTCTTACACTTTCTAACAAGAGTTGTAATTTAGGTGTATCAGTATCAAAAAAATTTTCAAAAATCAAGGGCACGGATGTGAGCAACCATGTAACCATATTTTTCCTATTTTTGTGTCTCCTAAATTTTGGCTTAAAAAAAAATTGATAGATACTCTATTTTTGCCTCAATCAGGAGGAGCAATTGAACCCCCTTTGCGAGTTTGCGTACCATATGTGGTAAGCTTATTTGCCTAAATATCATGAATACTTGTACCACCTATAACTTTCCCCATTAGTTTCCCAAGGATAATTTTGATTATACTTGTTTGGTGAAATGATACAAGGCTATTTTTTAAAACTTTGAAAAACACTCTAGCCTAAAAAGCCTGCCCTTGCATAGATCTTACCCCTAGTCATCCACTTTGAGCCTTTGAAACTTTCTTTGGCAACCATATTGCAAGTTGTGAGCCATTTGACTTTTATCCCACTTTTGAACCCTATCCTCTTTGACCTTTATAATTCAGCTTGCGGCTAAAAGCCTAAGTTGGGGGTGGTAAAGACTGTAATAGGTAACTTTGAGCCACAAAATTGTAACTAAGTGCATAAGAGCTAAACAGCAAGAACAAATGATTAAGAAATAGAAAGGACCCTACAAAGGAAAGAAATGCATGAAGTGTACAAGGAAAAGTGATAAAAAGAAAATGATTTCAAAAGTTGGGTGAATCAAGGTAATAAAAGTAGGCACACATTAAAAAGAGTGAAAACAAAAGAAGTGGTCCATGGTCAAAGGCTGGATATAATAGTGTGATGTAGATGTTCAAGGAGGGTACAACCACTTTGTTACTAGATGACTTCCTACCCTTCCCCAAACCTGCGTTATAATCACAAAAGGCTATTTGAGTTCTCCAACCGAATTTTTTCATTGTAGTGGCAATTGAAAATTGGGGCAAGCCTATGGTATGGTACTTGTTAGCATTGAGAGTCTTTATTAGAGAAAGAGAGTTTTGGACTTAAAATCCAATATTTCATATTTGATAATTTGGTATGAGTGGGATTTTCGATCTTGTGAGGAGGCATGAAAAAAAATTGAGGTGGGTGATATTGACAACTATTGAAAAATGAGGCAAAAAGACTGCAATAGAGTGGAGGTCAAAGGTGAGTCACCTTAGAGTGTTAGTGATTCTTGCATTGTTTTCCTTTAAAGTCTTTTGCATCCTTGAAAATTATATTTCATATTGAGGGGTGTTGTGAGAATAGCTTTGCCCATGTATGAAGAGATACTTGTGGTAGTAACCAAGCTTGAAGTCATTGTGATCATTGAGTTGTATAAAAGAGGCTTAAAAATGTATTTTCTCATGGTACGAGGTAGTATTGCTCAAGACAAGCAAAGATTTAGTTGGGGTGTTGATGAGTGGTGAATTTACCACTCATTTGTACTCAACATTCATGCACACTACTATCATTTGAACGATGGATAAGACAAATTTGTGATTAAATGCACTAATTTCCATATTTTGATGCCATATAGGTGATGATAAGGAAAGATGTGGATTTGAGTTGAAAAGGATCAAAATATAGAAAATAAGTTCATTTGGAAGTATTGAAGAAGAAATTAGTCTCAACTACCACGGTTGCGGTTTGAGGGCCACAATCGTGTTCATCAAGCAAAGTTAAAGGACCGCAAACACAGTGATTGTATCACTGTCACAGCTGCTGTGATCACGACTTAGTGGGTTTAATGACTAGCAAAAATTCTGTAAACTGACTTAGTTGATCCCAATTCCCTTATAAGGCAAAATCCTTCCCCCCTTTATTATTATTCAATTTTGAATCAAAATTGGAGACTTGGTGAACCCTAGAAATTAGGGAAACTTTTGTATTTAAATTCCAATTTAAATTTGTTGAAATTGAAGTGTAAATTAAAGATTCTTCCTATTTCTATTTCCATGGATGCCATTAATAACCCAATTTAATATATCTCTTCTCTTTATCTTTATGAGCAACTAAATTCTCTTGCTTTAGGAGTATGTTGAACTAGGGTGCAATTACGTGTGGTTTGTGATGTATTTGTGTGTGTTAGTTTTTTAACAATGGGTTTCACTATTGCTTGATATAATTAGTTGGGATTTGGGAATAAAACCCCAAATTCCCAAAATGGGTTTGTGGGTGAAAACCCTAAATTCTTTGAAGCTCACATCTTCCTTGAAAGAGGGATATGGGTGAACTTTTAGAACCCATATTATCTTTGAAAGAGGGATAAGATTAACAAAGCAATAGTGGATAATAATGGATGTAGTTTGCTATCTTAGAAATAAGAATGAGTAGAGTGTTGACTAAGTCTTGGGCATTTTCCTATAAATAGGGATGCCCAATTGAGGTATTAGATAGTTTTAATTGACACACACATTAGGTACTTGAAAGGCTCAATGGGTGATATTCTTTTAGTTTGTTGATGAAATAACTTCAATGACCCTTAACTTAGCCTACCATATCGTTAATGATTAGAATTTTCATTGAATTATCATACACCTATACATAACTTTTTCTTAGGTAGACATAATTCCAAGGTCCTTATCATATTAATTTTTCAATCACAATCATCACCGCTAGATTCAGATTCTATTGATACCCATGGGTTTTAAAGACTAGACTCGCTCCACATGGATTTGACTTCAACATAAGTTAACCTATTGACAATGATTGTCCTATACCAATATGAATGGTATAGGTAAGCATTATTATATATTTCTAGAATTATGGTGTACATGCTATAGGTTGAGGGGGAAAATGAAGTATGTCAAGATAGGGGAAAGACCGAGTAAGATGTTTAGATATTCTAAGCAGGGTAAAGGTTAGCAAGATAGTAGTAGAGGTGGTAAGCAATGGGGAAGTAAGAGGGCATAGGGGTATTCTGGTTCTCATTCAATGTATAGTGCTCCATAACCTAAGTCATCCTAATTGTCAATCACAGAATAACTATAGGTTTAGGGCATAAGGTGACCAATCTCAGACTAGTAGGGCCCAGTCAGATCCATCATATCCTCCCTATAGATTTTATGGATAGTTGCACCATGGTTTTTGCGATGAGGGGATAAATAAGTGTTTTAGATATGGCCTACCAAACCATATTCAGAGGAACTGTCCTCAACCAATGTTGCAATTAGGGCTAATAAGGTGTAACGCCCCAAAATCCTTTCCTGAAGAGTCACACGGTGCTTAAGGCTAAAATTAGCCCCAAGCTAACCCTTGGAGCCTGCTACTTAGGAAAAAGTTACTTAGAGATAATGAGAGAAAAATAAAGAGTCATTCCAAATCCTGTCTAACTGGAATCCAAATGAGTATTGTAAAGGTAAAAAAATACTGCAAATCTAAATATACGGACCATCTAGTCTGACAAAGCCTCTATTACTTAACAAACTAGAAATCCATTGGGATAGATCCCCAACTGACTCAAACTAAATTGAAAGCAGCAGAACAACTGGTATGCTAAAACTTTTTTCTTGTGATGTATATTATATACTTAATCTCGGGTGTACCCCTTTTGATGTGACTGCTTATGTGTCTATTAATTTTGGTTTTGGTCCTGAGTGTATCCCTAAACCCTTTTTATTTCTAACCCAGTGGGTGACTCTATTATGGCTAGGAAAGTCTATAGAGGTTGTGTGCTATCTATCTGTTATAGAAACACATTGGTATATTTGATAGAGTTTAAGATGTTCTATTTTGATGTTATCTTGGGGATGGATTACCTCTATTCATGTTATGCATCTCTTGAATGTAGGACCCTAAGTGTCAA
Organism: Capsicum annuum; assembly: GCF_002878395.1. Taxonomy (NCBI): domain Eukaryota; kingdom Viridiplantae; phylum Streptophyta; class Magnoliopsida; order Solanales; family Solanaceae; genus Capsicum; species Capsicum annuum. The sequence goes on along the minus strand of NC_061121.1, from coordinate 157,091,447 downwards.
TTTCAAATTCCCGAATGAACCAGTAATTAAGTGGAAGGGATTTATCTAGTTTCTAAGGGAACTTTCATTTCTTATCCAAGAGCCCAGAATTTGATTTCCAATGGGTGTCTGTGTCACTTACTTTGGGCTAAATATTCTAATTGAAGAAATGTAATGCCCCAAATCTGGTACCTGGAATGCTACCCGGTGGTCATGACACCAAAGGACCACAAGCTAACCTATGACTAATATTTGTACCTGTATACTGGATAAAATACTTTATAATGTGGAAACATGAACTAAAAGGCCATAATGTTCAATACTGAACTTGATCTGAGTGATATAACATCTATGTGAGGTAATAGAATACCTAAAATAAAACTAAACATACTCAAGTCTAAAACATGATTGTCTAGAAAGCCTCTAACTGACGGAACTGTCTGAGTAAGGAGTTGATGGGACATGTCCCCAACAACATAAACTAATAAATTGATTAATGAGATAATAGGGAAATAATCATGTCCTCGAATGATGAGGACTCACTTTTAACTCTGTTTGGGGATGTTTGGAATCTACCGTTGCTCTAGAGATCGTGTCTCTGAACCTATGGTATAAGACAACATAGCGCAAATGCGTCAGTACTTTGAATGTGCTGGTATGAATGTGAGATAGGCTGAATGCATGGGGTTTATATGCATAAACAATAATAATAACTGACTAACTATCATAAGCGTGAGAATACATGTATGAGACATAACAACTGACACTAATACTGTGTAACATAATTTCTGAATCTGGATATAACTGATAACATGAGTTACTATATCTGACAGTCGTAAATTTGATGGAACTATCTGAGTTCCGTACTGTATCTGAGTTGACTATATCTGACAGTCCTGAAATTTGAAGAACTATCTGAGTTCTATTACTAAGACTGATTGACTATATCTGACAGTCGTGATTCTGTAACATGAATCTATGGGAAGTAGTTACTAACTGACATGCCACTTATATGCCATTATGGCTGAGTTAGGGTCCCATCTGTAACCACAATTGGAAAGGTGTCAATACGGCACCACCAGTAAGGACAAGCAATGGGCGACCCTTATCTGGTAGTGTCCCCTATACAATAATGGTAGGGCCCTTATCTAGCAGTGCTTATCCACCTCATCAACCCTCATCGGACAGTGTTGATTTCTTAACCTAAGCTAGCTACATAGTTTTGGAATGCAAGGATTACTTCTAAGAATCACACCCTCATCTGATAGTATGTGTTCCCATTCTTGGGTTTACTTGGTGCTAATTCCTACTCCCATCCGAATAAAATCTGAACATGATTTACTATATAAAACATGGGCTGAGTTACTGAATTCTATTGACTAACGGAATACTACTGATATTTGATAACTGATTGAGTTCATGAGATCATAGAGATTTCCTGAGTCATAAGACTATTTAAAGTCTAAGGATTTATATCTTGACTAAGAGTATCATGCAAACATGACATGGATCTAGGCACACATCTAATATTTCGGGTAAAAGTACCCCCAGGACTCAATAAAAGGAGAAAAACATGACTTGCTTGAATACATATTAATCACCATAATACATTTACTGAAGCATTTCAGAAACATGTGACAGGCATAAGCTTGTACATACATGGGGATAACAATATGCTATTTAGGCACTCTTCCTTCATTTAGGCATTAAATCAAACATATTGTAGGCATGGTACATGTAAATATCATTGTAAACATCATGGTCACATTCTAATTTCATCATTCAAGGGTTTAGTCATAGGTTTGCATGAATCTGTATCTATAATAATTAAACCTACAAAGAAATTATCACCCAACATGGAGTAGAGTTCAATTTCTCATTTATCAATATGAACACGAATAGCCCAACCATTAAATCATAAAGAAAATCCACAACTTGAAGTTGGAAAAGGAATTCTTGGACTTCATGGACTAAAGGAGTCCACGAATGAACACTATGCATACCTTAGTTCGTGATTTCATGAAGATCGATGGTGAAACCTTCTTGAAATTGGATTTTCTATGAAAACCCTAGCTTGTTCTTAAGAGAAACTTGAGAGAAACTAGTATATTTTGGGTGAAAAATGGTTGAATCGCGTATTAAAGGGCTTAAATAGGGGTGGGAAGTTGACCCTTTTAACCCTGGAAGCCTTATTTAATGTCAGTAAAATTTTCCCAAACTGAACCACTAGTAAGATGCGGCGCTATTGTGCCGTGTCACTGGAATTTGACAGTTGGGAATCTGAGGGATGGCATGACGTGGAGCCATCGCGTTGCCACTTTTTTGTGACCTGGAACATCAGCGCGATGCAGAGGAAATCACGCTAAGACACTGGAAAAAGGACAATTCTGAATTTGGTCCCTGACGCGACACATTATAATCGTAGACCCCTACTGGAATTTACCAAATGCCATTTCCTCTGGTGGCATGGTGCGCCACTAACTAATATGGTGCTATATTATGAGGAGAACTTGAAATAGCCGTAACTTCTGACCCTATTATCGAATTTGGGGGAATCTTATATCGATGGAAAGCTAATTGAATTTCACATATGACAAAAAGTGAAAATCTTGAAAATTCATCATGGAATAACCATTATTAAATTTAGAAGATAATACTAGACATTCTTCAGATGAAATTAGCTAGCAAAAAGTATGGGATATTAAAATATCTCCCCCTTGAGAATGAAACTGACTGAGAAGGAAGAAAAGACAACTGACGTACATAATGAACATGAATAACTTGAACAAGATCTCATGACTGACATGACTGACAAGCTGAACATGTAAAACTGAAAATGCATATCTGATGCATGTGTAACTGATTCATAAATGTACGACTAAGTGTTCTGAAAAACTAAGTTTCTCATAATGAGAATGCATGTCTGATGCATAATTACATAACTAAACTGATGCAAGTGTGCATGACTGAATATGAAATGGTACTTGATACTAAGTTTATAATGGGAATGTGAGCATGACACTCCATACCAAGTTTGTGATGAACACTGAACATAAAACTGAGTAAGTTTAAGGAGAACTGTTACCTTGTGCTTTATTTGATTTGGTGAAGAAGAGGTGAGGATACTTGGTATACATGTCTTCCTCTGCTTCCCAAGTAGCTCCCTCAACGGACTGATTTTGCCAAAGAACCTTAACTAGAGGTACTTCTTTGTTCCTTAATCTACAATTCTGATAGTTTAAGATTTCAACTCGAATCTCTTCATAAGAGAGAGTGTTCTGAACATCAAAGCTCTGAATAGAGACTACAATTGATGGGTCACCTATGCACTTCTTGAGCAAAGAGACATGAAAGACTTGATGAACTGAGGGTAGATCTAAAGGCAATTTGAGCTCATAAACTACCTTGCCGAATCTACTGAGAATCTTGAAGGGACCAACATATCGGGAATTGAGTTTTCCTTTCTTGCCGAACCGCTTCACTTCATTCATGGGAGAGATCTTTCGATATACATGATCACCAATCTCAAACTGGAGATCTTTTCTAAGAACATCTATATAAGACTTCTGTCGGCTCTGAGCAGCCCAGAGTCTTTCTCTAATCAACTAGACTTTTTCTAAGGCGTTCAATACCAAGTCAGGACCTATGACTGATGCCTCACTAACTTCAAACCAACCAATTAGAGATCTATATCTCCTACCATAGAGAACTTTGAATGGAGCCATCTGAATACTGGAATGATATTTGTTGTTGTATGCAAACTTAATCAAAGGTAAGTGGTCATCCCAACTTCCCTTGAAAGCGATTGCACATGCCCTTAGCATATCTACTAATGTATGAGTGGTCCATTCTGTTTGACAATCTGTCTAAGGATGAAACACTATACTAAGATAACTTCGGTACCAAGACCTTTTTAGAATGCTTTCCATAAATAAGAGGTGAACTGGGTACCTTTATCTGAGATAATGGACAATGAAACACTATGCAATCTAACCAACTCCTTGATGTAGAGTTTGGCATAATCCTCAGCTGAATAAGAGATATGAACTGGAAGAAAATCTGATGATTTGGTCATTCTGTCTATAATAACCTAACTGAATTATGTTGATTATGATTAAAGGCAACCCCGTTATGAAGTCCATGTTCATAACTTTCCACTTCCAAGTAGGAATACTGAACTCCTGCATAGACCCACTAGGGTTCTGGTGCTCTATCTTAACCTGCTGATATGTAGAGCACTTAGCCACAAACTCTGTATTGTCTCTCTTTATCCCACCCCACCAATAGATTTCCCGCAAATTGTGGTACATCTTTTTGGTCCCTGGATAAATATAGTATCATGCACCATGTTCTTATGCAAGAATTCTCTAACTTAAGTCATCTATACCTGGAACACAGAGGCGACCCTGACAACAAAGAACACTATCTCCCTCTTTGGAGAAAAGCTCAATATTCTGATCGTGAACTAACTCTTTCAACATGACAAGGTTGGGATCTCTATCTTCCTTTTCTTTTGCCTCAAATCTAGAGATGATTCTAAAATATGTTAAACCCAAATATCATCCTCATCTGTATCGACTAAGCAAATGCCTAATCTGGCAAGCTAATGTCTTTCCTGAGCTAACTTCTTCTTACTGTCATCCAAATGAGCAACACTACCCATTAACAGTCTACTGAGAGCGTCAGCCACTACATTAGCCTTGCCCGGATGATAGAGGACCCTCATATCATAATCTTTAAAGAGCTCTAACCACCTTCTCTGACGAAGATTGAGATCTTTCTGAGAAAATACATACTGAAGACCCTTATGATATGTGAAGACATCTACATAAATTCCGTAGAGATAATTCCTCTAAATCTTCAAGGCAAAGACTACGATTAATAGCTCAAGATCATGAGTATGATAATTCCTCTAATGGGGTTTAAGCTTTCAGGAGGCGTAGGATATGACCGTACCATGCTACATATGGACACAACCTAGACCCCCACTGGATATATCACAATACACTACAAACACATCTACACCATCTGGGAAAGCTAAGACTGGAGCTAAGGTAAGTCGAGTCTTCAACTCCTAAAAACTCTTCTCATAAGGATTTGACCCCTAAAAATTGACTTTCTTCTTAGTCAATCTGGACATAGAGGATGAAATTAAAGAAAATCCCTCAACAAATCATCTGTAATAGCCAGCCAAACCCAAGGAACTACTAATATTTAATGGAGATACAGGGCGAGGCCAGTTTCTTACTTCTTTGGTCTTTTGAGAATCTTCTCCAATGCCATCACTGAAATGATGTGACCAAGGAATTCTACTAACCTTTAGCCAAAATTCAAACTTACTGAATTTGCCGAATAGCTGATGATCTTTGAGAGTCTAAAGTACTATTTAGAGATGGTCTGCATGATCATGCTTACTGCGGGAATAGGCCAGAATATCATATATGAAGACTATAATGAACGTTTCCAAGTACAGTTTTAACACACAGTTCATAAAGTCCATGAAAGCAGTTGGGGCATTGGTAAGACCAAATGACATGACTAGGAATTTGAAGTGACCATACTAAGTATGAAAAGTTTTTTTCGAAATGTCACATTCTCTTACTCTAAGCTAATGATAGCCAAATATGAGGTCTATCTTAGAGAAATAACTGTCACCCTGAACTTGGTCAAACAAGTCATCAATTATGGGAACAGGATCCTTGTTCTTGACTTTAACCTTATTGAGTAGACGGTAGTTTACACACATCCTAAGAGAACCTTCTTTGTTCTGCCTGAATAAAACTCGAGCACCCCGCGGGGAAATACTGGGCCTGATGAGTCCCTTATCTAAGATATCCTTCAATTGTTCTTTCAGTTCTCTATGTTCTGCTAGTGTCATTCAGTATAGAGGAATAGATATAGGCTGAGTATCTAAAAGAAGATCAATGCGGAAGTTTTTTTACCTTTTGGGAGGAATTCCTAAACGATTTTTGGGAAAGACATCTAAATATTCAACTACAACTAGAACTGATTCAAGGTTGGGAGTTTCGGAAATAGTGTTCTCATGGAATAACCATTATTCAATTTAGAAGCTAATACTAGACATTTTTTTAGATGAAATTAGCTTGGAAAAAGTATGGGGTATTACAGGAAACTTCTTTGTTATTTTTCCCTGTAGTCAATGAGTTTCCCAAAGAGTTTCTTAATGATCTTTTCAGCATACATTTTGGTAGAGAAATTAATTTTGGGATCGATCTTCTCTTGGACACTTTTCCTATCTCTATCTCTCCTTATAGAATGGCCCCTGCTGAGTTGAAAAAACTTAAGGAGCAGTTGAAAAATCTTCTTGATAAAGGTTTTATCCATCCCAGTATATCTTTATTGGGTTCTCTCACTCTTTTCATGCGTAAGAAGGATGGGTCCTTTGTTATGTGCATAGACTAATGCTAGTTCAATGAGGTGACTGAAAAGAATAAGTATCCTCTTCCCATACTAGATAATCTCTAAGATTGGTTGGGTTACCACCCATTGAGGATTAGGGATGTCGATATCCCTAAGATTACTTTTTATACCGATATGGTCATTTTGAGTTTTTGGTGATGTCCTTTGGTTTGACTAATTCCCTGAAGGTTTTCATGGATCTTATGAACCGGGTATTCCACTAGTTTCTGGACATATTCATCATTGTGTTTATTAATGAAATCTTGGTATATTCAAAAAGTGAGAAGGATCATGAAAATCACCTTGTTTTATACCCTTAGGGATCAATGTTTATATGCTAAGTTTTCAAAGAGTTAGTTTTGGTTGAATGTTGGTACTTTTCTAGGTCATGTTATTCTGTATGAAGGGATCAATGGGGATCCATAGAAAGTTGTAGTGGTTAAAAAATGACTTAGTCCCATGACTCCAATTGATATTTTAGTATTCTTAGGTTTATCTGATTATTATAAAAGGTTTATGGAGATTTTTTCTTTGATTGCAATCAGTGGACTAGGTCAACTCATAAAAAGGTGAAGTTTCTGCGATCAGATGCTTAGGAGGGTAGTTTTGAGAAGCTGAAGGATAATTTGACTTTTTCTCTTAGTTTGACCTTGCCTAAGGGTACTGATGGTTTCATTGTTTATTTTTTTACATCCTATGTGGGAGTGAGTTATGTGTTGTACGGTGAGGCAAGGCTGTGAAATTCGCTACTAGGCAATTGAAGGTGCGTGATAAGAACTATCTGACACATGATTTAAAGTTGTTGGATGTGCTTTTTGCTTTCAATATTTGGCGTCATCACCTGTATAGGGTTCATTTTGACATCTTTTTAGAACCATAAGAGTTTACAGTATGTTTTCACCCTGAAGGAGTTGAATCTCACGAGAAGGAGATGACTTGAGTTGCCTCAGGACTATGATATGAGTCTTTATTACCACCCAGGTAAATCTAATGTGTTTGTTGATGCTCTTAGTATATTGTCCTTGTGGATCTTATCTCATATTTATAAAAAGAAGCAAGGATTGGTTAAATATATTCAAAGACTGACTAATCTTAGAGTTTGTCTCTTGGACTTGGAGGATGGTGGTGTGATTATTCGAGAGGTGGTGAAGTAATATTTAGGTACTGAGTTCAAGGAGAAGTAGTTTTTGGATCCTATTTTAGTACAGGTCAAGGGTGACGTGGGTTAATAGAATGTCCTGGCTTTTGAGATTAGTGGTGATGGTGTCTTGAGGAACCAAGGTAGATTGTGCTCCTGATGTTGTTGGGCTATAAGAAAGGATCTTGACTAAGTTTTATCATTCAAGGTACACTGTTTATCCTGGTTCGCTGAAGATGTATTATGATTTGAAATAGATTTATCGGTGGAGTAACAGGAATAGATATGTGGCCAATTTCTTGGATAAGTGCATGGTGTGTCAACAAGTGAAGGTTGAATATTTGAGGCCTAGAAGTTTGTCTCAAGAGATTGAGTAGTCTCTGAGGAAGTGGGAAGTGATCAATATTGATTTTGTTATCATTCTTTTGCAGTCTCATCATCAATTTGATTCTATTTGGGCCATCGTGGATTGGATGACCAAGTTCACTCATTTCCTACTAGCGAAGACTAACTATAATATAGAGTATTATGCTAAGGTCATCATTCAAAATATTGTCAAGTTGCATAGTATGCCTGTCTCTATTATATCTGATCATGGTACACAGTTTATGTCTCTTTTTTCGTATTTATTTCAGTGAGGTTTGGGGACCAAGGTAAATATTATCACTTCTTCTCTTCCTCAAATGGATGGACAAGTGGAGAGAACGATTTAGACTTTGGAAGATATGCTAACATTTTGTGTGCTTGATTTTGGGTGTAGTTGGGTTGATCATTTTCCTCTCATCAAGTTTGAGTATAATAATAGCTTTTATTCTAGAATTAGGATGGCTCCTTTCAAGGCCCTTTATGGTAGGAGGTGTAGGTCTCCTATTAGGTAATTATAGGTTGGTGAGAGTAGGTTATTTGGTCTAGAATTGGGGCACCAAGCCATGGAAAAGGTGAAGGTGGTTCGTGATAGACTTAAAACTACCCAAAGTTACCAAAAGTCCTATCCGGATGTGAGGTGAAGGGAATTGGAGTTCGATGTGGATGATTTTGGTGTTTTTGAAGGTGTCTCCCATGAAGGGAGTGAAGCAGTTTGGAAAGAAAGGGAAGCGTGAAGAAGTTTGGAAAGAAAGGGAAGCTCAGTTCCCATTATGTTGGCCCATGTCATATTTTGAAGTGAGTTGGCACTAGTTCCAGATATGATAATGAGATCTTAAAATTCTAGTACGATCATTTAGACCATAACTCATGTTGACCTTGTCTATATATATATATATATGTCGATCTATCTATGTCTAACTATGGTGTTACTATATATCCTGTTCTTTCATTTATTCAGATTGTATATTTATTCCCTGGCCTTATATACTCATATATATCTTCTTTTCACCCTCATTTTGTATATTGTCCAGTGATATATGGTATAATGTTGAGATTCCTGAGTATGGCTGGAATAGGATAGTTCATCCTTAATACTTCCTTACCCCTATTATGTTAGTTTCTTGTACTTGAATAGGATAGTTTATCCTTATTGTATCATTTGCTTTCTTATGTGGTTTCTAGACATTTTGGAGTAGTTTTCCATACTATTTATTTGTTATATGTATTTGTATTATCTTTGGAGCTTTGTTAGTAATTGTCTAATAAGTACCACGTGCTTGGTACTCATACTACACTTCTGCAGCCTGCGGATCATAGTATGGGTTATCACCGGTATTGTGTGTGTTGTAGGGAGAAGCCATGATTTGGAGACGTTGAGTGAGCTCCGGATGTTCAAACTCTTCCTTTCCTCTCTATTATATACTAGACTAGACTCTATGTTGTATTCAGAGATGGTTGTTGATGACGTCCAAGCAACACCTCCTATTAAATGATGATACAGTCATTGTCATGATATAGTAACCCAACTAAGGTTGAATTCCAATGAAGTATGTGGAATTGCAGTTATCATCAATTTATTCTAGGAGCAGTAATGGAAAAGTGAATAGGGGGATTTGTTTGTAGTACTCTCTTTCAAATCACAATATTAACTTTAGATGTAATCAGTTGTAGCTGAACACTAGAATTGTGTTTCCGTTGGCTTCTCAACTCCATAATTTTATCGTGTTATGTTGAACGAAACTAATACCTTGAATGCATAATTGATAAGTTATGTGCCTTCTATAGTTTTTTAAACGAGGAGAAGGATTTCACCCTTTACCCTTTGAGTCTCAGGATATCCCGTTGCTAACCCTTATCTTGATCCCAGTTAACTATTACCATTTAAGTCTCAAGTTGTTAGATGAAAGCTAATCATCTTACTTAGATATTACCTAGTGGCGTGGATCGATAGTTAAAACTCAAATTACTGTTGCCATTGTCTTTTCCTAGTCACTACTCCTCTTTTGGGGTAAGTATCAAAATCTAGGAGGGATCCTGACTTCTAAATCCACTAACACAACTATTATGATGAAGATAATGCAATTCCATACCATGGGTATTGGTTCTGTTCAACAATCACACTTCTCCTACTTCATCAATCAGCTGGGGTTTGCACAACCCTGGATATGGATTCTAAGCTACTCATGCTTGTGAAGAAATCAATGACATTCATAATTTAAAACTTATATGAAATCATAATGATAAGATAAATGAAAACCCAAAACCGTATCTTGATTAATCAACTAAAGTTAAAACAAGGGAATCCCAAGATCAAAATTGGATCTTGGAATTAAAATATGTTTGTGAGTATCAAAAGTGTGTAACTCCTACTAAAAAGTACATAAGTGGTATTTATAGTACATGAGGAAATCCTAAAAGCAAATCCCAAGCGAACTAGGTAAAATTAGGGTCAGTGGCCACATCTGGTCTGCACCTGTGATTTGGTCATGGGGGTAAGTTGTACCTGTGTTCTAGCTTTGGGCATAGGTATGGACCACAGGTACCAAATAGGAAAAATCCTGTAAGTCAGCTTTCGGGGATTTTGGACTTCTGGCACTTACTTTGTCTACCTGCGGTTAGTAGGTCCTACTTGCAATCCGTGGGTTAACTTGTCGAGATTCAGTTTTTAGCTCTTTTTTGTTTCTCGAACATACTTTGATCGCGATCAATCCGGAAAACATCCCGATCATCAATAATGCTCCAAAAAGTAGCCAAAACATCTTTTTCCCAAGCTTAGCATCTAAAACATGGTTTCCTGCAAAACATACCAAAAATAGATCATATCTAATAAAAAGGCCTCAGAAATTTGCATATTTTCCTTTTTTTAAGCGTCGAAAGTGTTATATTTCTATAACATATCACCACCCTCAACTTACAGCATTTGCATGTCCTCAGGGTAACAAAAACATAGCAAAACAAAATTGACGCTTAACTAGGAGAATCTAAGATATTTAAGGCAGTCAATCATCACGTTAAGTTCAAATAAGATCCCCTCCTATATCTTTTTTCAAAGCAAAATATGAATGAACATGAAGCACAAAAATGAGACAAAATGGGATCAAGGTATGTCAATTACATTAGCAACAGACAACCACTCATAGGTACAAATTAAACTTCCTAAAACTAGCAAATATCTAGCAATATGACTCAAGTGCCCAAAAAACAAGAATGTCCCACTCGATTATATTATCTTTCATGTCAATGTATAGAAGACAAAGAGACACTCACTCTTAATAAGGAAGCTCAAATAAATTCATGTGAAATACGATAGGCTTACCCTTATTTTCATTACCTTAGTATTTAGATAGTCAAGTAAGGATCACTATAGGACTTTACTTGACTTGTATTGTAGGTTTTGGAGCTGGTGCGGTACATATGGACATTTGAAGTTACTAAGCCTCCTTGGCACTACATTAACTTTTGGAGTCTCACTTACTAGCCACTTTTCTTTTTATTCCACCCTTATTTCTCCAGTTTATTCTTTTATTGCACATTCAGGTTGGGTGTGGTCTTTTATTCCTTCTTTTTCCTTTTTTTCACAATTTTTTTCTTTTTCCTTTTCTTTTCTTTTCTTTTTCTACCCACCCAGGCCTACTAGCTTTTTCGTACTTTACCCTTCTTCATACCTATTTTACACTATGCACCCATATGATAGCCACTATGAACATAGGAATTTTGTCTTTGTTGAGGTGCACAATGTCTAAGAATGACCTAAGCCAAAATAGGTCAATTATAATACAAATGGGAATGTAAATGGTGAAAACAAGAAATATAGGCTTACAAGGCTTAAAGAAGGGATCAAGAGATATCATTCACACATGGAAGGTCATTTAGGCTAAAAATGGAGTAAAATAAAAAAGACCTATGATCCTTTCCTAAATGACTAACCTTCAAGCTAGCAAGACTGACTAGGCAAGTTCTGAATTCAACCTACAAAGGGAACTAGGTAGTAACTCCCACACACATAGCACAGATTCAATATTACCCGCTACTACCTATCCAGTTCATGCAATTATTTAAGTGATTATCAAGCTCCTAACCCTAATGCCATAACAAGATCCATAAAATTCACAAATATATAACTTCACACAGTTCTAAAACACAAAATTTTGGAGGGGTATCAAAAATTGATCAAATCATGACTACTGCCCTAAATACTTAAAAATCTTCTAATTACACACAATATCACTAAACAAAACATAATACACCTAAAAATGTAAGATCTACTAGGAACAAAACTTCAAGGAAAAGAGGAACAATAATAAAAATCCTAAGTGGACATGAAGACCCATAAGAAGACCTACCCAACTGAAAACATGCATTGTCCCCGATGCATCAAACCAAAACAAGAGAGTTAGGACATACCTGTGGCACCATGGGTACAAAGATCCAACGTCAATCACGTAATATGAATACAATAAATAGAATACTTGGGGTTGCCTCCTAAGAAGTGCTTGATTTACTATCACGGTATGACGCAGTTCCCTAGGCTACTTAGACTTTGCCTAGGTCTATCTCAGCACAAACTCTTACTTCATCCAGGTTTCCCATGTAGTCTTTCACTCGTTGTCTATTCACTTTAAATGAGACATCACCATTATCCTTTACCTTAATATCACCATATGGGAACACCTTAAACACAGTGAATGGTTTGGTCCATCTTGATTTTAGCTTGCCAGGAAACTAGCATGGTATTGAATTGTATAACAAGACCAAATCACCATATTTGAATATTCTATTGTCAATATTTTTGTCATGGAACAACTTTATTATTTGTCTATATGGTCTGTATCTCATAATTACTGAGTAAAAATTCTTCCAACTCATTTACCTTACTCAACCTCAAGTTTGCTGCATCACACCACTCAAAATTTAGCCTTTTCAACACCCATAGTTCCTTACGCTCAAGCTCAACCGGTAGGTGACATGCTTTGCCATACACCAACTGATATGGAGAGGCACCTATGGGGTCTTTTAAGATGTCCAATAGGCTCACAATGCATCATCTAACTTTCTAAACCAGTCTGTGCGATTAGGATTGATAGTCTTTTCCATGATGGACTTTATTTATCTGTTGAAGATTTCTACTTGCCCACTTGCCTGAGGATGTTAAGGTGTTGACACCTTATTCATCTCACCATATCTATTGAGTAGGGCCTCCAAAAAGTGGTTGCAAAAGATAGAACTACCATGACTTATAATTGCACGTCAAGCGCCAAATATAGAAAATATGTTTCTCTTTACAAAAATAGTGACATTTTTGCCTTCATTGTCTTGAAATGCAACTGTCTCCACCTATTTTGATATATAGTCGACCACTACCAGGACGTTTCTCATTCCACATAAGTTTAAAAAAGGACCTATGAAATCAATCCCCCACATATCAAATAGCTCCAAATCCAGAATAGGTGTCATAGGGAGTTTATGGTGTTATGAAATATAACCTTGACGATGACATTAGTCATATGCTGGTGCAAAATCATGAGCATACTTGTATATTGTAGGCCAATAAAGCCCACATTTTAGAATCTTTTGGACTATTTATGTACCACTATGATGACCCTCAACTAGAAACGAATTACAAACCTTTAGAATGCTCATCGTTTCCACCTATGCTATACATCTACAAATTACACCATCGACATAAATCTTTAACAGATATGGCTTATACCAAAAGAATTTCCTTACCTCATGCATAAATCTCAATCGTTGCTTGCAGGATAAATTTTTTGGAAAAAGATCGCTTGCTGAGTAGTTGGCAAAATCATCAAACCAGGGGATCAAATCATGAGATGCCTCTAACGCCCACTCAATTGGAAAAGCATTATCCATCTCAATATTATCCCCTAGCTTAAGTATGGTCTCCTCTTCAAGTCTAGATAAATAGTCTGCAAGTTGATTCTCTTTTCCTTTCTAATCCTTGAACTCAAAATCAAACTCTTGCAGCAAGAGTACCCAAAAAATCAATCATGGTTTGGCAGCTTTCTTTGATATCAAGTACCTCAAATTTTTATGGTTAATGCGAACTATCACCTTTCTCCCAATCAAATAAGACCAAAATTTCTATGAAGCAAAAACCACCATAAGTAGCTCCTGTTCTGTAACTGTATAATTTTTCTGTGTAGGGTTTAAAGCTTTTCTGGCATAATAGATGGGATCCAAGATCTTCTATCTTCTTTAGCCTAGGACAGAACCCAAGTCCACTTTGCTCGCATCACATATAACACTAAAAGTTACAAACCAATCAGGCATCATAAAAATTGTTGCCAAAATTAGCCTCTCCTTCATATATTTGAAAGCCTTGAGACACTCATCATTAAACATAAATTTCACCTCCTTCTCTAACCCTTATCTTAATCTTTGTTAACTATTACCTTTTAAGTCATTAGTTATTAGATGAAAGTTAACCATCTTACTTAGATATTACCTAGTACTGTGGATGAACAGTAAAACCTTAAATTACTATTTTTATTATCTTTTCTTTGTCAATATCTAGATAGGGCTATAACATTTGAAACTACTAAGACAACTATTATATTAAAGATAATGCAATGCCTAACATGGGTATTGTTCTATTCAACAATCGCACTCCCCCTACTTCGTCGATTAAAGAAGGTTTGCACAACCCTAGCTATTGTTTCTTAGCCGCTAATGCTTGTGAAGAAATTAATAACATTCATAATTTAATGCTCAAATGAACTCACAATATTAATATGAATGAAAACCGAAAACCATAAATTGATTAATCAACTGAAGTTAATACAAGGGAATTCCAATGTCAAAATTGGATCTTTGAATAAAAATATTTTTGTGAGTATCAAAAGTGTGTAACTCCTACTAAAAAGTACATAAGGGGTATTTATAGTAAATGAGGAAACCCTAAAAACAAATCCCTGAAGGAACTAAGAGAAAATAGGGTCGATAGCCATTTGTGGTCTTCACCAGTAGTTTGGTCATGGGTGCAGGTTGTACCTGCGGTATGGATTCACCGTAGGTACCAGATGGGAAAAATTCTTTAAGTCATCTCTGAGGATTTTTGACTTCTGGCACCTTCTTTGTCTACCTGCGATTCGTAGGTCGTACCTACGGTCCATGGGTTAACTTAGTAAGTGCGGGGAGTCAATTTTTCAGCTCTTCTTTGATTCTAATTTTTTAGCTCTTCTTTGATTCTCGAACATGCTTTGATCACGATCAAGCCGAAAAACATCCCAATCATCTTTAATGATTCAAAAAGTAGAGGAAAATAACTTTTTCACCCTTTTTATGAACATAGCATCCAAAACATGGTTTCCTACAAAACATACCCAAAACATATCATATATAAATAAATGGACTTAGAAACTTGCATATTTTCCTTATTTTAAGTGTCGAAAGTACTATATTTCTCTAGAACATCAGGTGTACCTGTATATTCATTTAGTATCTCATTTGTATCCTTCTTGTGGTAGAAGCACTTGTACTGATTTCACCATTTTTTTAGATTTTCTTATGTATGATAGTCTTTTAATTTGTCGACTCTGCATTTTTCCTTCCATTCTTTTGGTAGACCATTACTAGTAGTTCCAATCTATGGGTTTGGCTTGACTACTTACGGGCTATAGTAGGTTCCATCATGACCCGATAAATTAGATCGTAACTCTATTACTCATAGAATTTGAGAGAATTAGTTAAACCCTATATATCCAACAATAATAATACTCGGAAGTAATCAGAATCACCCTACACCTAATTTATTAGCACACCACAACCGATTTCTATTTCCAGGTACTCAAACATCCCCTACTCGCAAGTCATTAACTAGTATGTATTATCCATAGTTTGATAAAATCCACACATAATCACTTTTAAGAAACTCCATATAGTAAGAACAAAAGAACTATGTTTAATCACAATTGAATTCAAGTTCTTTATTCACATAGTTCTAGTTAATACATTTATCATCGATCTTTTAAACAGCATCATAAGCAATTTCTTAACTCATTATCATAATATTGTCTCCAAGTCACATGCCTTAATCACATAATTTTAGCATCCCAAAGATACTTTCTTTTCTAATGCATGATATCTCACTTAAAACATTTTCTCTGCTAATGCACAATATCTAACTTAAACCATCAAACATAGACCAAGTTCGTTGTTTAGAACCACAATAATTCCTTCTTAAATCACTTCCAGACTGATGGTTTATAAGATTCAACCACTATAACTAAGACCTATTTCGATACCAGGTCCCTCCATGAAGATATAAAAGAATAATAAAGAACACAATGAAAGAAATAGTAAAGTAAATTACAAGGTATGTTTACATAGAAACCTCTTTATTCTAGGGAGTAAAATCGTTACCTACCCCAATAGGATTTCACCAACATTCATTAAAACTCCAAGAAACCTGTAATGATTACAACCTAGGCAGTGACCTCTTAATTTCTACAAACTTTCAATAACACTATTGTAGTACAACCTCATAATACCCCTACTATGAGCTCTCCATTAGCTACCTCTAGCTATAAAACAACTCAAATCTGAATGAATAAACAAAGCTAAACAAACTACTCACTAAAATCTCTAGATGAGATATGAGTTTGTAGTTGTAAGACCAAAACATAAAAACTCACTCAACCTACAAATAAAAACACATATCACTTTGAGCAAAAGAGTTTCTAAATTATTGAGTCTTGCTTTATCAGTTGAGGCATTTACTTGAGAAAATTCTTTTTAGATTTCTACCAAAGCTTAAGTTTCTTCTGAAGAATGATGTGTGTATATCTATATATATATGATAAACACTGGACGATAAGCTTCTTTATTGGTGGATGTCGTAAAGAAACACTAAAACTATATCCCATTAATGTGATAACATTTTCTAGAAAAGTACTAGATAGCTGGCATATAAGACAATTGTATGAAACTGCAAATGTACATATTGGGACACCAGTTCACATAACTAGTCCATCCACTAGGTTAGGCTATCATCAAAACATGAATAACAATCATACATTCATACACCAGGTTCCAGTGATAAAGTTTGCAATCATCAAATTATGAATATAATACGAATAATAAGAACAAGGTTGGAGCCTAATATTTTTCCTTTTGTGATGATGAAAAACCCAGGCTTCTAGATTTCTCAGAGTATTCATACATGTATTATATCCATATTTTAGTAGCACAACTAATCAAACCATTATTTGAACAGTTCCTCATCCACTATCCAAGCTAGCATCAATTAACATATTTACTAGAACTAGTTCCCCCATCATATCCTATCATATCAATTCCCATATCACTAATTTTTCCCCTTTTGGCATCATAAAAAAAGGATCACAACAATAATTAGGAATTTTGTACCATAAGAAATCACATTCAGGATAATCATAGGAGCATACTCATACTCAATAAAAAATTTAGAATCATTAGACAGGTTAGTGTTCAAGTTCTAACAAAAATAAATTAATCATGCACTGGTAGCAAAATAATGGAGAGGTAATCATACGAAGGGAAAGAAAAGCATAGACATGATTAATAAAGATGGGAAGTATAGAGAAAACTATAAAAGAGGTGATCACAATGTTTCATAATAGCACTATTATCATCAATCAATTCCTCATTCTTAATTTTTAATAGAACATTCTCATCCTTGGGTTGTGCATTCTCCTTTTTGGCTAAGTAATCTTTATCTTCCAGTTCTTTCTGTGACTTCAGTCACTTGAGATTTCAGTGCTTCAACTTTATATTGTTTTTCTTGGCCCATGGTTGATAACTTGTTTATCTTTAGATTACTCACCTCTTGAGCTGCAATGAGATTTGACACTGCATACTGAGGAACAATTCCTCTTTTTTTCTTAGCATACTCATATACTGTAATGGTAGTGAGTGTTAATATTTTCCTCTTCCATACAATAGTATGGGAACCAAATTTTGGTTTTATCTCAAAGTGATCAAGATGTTTTGTGAGGAGAAATACATAGCCCAGACCATGTTTAACTTTCTTCAAATTACAGATCTTAATAATATGCTCAATCATGATTTTAGGTAGATTGATTAGATTACAAGATTTAAAATCTTCAATTAGATAAAGATCTGGCATGGAACCGCATGATCAACCTTAAACTCATGAAATTAGCACCTTGGTAAGTAGTTCAAAAAGAAGTTTAAATTTAGTCTTTATTTTATTTTTAAGCAATTTAAAGCTCCACAATAATCTTTCTAATTTTGCAATATTACCAAGGAAAGTCTATGAGTCAAACTTTTCCTTCATAGTGTCTAACCTAAAAATAGGTACACCAAGAATCTCCGCAAGCAGTGAGGTTATCAGGGTGAAATTGATTCTATTGGCAGTGGTATCAAGTAACAACTTCTTTTTAGTGAACAAAAGATCTTTATAGAAGTCTCTAACCTCACTAATATATGCAATACCTTTAGAGTCAAAAATGTCCATTCATTCTGAAGCATCAACATGATCTATGAGAAAACACACCCCAAACCTAGTAACAATAGTAGGACCAAACACTTTACTATTTGATTACGAATATCATAATCTTTTTTCTCAATCTCAGCCTCCAACTCTAAGTGAATGTATTTTATCTTTTTTTTTTCTTTTGACACAACCGCTCCTCTATTCATCTAAGAAGATTGTGATAACTTAGTCTATAGGGGGTTGATCTTCTTTTTCATTAAAACCTTGTCTAATCCTTCACTATCGACTAGAATACCTTTGTTTACATTTCCTAAAAACTTAATGGGTACTTGCATATAGTGAACAGGTGGAATACAAGGTCCATCTCTTATTTTGTTAGAGATATCCTTAAAGATTTCTATTAAAAGTAATGCATCACTATCTAGGATAGTATAGTACTTATGTAATGACCCTTTAGGTCATTTTCTATATTTTCACTCATTTTCACCATTTAAAGCTTTCCTATAGCTTTTCCAAGTCATTTATGACTTGCTGGAACCGATAGCTTGATTATGGGACAATTTGTTTGGTTCTTATATCCAATTCTCTATTTAAATCCTTCAATGGCCAATTCTCTATTTAAATCCTTCAATGGTTCAAATAAGCTACAGGGAAAAAACTTCAGTGAAATGACATTGTATGCCAATTCTAATAATTTCAACAACTCTAGAACATTAATTTTAGGTTAGGTGGTCCTTTCATTTGGGTTCTAAGGCAATCAAGCTCATTTCAAGCTAGTGGTAGGAGGTTAAGAAAAATGACAAGTGGATTTGGGACCCACTTTCCATTGAAACAACCTCGAATGGAAATTCTTACTACTCTATTGAGTCTGAGTTGTTCAATTAGATAGGGTAGCATAGTTTGATTGTCTATACAGGATTGCGGATGAATCGTAAGGGGTTGGCGAAGACTTGGAATTTCTCCAAGTCTCAGTTGGTGTTGGTGCATCGCAATAACTTGAGCAATTTGGCAAACCCCAGCAAGTATCACTTAAGAAACTAATTTTGTCACTTTAGAAAATGGCTTAGCAGTGGTAGCAATATCGTGTAAGCAATACTTATGTTGCATACGTAACATTGGACGAGGTAGCCAAATATCACGTAAGAAATCTCATAATTGAACAAGTGATAGGAGTTTCATAGAAAACATATCACTTAAGCAACCTAAAATTTTCTTAGGCAATACCCGTGCACTTAGGAAGGGTATAAATACCCATTTTGCCTAAGTTTTCACTTATCTTATCAATTCTCTAAAATCTAAAATCCTAAAAAAGTGGGAAATCTTAGGAAAATAAATTATGGGGGATTGTGAAGCTTTATCGTTGTTAAATTATTAAATTTTTCATTGAATTTGTGGTAAGATTCCATCATTTTCATGGTTTGTTTCTCCATTCTTTTGTTAAAATCCCAAAATCTTGTTGGCTTGATTTAAGCACCATTAGAACTCAAAATTTGTCCATTTTGGAGGGTAATATTCCTTCAGCATAGAGAGATGTTATGTTTGGTTTTTAAAGTGAGATTCTATAAATGGGCCCCATATGGGGTTTTTATGTAATTTTGGATTTGAAGCACAATAGTGCAATATGGGTATCATTGTTCTTATTTTTATGAGTAGATTGTGATTTTGATAGCATGGAACCATGTATAAGCTTATTGAAAAGGTAATTTAGTAATTTAGCATATCCTTCAAACTTTTCTTTGGCTTCCAGGAAGACTAGTTTTACCTTTTTCATATATTGAGCTATCTCGTAGTATATTTTTTATATTATGCTAGATATGTGGTAGAATTTAGGTGTTGGAAGTATGAATGAGAATATGTGGTATAAATGGACCATTTAGGCTATCTTGAAATCATAAACTTGTAGTAATTAGCATATTTAGTCAAGCCTTTGGTAAATCGGGCTTCATGGTTCATGCTTAGAATGGGAATGCCTTAGTTACTCAAGCTTGGTGAAATTCCCTTAGTCATCCATAGTTAGGATAGAACTGTCCTTAGTTGCATAAGTTAATAAAATTGGCTTAGTTGTTATTATTTTTGTTAGGATTATCATAGTTGTTCATGCTTGAATTGAATTACTATCTTGGGGCTATTTATGCCTAACTTGACGTCTAGAAATGAATTTGGACACCTTAGCCTAGTCTGGGAAAGAAGTTGCCTAAAATTGATTTTGGGGATTAGAGTGGGCTCCTTCGGCCCACCTTAGGCCAAGATTTATGATAGTCTTTTAGACTTTGTTATGCATGATTTACTATATTAATGGTTGGTTTGAAACTTGAGGAGATTGAACCTATTTATTGAGTGTAGTAGTAAGATATTGAAAGATTGATGCTAATTCTGGGTATTGCTAATGATACTACTTATATACGTGATTAATGATATAATTTATAGATGTGATATGTCTTATATGTACATTATTATTGATATGACTCTCAGATATAAATAATAATGTCTTATTGACCTACATTGATATCGATATCAATATAATTAATGATTAAAGGCTCACAAATATGTTATGGTTCATGGATATGATATGGCTCATGGGTATAATGTGGCTCATACTTATGGTATGGCTCATAGATATGATATGGCTTATTGTAATGACCCTTTTGATCATTATTCATATTCCTACTTATTTTCATTGTTTGAGCTTCTCCAGTTTCCCCAAGTCACTTATGACTTATTGGGACTGACCGTTCGATTACCAGATAATTCATTTGGTTTTTAGAACTAATTCCATGTTTGGAAGTCTTCATTGGTTTCAAATGGCCACCAGGCAAAAAACTCACTAAAACAATCTCGAATTAAAATTTTGACTGCACCAACAACTCTAAAATATTGACTCTAGGCTAGGTAGACCTTTGGTTCAGGCCCCAATATACCCGAGCTCATTTTGACCTATTGGCTGGAAAGTTGGAAAATTGGTAATTTGGATGTGGGACCCATATTTGGGCAAAACAAACCATGATGAAAGATTAAAATTTTCCATCACATTCAAAACATTGATTTTAGGATGGGGGACCCTTGGTTAAGGTCCCGAGGCTTCCGCACTTATTTTGGGCTATTGAGTAAATTTTATGAAAAATGAAACTTTAGGTGTAAGCCCCACTTTTTGCTGAAATGATCTCGGATGAAGTATTTGATGATTCCTTTGGATTTGAATTTCGGTTTACATTTATGATTCAAAATTGAATCATGTTCATCGGGTTCCGAATTATTTTTGAGGGTCAAAAATAAGTTTTTGACTTTGTTGTCTGTTGGTGCACAAGGGGAATACCCCGCTCACTATAGAATTATCGTGATTTCCCTAGTGTGATTGCCATCCCTGGATGGTGATAGCGATATCTCCATACTTGGTATGAGTATAAAATTGCACATTTGTCCACGTTTTGGTCATTTTCCCTTCATTTTAAGACCAAGAAACCCTAAGATGGTGAGATAACTCAAAATTGAGCCTTGTGGGTGACTTGGAAGCTTGATTTGCATCTTTTATCACAAATATCTTCAAAATTAAGGTAAGATTTCATCCTTTTCTTGGTGAAATTTTTGGTTCTTTACCCAAAACCCCAAATTCACTTATGGCTTGATTTATTCCCAAATTTAGCTTGATTTTCACCCATTCTTAAGGGCTATGATTCCTTGTTCATGTATGAACATTAGGTTGACCTTCAAAATGTGATTTTCATAAGTAGGACCCACTTTGGGGTTTTTGGTGTTATTTGTTGACCCAAATCACAATGGTGAAATATAGGTATCGTTATTGTAGTATTTATGAGTAGATAATGATTTTGATAGCGTAATGATATTTTTGAATTTCGAAATAAAGATGAGCTCTTGATGAGTGATTTCAGGATTTGCGGTTCATCTTTGAGGTAATCTTCTTCCTACTCTTCTTCAAAGATGATGTATGTTATATATATGGCATGTGAATATGAATATTAGGCTTGATTATGATTCGAATCAGTTAGTTTTAATTATTGTTGTTTGGGGATTAAATGAGAGTTTTGGACCCGTAAGGTTGTATATTTATGACCCTTGTAGAATCATATTCCTTTATCCCTAGTTTGGACTAATTTGTAGCATAGATATGATATAATTTTAGGTTTGGGATGTGGTTTAAGTGTTGAAATCATGGTCAGAATGATTAACCTTAGTTGAGCTAGACTAGTGATCATTAAATCGTAATTTGGATAGAATAGACTTAAATGCCCATGTTTCTAGTCGAAATTCCTATCTTAGGATTGGTTATGGATTACTTAACATCTAGAAGTTGAACTAGATACCTTATCCTAGATTGGGGAATAAGTTTCCTAATGTCATGACCTAAACTAGGGCTTGGCCGTGAAGGGTATCTCAAATTCTACATCGAACGGAGATAACCCCCTCCACCTAACCTAACCAAAAACAATATCCCCCAATAATGGATGTATTCCAAGCTTATAACAAGATAACAAGCAACAAACTTAATGAAAGTCAAAACATGTCTATAATCGACGATTGATGACTGGCCAAACAACCGACCAACATCACCCAATATCCACAATAATCCAAACAAAGTAGTCTAATCAAAGAACCAAAACCAATCTTGGCCTAGAGATGTCCCCAACTCAGACAGGAGACAATAAGAATGAAAATGATAATGTTAATGATAATTAAAGTATCTATCGACTCAAATCTAAGTATGAAAGCTGGTGAAATGCCTATGCCTCCAGAGCGATGAAATCTCACCACTTCATCGCAACGCAAATTAACCAAGCTGACTAATCTAACTGTGCACAAGAAAAGTATAAGTAGCTCTAATTCCTGTATCGCGTGGGGATACAACGTCTGGAGATATTTAGTGGGGTGAATACTAGTATGTAACTCTAGGATGAGGATAACATAATGCCATGATCAACAGTTAAAAATCTTTCTAAAGCAATACATATAATCAAATCCATATCCATACTTATATATCACATACCAGGATAGGGAACAAGGATTAACATGTTCTTCAATACTTTAGCGTGGATTGTGTATCTCAACCATCATAACATACAAAGGCACCCACGGGATATATGGGCTCATCTCTCCCCCAGCTCTCCCCCAGCTGGTAGGGCCTCAGTGTGTGTGGCCATACTAATCGGGGGTTATACTTAACCATTATGAGGGACTCAAACCTCACTGCATATCATGGTGACACGAGTATCAAATTATGTAACAAGATATGGGGGACTCGAAACTCCCAATCATATGATAATAATATTGGAGGGGACTCAAACCACCTGATCATATAGGCCCCCATGTCGGCAACCGTGGTTTCAAGTGTTGGTCTCTCGGACCTCCACTTTCATGACTCAGTTACACAACCCTTATTGAAACCTTATTAAAACAAGTATCACACATTCCCATTCATTGAACCATATTACACATTAAGGCATACATTGTTGCTATCGCCATACCAACTACTCTTCCAAGGTAATATAAACATGCCACACCAATTATCTTCACTTGGGTAATTCATTGCCCCTTTGGTTAAATCTTACAAATTCTCACATTTGTCATAATTAAAACCAATTTCACAATATGTGGTTCAGGTCATAATAACTTAAAAAGTCATAAGTTTGGAAAATCACAATCCTTAGTTCATTCACCCCATTCCCATGCATCAAACTTGCTTTAAAACCACTTTTTACACTTAACCCACGCAGGGACAAACAAGTTAAGTCACATAAACAATGGTTATACAAAAAACCTTAACCCATCTGTTGAAATTCAACATAAATATCTCATGCACAATACTTTAAAACATGTTCTTTTAACAAATTCCCTTTAAAGGAAGAGTAACATGCTTGAAATACCCAAGATTACGGAGAAAATTCAACCCTTAAAGCTCTACCTGACCCACTTCTTGGAAAATCTAAGTATGGCTGTTTGGGAGAATTTAAAAGAGATTATGAAAATGTTATAGTGAGTTAACAATGCTAATGGGACCCCCAATAGGGTTTTAGGTCATCACAAGGAGTTGTAGTCAAGAATGAACTACCAAAATCCTATACTGGTCTATCTACAATTCATACCACCAACACGTAACCACTTCTCGAATTAAGACAACAATAAATTGGGGTGGAATACTAGAAACCCTACAATTTGGACATAACGAATCGTCATGAGTCTGTAAGACTCATGGCCTCAATTCTTAATGAAGATAGTGTCTTCGGCTAAACTTTATGGACACATTACAACTTGGTCTTTACGGCCCGTAAGAAGTATTGATAACTAGTTAAGAGCCACTCGTACTCAGAGAAAAATACAAATCAACTTGTTCTAATTAATTCAAGATCGACTCCCTACAATCCATCATGACTCCCTACAACTCATTAAGGGAGTTATAATCAGGACAGTGAGGATAAAATTTTAGAATTTTTTCAAGAAATAGAAACTCGGGGCGTTACATACTCTCCCTTGAGATCATTCATCCTCGAATGATAGGTCAACATATTTATTAGTGTGATTTAACTCTATGTACCACTATCTTACCCTTAACAAAGACAGAAAACCAAAGAGGCCAAGGACATCACCATTTCCTTTAACAAATATACAAAAAAAAATGTTAAGGGATACACATACGTCAAGCACGATTATGAGGAATACGGAACAAGAACATATACTTGGACTTCATATCCTCCTCAGCTTCTCATGTAGCTTTCTCAACCTTTCGGTTTCTCCAAAGAACCTTCACCAAAGCCATATCCTTTTTCTGCAATCGAAGGGCTTGCCAATCTAAAATCTCTATCAGGACCTCCTCATAGGACAAGAAATCCAAAATACCCACCTCTTCTAAAGGAATGATCATCGAAGAATCACCCATGCACTTTCTCAACATCAAAACATCAGACTGTTGATGAATGGAGCTCAAGCTAGATGATAACTTTAATTCATATGCAACATTACCAACCCTCTTTAATACCAAGTATAGACCGAGATAACATGGATTAAGGCTTCTCTTTTTGAAAAACCGCATCACTCCCCTTATGGGGTTTACCTTTAAAAATACTCAATCACCAATACTGAACTCTAACTTCCTTCGTGTCATATTCGTGTAGGACCTTTGGTGACTTTGGGCAGCCTTAAGTCTATCCTGAATTACCTTCACCTTATCCATAGCTTGGTGAACCAAATTAGGTTCAAAACACTTATTATCACCAACCTTAAATCACTTAATAGATCTATACCTCCTACAATATAAAGCCTCGAATGGGCCATACAAATACAATAGTGATAACTATTGTTGTAGGAAAATTCTATGAGAGGAAACTAGTTATCCCAACTTCAACCAAAAAAAACCTAAGGCCACAGCATATCTTTTAAGACATATATTATCCTTTCCACTTGCCCATCCACCTGCGGGTGGAAAGCGGTACTAAGGGTCACGTTAGTCCCCAAGTTTAACCAGAAGTACCTCCAAAAGTGAGATGAGAACTGGGTACCCCAATCCAATAAGATGGAGATTGGATTACCATGAAACTTTATAATCTCCTCAATGAACAACTTTCCATAATCCTCAGAAGAGATATTAGTCCTGACAAGCAAAAACTGGGCAAACTTAGTCATCCTATCCACAATAAACCAAATCAAATCAAATTATTGTCGAGACCATGAAAGAATGGCAAAAAATATATATTAATTACATCCTATTTCCACACCGACATTACAATATTTTGAGTCAACCCATCGGGCCTCAAGTGCTCTACCTTCACTTGCTGACACACCAAGCACTTAGCCACAAAATTAGCCACATCCCACTTTATGTTATTCCACCAATAGATCTTCTTAAGGTCATGATATATTTTGTCCAATGAAGATGAATAGTATAACACAACTCATAAGATTCAGTTAAAATTATTCCTCTCAATGCATCAACATCAGGAACACATAATCTGCGTTGGTATCTCAAGATACCATCACCACCAATTTCAAAAATCATCACTTTCTAGCTACCTACATCATTCTTTATTTTTATCAGAATAGGATCCAACACTTGCTTCACTTTTACTTTGGCACCAAGAGATGACCTTGCCATCTACTGAACAATCATACCACCATTCTCATAATCCAAGAGAAAAACTTTAAGATTAGCAAAATGGTGAATATCTTTTACCAAATCCTACCTCTTCCCTCCATATGTGATAAGATTCCCATGGAAAACTTGCTAAGAGCATCAATAACTATGTTAGCTTTACCTGGATGATAGTGAATACTCATATCATAGTCCTTGAGCAATTTGAGCCATCTCCTTTGCCTAACATTTATTTCTTTCTGAGTAAACACATAATGTAACCTCTTATGATTAGATTAAATATAAACATAGACCCCATACAAATAATGCCATTATATTTTTAATGTAAACACCATAGCTAACAATTCCAGATCATGAGTCAAATAATTCTTTTCATGAACTTTCAACTGTCTAGAAACATAAACAACTACCTTTCCATGCTACATCAACTTAAAGCCCAATCCCATTCGAGATGTATCATAATAGATAACAATACCCTCAGTGCCTTCAAAAAGATTCAACACCAAAGCCAAAGTCAACTTATTCTTTCACTTATCAAAACTAACCTCATAAGCATCTGACCATAAGAATTTCATATTTTTTTGAGTCAACTTAGTCAATGGGGAAACAATAGAAGAGAAACACTCCAAAAACCTTTTATAATAACTGGCTAAACCCAAAGAGCTCCAAATGTCAAATGGAGTGGAGGTTCTAGGCTTTTTCTTTATCACTGTAATATTTTATGGATCAACCATGATCAGTTCACTAGAAATAACATGACCAAGATAAGTCATAACATTCAACTAGAACTCACACTTAGAAAACTTTGCATATAAATATTGATCCTCTAGGGTTCGAAATACAAGGCAGAGGTGATCAACATGATACTCCTTGCTCTTTGAATACAATAAATAAAATTTATAAAGACAATGATAAAAAGATCCAGGAACTAATGGAGAACCAAATTTATAAGGTCCATAAAAGTTGTTGGGACATTGTTCAAACCAAAAGACATTTCCAAAAACTTAAAATGACTATACCTGGTCCTGAAGGTAGTCTTAGGGATACAATTTCCCTAATCTTCAATTAATGATAACCTGATCGAGATCAATCTTAGAAAAGAACATAGAACCCTGAAGCTAATCTAACAGATCATCAATACTCAAAATGGGTACTTATTCTTCACAGTCACCTTATTCAATTGGTAGTAATCTATGCATATTCGAAAGGACCCATCCATATTATGCACAAATATAACAAGAGTACCCCTACAGAGAAACACTAGGGCAGATAAAACACTTATGTAGAAGATTATTCAACTTCTATTTGAGTTTTTTCAACTCAGCTGAAGCCATTCTGTAAGGTGGGATACAAATAGGATTAGTGTCCGAAAGAAGATCAATCCTAAAATCAATTTCCCTATTGAAAGAAATACCAAAAAGATTATTAGGAAATACCTCGAGAAACTCACAGACCACAGGGATATTCTATAAATGAGGACATTCCAATGTAGAATCCTTAACATACACTAAGTAATAGAGGCCCCCTTTTGAAACTAATTCTTGGGCTCTAAGATACGCAATGAACCTTTCCTTAGGCACTAGGGAACTACCTTCCTAGTCGATTACTTATTCATTACGAAAATGGAAACTAACCCTACAAGTCCAATAATTAAGAGACGCATATCATGAATTCAACCAATCCATCCCTAAAATCACATCAAAGTCTAACATGCCCATAGACTAACACCGTGAAACCCCTATTGACCCTCAGTGCCATGATTGAGTCACCCACTAGGGGGACACAAAAAAATTATTCAAAATACACTCAGGATTAAAACCAAAATGAATAGCCACATAATGGGCCACATAAGAGAGGGTAAATGTAATACCTCATATTATTCTTAGCTTAGTTCAGCTCCTAATTGTATCATAAGAGGCTTAAAACTTGAAAATTTCACTAAGTATTGGGGACTTAATTATTTTTAAGGCCTCTTACCTTTGAGGACTTTTAAATTGGTCTTCCTAACCCTAAGACATTAATTTTTAAGTTAGTTCATATTCAGGGGTGTAAGAAGTATATCTCGGGGATATTTTATATTTTTTGGACGAGGTTTGGGGTATGTTTATATCACAAAACTTGAGAGTCAGCGCAATAGGGCTGCGTCATGGATTTAATCGTGATGGAAACCTCACAGTGTTGCAGTGAGTCTTTAAAGTGTATTCCAATTATGAATTTAAATGTTTGAGGGGAAGTTTTTTCTTTTACCCTCAATCCAAGTCATTTAATTATGAATTATGATGTTGGTTAGGGCATTATTTGAATAACCCTAATCATCTCCTAAAAACATAAAATTCCAATACTTTCTCTCCAAGGAAACCAAGGATTCAAGTTTCTCAATTCAATAGCATTTCATAAAGCATCAAGATTGGTGTTTCTTTTTCAAGATTAAGGGTTTAAGGTATGCGTGATGTTCATCCATGGGCCCTTTTAACCCATGGTATCCAAAAATCCCTTTTTATGTCTTAAATTATGAATTTTACATGATTAAGTTGGATTATGCCCATGAACATCTTGATAATTTGATTTCAAGTTATGATTACACGTGTTCTTGATGGAATGAGCCATTGCATATTTGGACTATTGAACTCTTGTCATTAAAAACCTTGATTCATGGTTTTAGTATTGTAACTATATTATTATCATGTGAATTACCCATTTGCATGCTTAAGTTCATGACTCTCACGGGTTTGATGAAATACCTATGTGTTTGATTTTGTAAAATGATTGCCTACTATGGTTTCAAAGCTTTTATATGTTCGTATTATTATTTCCATTTAGTGCTGGAGGGATATTAACACACGATACCTATCGATTTATATAATTTTAGTATATTAAAACTAATTTCAGATATATCATGAGCATTATCATTTGGTCTGTGATTATGATTAGTTGTTTGTTCAGTTATGCATAGTTTAGTCCAGTAAATAGTGTCATTCAATTTAGTGTAGGATTTAGCATCGAGCAAACCCAAGGATTGGGGCATTCCTGTCAGTTTTAAGTTTGACCCTTAGTAGGAATCCTTGAGTTATAGAACTATGTAGCCAGCATAGGTTTAAGATGTCTTCTTGCAAGCTTAGGGTTGATACATATCTCATGAGTTTCCTGCTAGTATAGGGTTACTCCTTAGTCCTTTATGACACTAGCATAGTGGATCCACACAACCATTGTTAGTACACGTGGCACGGTACTGACATCCTTCCAAATAGGGTTATAGGTTTGACCCCACTTAACTCAAATTGGGGCATATTGGTTAGATGATACCTCCCAGAGTCTCAGTTGAATATTCAATACAAAATTTAGTTCAGGATTGCTTGACCATACCATATAAACTTCTAGATATTCAGTTATCAGATTTTGATAATTCAGTTATAGATTATTTCATAAGCATTATATACTTGGTCTTGCATTCTCAATATTTTAGTTTTTATGCATGGACACTCAGTTATCTCATGCTATTCGATGAGTTATTACTTTATGCACAATTAATCCATGTATTTCATCCTAACCTCATCTCATTGACCATTACATTCAAAGTACTGACCACATACTTTTCTTCGATCTATGATGTCTTATATCATAGGTTCGAATGCTCAGTTTCCTGATCGTACTTTGGTAGTCCAACACTTCAACAACAATAGCAGTGGTGAGTCCTAATCTATCAAGGAACTATTATGTTTATTTAGTGTTTTTACATTTATCTTTACTTAGTTAGTTAGAGTTAGTTGGGGCCTATCCCATTAACTCCTCAGTCAATTTAGAGGCTTTCAAACATCAGACAATCAGCTAGACAGCTAGTCAGTTTATCTGTCTTATCAACTAACTTTTAGTATTTTTATCAAATATTATAGACTTGTGAATTTATCATAATTTTAGTATTTAACCCTTAGGGAATTATAAGTTGTTTTCCACGCATGTGTTTTACTATCTGTTTAGTCAGTGCTCATAGAAGGTACTAGTTCATGGGATAGCTTATGGTCACTTATGACCATAAGCATCATTGTCGCGACTGGGCGTAGCCTCGGGTCGTGAAAAAATCTGGCTTTAGAGCATAAGGTTTTATAGTTACCTAAGGAGTTTGAAAGCCACATTGAGTCAAATCTTGTACATGGGTGTGAAGCACACCACCCTGATGGACAAGAGGCTACAAGATGTTTTTGGAAAAGTTTCCTTTCTTTCATTATTCATGTCATGTGGATGAGCATAATATCTATTTAAACTCTCTTTCTAAATTATTCTTCCTTCTGTTTACACATAATTCCTCCTAAAAGAAACAGCAAAAGAAAAATAGAAATCATCCTGCACCTCTGGCTGTTCAGGAAGATCCCCTTAATAAGTACATCTCTCACACTAAATTCACGAATTATTTCACTACTTTAGGTTACTTAGTAGCTGCTCAAAAACAATTAGCAGGATATTGGCCCAACTAACCTAGTGGCAAATGCATCTGCAACAAGGATTCAACATTTCACCCGAATGAATCCCCATTTTTTTTGGGGATCCAAGTCTAAAGAAGATCTACAGGAGTTTCTTGATATGGTTTAGAACGTGACTAATATCATGGGTGTCACCTCAAGTGAGAGTGAAAAATTAGCTACTTTCTAGTTTCAGGATGTACCTCACACATGGTTTAATAACTAGAAGGAGGATAGGGGTACCGAGGCAGGGCTTATAAAGTAGGAGGAGTTTGCCACAACATTTTTAGGTAGGTTTTTCCTTTAGATTTAAAGGAAGTTAAGGTGCTCGGGTTCATTAGTATGAGTGTGAAGGAATACTCACTTAAGTCTTGAACCCTTACATGAATTTTTCCTGACATCCTTCTAGGTGTTTGAAGGATTCTTTCTGGATTTAAACAAAAAAAAAGTAAGAGTTTTCCTCTAATCCTAGGACTTGGCATACACTGGCGTATGCCAAAGTAAAAATAGAAAATAAAAATCTGTGAACTTTACCAATTCAATTCACTACTCAAATCATTGTCCCTGACAACGATGCCAAAATTTGATGTTACCCAAAACTATACCTCAACTAGAAGTATAATGTGCTCAATTGCAAATATAATAACGCAATGAGGTTGGGGTCTATCTAACATGGAAAATGTGAATAGTTACTTGCCTTGATGTAATCCACGCACAGTAGGCTTGTGTTGTAAACAGTAAGATGAACACTAAGGTTGTGTTCCACCATGATTCTAACTCATTAAATTTACTGTGCATGGTAAAACTATTATGATATCTTGCATGCAGAATCTGACAAGTTATGTATCACCAGCTATCTTGTGGACTCATTGGAAAATCTCACTCTTTATCTTGTGAGTCTCAGAGTGTCGTGTTACTAACCCTTACCCGGGATCTCAGATTAGCTATTACTTTTTGGGTCTCAAGTTAATTAGATGAGAAGGCAGGAATTATTAAATGTAAGGGGACCTCAAATTACTATTGTGATTTGTTTTCCTGATCTCTACCACATTTTTAAGCAAATAGTGAATACAGGCAGTTCTTAATGTTGGCCATCGCTAAGAAATCAATTAAACTGAAGACAACCACAATACATGCAAGAATCTTTTTCTATAATGACTTGGAACTTCCTCAACTTCATTAATCCACTAGGGTTCCCATAACCCTATCTAAGGGAATTAACTACGCATATTTTCAAGACAATTCATGAAATTCTTAGATAAAATCATAGAATCACTCTCAGGATAATGAAAGAAGAAAACCCAAAGTCTCAAATTGAGTAACAAACCATAAACATGCCAAAAACTATAAGATCCCAATATCACAAGTCAATCTTAGAAATAAAAGATGTTTGTGAATAGTATATGTGTTGTAAACTTAGCCCAAAGGGCCTATCTAGGCATAAAACTAACACAATAATGTAAAAAAGGTATTTATAGAGTACATGAAAACCATAGAATTTAAATCGTAATTAAAAGAGTAAAGCTTGACTAAACATACATAATAATTACTAAAAACATCATAGGATTGTATTTAGGTTAGATATAAACCCTACGAAATAAATCCAAAAACATCCAGGAAAAGTGCATTGGCATCCACCTACGGGTCGTGGGTCGCATGTATGCCCCTTAGGTGGTGCCCAATTTTTACTTTCTGGTTTTCAAATTCTATCACCCATATGGACCCATCTATGCCTATTAGGTACTTGTAATACCCCATAAAGATCACTCATAGTTTGAGCCTTAGGGCATGTCGAGTAAGGCATGATTTCGGCCCTAAAAGATTGAGAAGTGGCTTTCTAAGTGAGTATCGTGTTAATCATATAGAATTTCCCTGATTTTGACTTTCTATTAGATGGATGATTTTGTATAATATTTGCACAAATCCAATACCCGAATAAGAAGTTATGACTAATTTCAGGCCTAGTCATAAAACAGTGTCATTTTAGTGTTTGGCACGTTGCTGAGAGGGTCGATTTGACAATTGTCAAATTCCTGTGGAACTCTGTAATATTGGTACATTGCGCTGAGGTTCCAGGTCCCAACCAGTGGGAAAATGTGATGGCTCCATATCACGGTGACTCCCATATTGCCAATTGTCAATTTCCAGTGAGCCACCACAGAAAGTGGTGCGTCGCGGTGACCCCTTAAATCGGGTTTCCAGTTCAATTTTTCCAGCTTCGTACAGATGTTAAAAGGGGAATTTGGAAATTTTTCCAAGACTATAAAAGCATGAAAACACCAAATCAAATCCATTTGCAAGCATCCTATGAGGTTTTTCTCAAGTTTTCTCTCATAAAAAACCCCAAATAACCAAAACCTCTTCTAAAAATCTCAAGAATCCACCATGGATTTTCTAAATTGAGTCAAGATTCAAGGTTCCCAAGTCAAGGGCCTCAAGAACCATCATTCAAGAGTACGAATAGAGTTAGAAAAGTGAGAGTTCATCCAAAGCTTCTAATTCAAGGTGTGTAGGGTTTTGAACAAGGATAACCCTTTAACCATTGTGCCCAAAAAGCTTATTTACATCATGATTTTTCTGAAATATATGGGGTTCTTAAATGAATTTGAATTGGGGTTTCTCACCCATTATTATGGAATGCATTACCTTGATATTTCCCATTAATTGAGAGTTAAATAGAATGATTTTTACATGTTTTTTTGAGTATTTACAGCTAGGTATAAGCCCCATGATTTTACTCTTTGATAAGTTAATATTTGCAATGTTTGAGGTGGTGAAGCATATGACTAAATTGAGATTTTGAGATATATTTCTGAAATTCCCGGATTTCTACATGATTTAAGAATCTATATGTTTTATGTATTATGCTTTTGATAAGCTTTAACTTGAGATTGAATTATGGGTTAGTAAGCCCTATTTGAGACTTCTGAAATTATGAACTCTTATGCTACAAGCACCCATGATTTGAGTATTTTAAGATGATTGAAAAATGAATTTACCTAATGGTCCGAAAGCTTTGAATTCCACTTCATCATATGAGATTATCGATTTGATTATTGGATTCGTGGTAATCCATAAGATTATTCTGAAAGTGGATTTTTATGAGATAAGCACAGATAATCTAATAGGAGTAGTATTTAGCACCGAGCGGGTAAGTTATTATGGTTTCTTACCCCCAAAACTACGTGCCACCATTGGTTGGGCCTGAGACTGAGTTTATGATGATTATGTTTGGGCCCGAGGCCGAGTTTTGTTTAGTGATCACTAGGCCTAGGTTATACTCCCTAGCAAGATTATGATGCTCCTCCCTAACATGGGGTGTCCTCCTTAGGAGGACAAAATGTTTGTCTCCATGTAGCTTGCATGGTTTTTGTCAATTACGAGAACCTCCCTTGCCCTTTTATACTTCAAAATTTGAAACTTATTCTCCCTTCTTATGAGTTATTTTCCTAAATGGTAGAATTGCAAAGTTGTTCCCTAATTAGCGTGCTTCCTTGAGGTGGGTTATTTCCCTAAATGAAAGTATAGTACTTTTCATAAAGCTTTGAGATAAGTTATTTTCTTGAGCTAGAATACTTTTCCATTAGAGATCGAATGATTTTCCTAAAGCTTGAAATAAGATATTTTCCTAAGGTGAATGAAATGCGTTCAAATATATTTCCAAGTCATATGATTCTGAATTCCAAGTATATGAGTTCTAAATAATTATGAAATGTTGAGAATTGAAGAGGTTTTACTCTCTATAAGACATATGCATGAGTTGAAAGTATTGTTCAAAGTCCCTTAGCCTTTGGGTATTTAGAATAAGAGAAGATTTCTGATTTTTTTTAAGGTTAAAGAGTGATGACTCATGAGATTTGTGTTGCATGCCTCATTCTACATAATTTATGAGCTTCATATTTTATACTTGTTCAAGCCATGTGAGTTTTCTCATTTTGCATACATGATTTGATTGAAGAAGATCAGTACTATTTTTACGCATATGCATTCACCCTCGCATACTCATTACATTTCAAAGTAATAATTAACATATATGTGTATGTGCTACATTGTGTAATAATGTAGATTCAGGTGCTCAATCCCAGCCTCGCCCGTGATTCTCCGAGTACCTTGCCTACGTTTTCGACAGTGGTGAGTCCTCATGGTTTGAGGGCTGATCTGCAGATATTTACTGTACTTGAGAGACTATGTTTTATCTTTAGTTTATTTCGAGTTAGTTGGGGACCTGTCCCAACGACTCTCTAGTTTTGGATTTGTAGAGGCTTGTCAGACTAGTATCAAACTTGTCATGTGTTGAGGGTTCAGTATTGTGGTTTTGCTGTGGTTTATCTGTATTGTGGTCATATGGACCGAGTATCTTTCCTGTATTTCCTTTCATGTTATATGACTATGACAGTGTTGCATCTATTTTATCTTGAATTGAGTGTTATTGGTAGAAACCAGCTCTAAGGGTTAGTTTAGGGCTACTTGTAGCCTTAAGCACCGTGTGACATCCCGGGAGATGATTTCAGGTCGTTTCAGTAGTAGATACAGGGCGTAGGTGCCTAGGTAAGTGGTTGTTTTTCATCTTTTGATTTTGTTTCCATCTAGTTATCTTCTAAAACCTAGCTTCCTGTAGAATCACTCTAAAAATACATCAAATCCAATAAAATAGCCTTAGCCACATTCATGTTCTCCAATTTTAAGCATCGTAACTACCATAAAACTATGGCACATCAATCTATAGGTTGATGCCTTCATTTGAACTTAACCACAGGAATAACTCTAGCATGTAACAATCTAACATCCCTGGCTAAAATGACGACAGGCTCCATAATAAAAGTCAACCTCCCATTTAACTGAACTGAATCCCAAAAAATGATATGATGCTCATCTTGAATGTAATGCTGAAGCACAGAAACATTATAAACTAGATGAACCAGTGATGAATATGGCATCAATACTAACTCATAAGAGATATCCCTAATAGTCTGGAGAATCTCAAAAGGTCCAATATACCTTGGTCTAGGCTTGAACCTCTTCAAAAACCTCATCTTGCCCTTCATGGGTGACACACGAAGGATAATATGATCAAAAACACTAAATCTCAAGGCACAAAGTTTACATCTGCATAACACTTCTGCCTCCTCTGAGCCACTTGATGTCTATCTTGAATGGCCAAAATTCAATCCAAAAACTCATGAAGCAAGTTGTACCTCAAATTCTAATATCTGAATCACCAAACCAGCAAACTGAAGAACAACAATGCCTACCATACAAAGACTCAAACGGAGGTAAAATGGCAGCTTTATTATACGCAAACTCCACCAAAGCTAGATAGTTCTCCCACTAACCACCAAAGTCCATCACACAAGCATAGAGAATATCTTTAAAAACTTGAATAGTCTGCATTGTCTAACCGTCAGTCTAGGGGTGAAAATCTATACTAAGATGCACCCGAGTACCTAACAATTCTTGAAAAGTGTTAAAAATTGAGATGTGACCAGTGAACCTCTATCTGAGATGATAGACATTAGCACACCATAAAGATAAACTATCTCCCAAATATAGATACGGGCCAATCTCTCAGCATTGAAATTGACCTAAATTGAAATGAAATAAGATGTTCAATCGATCCAAAATCGCCCAAACACT
Source organism: Capsicum annuum (assembly GCF_002878395.1). Lineage (NCBI taxonomy): Eukaryota > Viridiplantae > Streptophyta > Magnoliopsida > Solanales > Solanaceae > Capsicum > Capsicum annuum. The sequence goes on along the minus strand of NC_061121.1, from coordinate 157,054,905 downwards.
ATTTAAACAATGGGAAGTATAAGGAAACCTACTCACAAAGTCCAAAGTGATCCGTTCCTATTTTCACTCGAGAATAGGTAACCTATTAAGCAAACCACAAGGTATCAAATGCTTATCCTTCAGTTACTGGAAACATAGGCAACGACCTAAAAAACCTGCTAAATCCTTCCTCATAACACCCCACTAGTAATGATGTCTCAAGTCCCAATATGTATTAGTAATTCTTGGATGAATAGAATACCTAGAACAAGAAGCTTCTCCAAAATCAATACAATCTAATCTCCCACTCTCGGCACACAAATTATGCCTCAAATCCTTAAAAATCCATCCGAATCAAGTGAGACTCCCTTAGCCTCAACATTCAACATCTAATCTGGAATCACTCTTAGCCCAACATCATACATTGTTGTGCCCAAATCTGCTCCAAAAAATAAGACCTATTCTCCAGTAATGCCAAAACACACCAAGATGTTGAATTATCAAGTCTAACTATGTGGTTATCAAGACATTGAACATCCAAGGTACAAGTCCTCTCATAGTAAAATATGAGCTGAGCTACCCATGCTAGTCGACTTCCAACTCAAGGCATCCACAACCATATTAGCCTTGCCCGGATGATACAGAATATTCAAGTCATAATCCTTAAGAAACTCAAGCCAATGGCACTGCCTCGTATAAAGATCTCACTGAGTAAAGAAATAATGAAGGCTACGATAATCTAAGAAAATCTCATGACCAACCCTGTACAAGAAATAACTTCACAACTTCAAAACTAATACTAATATCTATAACTCCAAATCATGCATAGGGTAATTCCTCAAGTGGGGCATCAACTAATGAAAAGCATAAGAAATCATCTTACCCTCTCGTATTAACAAAACACCTAAATAAACACTACAAGAATCATAGAAGACGGTAAAATCCATGCCCCCTTGGGTAAAGTAAACATAGGAGATGAACTTAGAGAATCCATAAGATTTTAAAAGATTGCCTTATTATCATTGAACGACTAAAAGAAAATATTATTCTGAGTCAACTTGGTCAATAGAGCAGCAATAGATGAGCAACCCTTATCAAACTACCAATAGTAACTAGCTAAACAAACAAAAATTCTAATCTCGGTAGGAGAAGTAGGCTTAGCCCAATTATAAACTATTGTAATCTTAGACAAATCAACCATAATGCCATCTTTATCACCATATGACCCAAGAAATGGAAAGACTCCAACCAAAACTCTCACTTTGAGAACTTACCATATAACTTGTCATCCTTCGATCTCTAAAGCACAGTCTGCAAATGCTCTGTATGATAGTCCTCACTCTGGAATAAACTAAGATAATCTATAAATGAAATAACAAAGAAGTTGAGATACATTCAAAATACTATGTTCATCAAATCCGTAAATATTGCTAGGGCATTGGTTAACCCAATACACATGACCAAGAACTCATAATGATTGTATTGAGTCTAAAAGGCTATCTTTGGAATATCTTAAACTCTTATCCTCAACTAGTGGTAGCTAGATCTTAAGTAAATATTCAAAAACACTAAAGCACCCTGAAGTTGATTTAACAAATAATCATAACTAGGAAGAGGTTACTCATTCTTCAATAACACCTTATTCAATTGTCAAAAATTAATACCCATGCAAATAGACTCATCATTTTTCTTTTCAAATAAGATAATCATATCCCAAGGGAATACACTAGGTTTGATAAACCCCTTATCTAACAAATCCTATAATTTATTCTTTAATTTGTTTAACTCTGTCTTGTCCATTCTATAAGGAGAGATATAAATGGGCTTAATGCCTAACTTAATATCAATTAAAAAGTCAATATCATAATTTGAAGGTATACCAAGCAAATCCATAAGGAAAGTATCCATGAACTCTTGGACCACAGAAACAAAATCCAATGAAGGAGGTGAAGTAATACTAGTATTATGAATATTAGCCAAATAAGACAAGTATCCTCTCTAAACCAAAGAATGAGCCTGAAGAAAAGATATAACTCTCTTGGGACCCAAATGAAGCACACACTTTTAAGCTATCCTTGGCACTCCTGGTGAAGCTAAAGTGACGGTCTTAGCATAACAATATATGACAACATGATAAGGAGGTAACCAATCTATACTCAAGATAATGTTAAAATCTACCCAAGTCTAATGCACTACAATAGTTATAATATAAGATTGTTACATCTGATCCACCACTAAAGAGTTTCTTACTGGGTATATATATAAATAGGCACAACAAAATTCAATCCTAGGTAAAATAACACAGATGTAGATCTAAACCAAAAAGGGATGATACTTTTGATGAAAACATCGAAGGCCTTTGTCTCTTGCCTAGCAAGTATAGCATAGTATTGTCTATATCCACCACCTGGTTGAGTAGCCCCACAACCATCACTATAAGAACTACTACCTCTACCTTATGTACCTCTAGTAAAACCTCTACCTCTCACAGTCAATATAAAAGCAGGTTAAAAATTGTGGTAGCGACTACCCTTGGCCACATGGCTAGCCTCATCACACACAAAGAAAGTCCTATGGTCCAACTCATTAAAAGGAGGTATGACTGAGCTATGATGGACACCTAAAGTTACTGAAATAGAAGACCCACTAACTAAATTCTGCAAGGCTGTCTGTACTATTCAACTATGATACTCGTGAAAGTCTCTAGAATCTCTACCTCGAGAGATGTGACCTCTAGACTTACGCTTATGATAGAAATTCTTGGTGCCTCCCTGACATGCTCAAACAATAGATTCAGTGATCTTTGCATAATCTACAATGCTCTAAAATGATGCCCCATACACTACCATCTGAGTTTTATCAAGTTGAAGATAACTATCAAACCCCTTCACAAACTTTTAAATCATCTCAAACACGGTGGTAATATTGGCATTAAAATATCTTGATAAGCCAAGGAAACGTGCCTTATTCTTTGCAACAGACATAATGCCCTTCTCCAAGCGATGAAGCTCATCTATCATCTTATCCCTCAAACTAAAAGGTATAAAACTATCAAAAATGGCCTCTTAAATTTATCCCAAGTCATCTTTGGTGAACTAAGAGGTTGGCAACCAATAAGTTACCTCCACTAATATCTGGATGTATCTCTCAACTGGTAAGTAGTATAAGCAACCCTATGAAATTCAAGCCAACCAAGGTTATGTAACTTCTCACAACAATCCATCAAGAAATCATAGGCATTCTCACTAATAACACCATTAAACCTTGGATGATCCATGTGAGTGAATCTCTTAAACCTATTCTGATCCTTAGAAGACATAATTGTAGTCATAATACTAGGAGGCATAGTAAATCTGGTTGGGTGAGAACCCATCTAAGGAGGCATTAAAAAAGAAGGATAAACTCTAAATCTCTAAATACCATACTCAGAAGTAGGAACTAACAAAGGAACTACACATGAAGTCTATCAACAGCCAGAAACAGATGTTGGTATAGTAGCAAGATCCCTACTTATAAATGGAGAAACACCATAAGTAGACTTTGGAATAGATAGCGGTACAATACTCTGAGTTGGAGGAACACCAGGTGCAATCATAGAAGCACCTTCCAAATAGGTCAACAGCCAAACTAACAAGCCATTTATGACTAGGATAGAAGTACTTTGCAAAATTAGACTAGGCCCAATAAATCTAACATGATCAACTTGAGGCTCAAGAAAGAATCCCCTGGTGATATCTATTGATAGGTCAGATCCCCGTGCCCATCCTCCATATTGAGCCTCATCATGAATCATAACTCACCCTCTAGACTGGGCTCTATCCTTATATAATGGATTTAAATCTTTAGCTTTGCAGGATCTAGTCCTCACAATCTATATAAAAAAGAATAAAATATAACTTAGATCATAAGGTATGAAAGATCTACAAAATGAGGAACAAAATAAAAAATATTTCCTAAAGAAATCTTATACCCTCTAAAAGATAGATATGGTCGTCTACGTATCAATCTATGAGACACTATTAGATACCCTATTCATACACAATTGATACCAATGAACCAGGATACTAAGATACCAATTTGTCACAACCCAAAAACCAAGGGTCATGAAGGAACTTGTCACGGCCTCTTGACAAATAATCCTATCACCCAAACTAATATGAAATATGAAAGAAATACAAAAAATCCAAGGCAAGACTCCTAGGAAAGAGTCCAACCACTCATTTAAAGCAGAAATATAATTGAAGATACCAAATCTAATCCCAAAACCTTATGTCACAGACTAAGAACCAACAAATAAAACACGAAATCAAAATATAAATAAGATATCCAAAAAGGTAACAAACTCTATCTCTGAGTACTTTAAGACATTATCTAGATAAGAAAAAGGTAGTGGTCAATCTAGATGCATTGATCAATCGCTACCTCTAATAGATTCAAAATCCATCTGAATCAGCTACACATGTGGCGTACTCATACCTAGATCTGCACCAAAAAACCATAGTAGGGATGAGTATTGTCCACTTCTAATCAATAGGTATCATAGAAAACTAAGTAAAGTAGAAAATAAAGCATATAAACATAAACTATGGGCACATCAGCTATAACTAGAAAATGTCCCAAATGATACCCTACACTATATTTCTATTTTTGAAAGGATATATATACATTTGATACCACACAAATCCTAAAATCTAGGATTTTTTAACCAAAAATAGTGCAACCAAATATATATAAATCATTACAAGTCCTACAATAACATATAAGACCCCACACAATCACATATAGCATATAATGTCTCAAAACCACCAAATTTTATTCATAAAAGCACAAAAATTACCTAAACAAATTTTTCATAATACAACCCCATACTCATAGGATTCTTTTACATTACTATTAGAATTTTGAAAAAAAATTATTTTTACAAAATTGACCCCTAAGACTACTTCAAAAACTTTCCGAACAGAGGATCAAAATTATATATAAAACCCATAAAACAACATAAACCATGTTACAGACTTTAAATTGGCGTTCCGAATCTGCTGGCATAGTCTATTTTGTCGTCAAACATAGATATCAAAAGATATTAGCTGAAGTCAACTAATAAGCCTTTAGGACAACCAAAAATCGCAATATCTTGTTAATCACATTAATATGCATTAGGAACCATGCCAAATATCTCCACACCCCAGAAATATCATAATGCAACTATGGAATAGGGTAAATTGTCAAATTATAAAAAAATAAATATTTTACATAAATCATCAAAATTAGGTCATTATAACATTTTTATAAAAAGAAATATAAAATATATTACTTATAAAAGAAATGAGGCCCCTCAAATTTAGGGTCATAAGTTGATCATTTTTTAATTGGGGTAGAGCAACACCTAATAATAACTTGAGATAATGTCTAGTAAGAAATCTGGCCCTTGTTATCGATGTAGGGTTATGTTTGATTAACACTTATATGGCACCTATGCTTAATACTCTAGGAAAATATCGTATCTTTAACATTTAAAGGAAAAAACCTATTTAACCATAGACACTCCAAAATGTACATAACCTTCAAGGTTCTTAATATATCACCAAATGAGTGATAACGATCCCCCTAAGGACTTGATGCTATAATTACTAGAGGAAATGATGGAAGAGTTTTTTGACTAAAAAATCATACTGTATTTTCCTTCAAAACTATATCAGGAGATTTCATTTATAATCTCTATAAGGGTAAAACCTTTATCTATATAACCATATAAAATCTCTAATTATTTCCTACTCAATCAAACTAGGGGTGATACAATGTTATGACCCGAGGCTACCTCCTAGTTGTAACATGGTGCTTAGAACCACTAGTGATCCCAAGATAACTCATGTAATGGCATATGCTGACTGGTGATCTTACTAATCATTCTTTCTTAATAATCATATACTCTACCTTGGTTTGAATGAATTAATGAGACATATTCATGAGTAAATGCACTAATATCCACTCTTTTCAAGTATAGAGTTGAAAATCTAGAAAGATATGGATTGGACCTTAAAATGAGTAAAAATGAAAAAGTAAAGTGAAGCTGAAAACTTGAAGCAGGAAATGGCCTCAGGTACCACGGTCGCGATTTCCTGACTGCGGTCGTGACGGTTAAGAAGAATTCAATCAAGTCCTATTTTGAAAGCTAATCGTGGTCACATAGCCATGATCACAGCCAGACTAGCGATCGCAGCCTAGCAGAACAAAGCAACACAGCGGCAAACTAGAAATACACGTGGTTGTTCCCAATTTTGACAAAATAGTCAAACTGTAGCCTCATGTATCATATTTCATCGTCTACAATTTTAGGTTTAGCTTTTGTAGTTAATGAGCCTCTATTTTTTCGTAAGAAAATATTGTACAAATTTTGGGTGAAGAATACATTGGAGACTTTCTAAGCGAAGGATTAGGTCACTTCCATTGTTGATTTATGGTAGTGTCACGTTTGAAGTAACATTCACTTAGTCTTCAACAAGTAATTTTAATGTAGATTTTGCGCATATCTATGCTTATTAATATTATGTAAACCTAGATCTCCCTCTTGGGGTAATGTGTGAATTAGGTTTAATGTGTGTGTGGGTTGTTATTAATTAACTTTTATTTGGTAGTTCATGTTTTTGGTTTTTATCATTTCGAAGCTAATTTGATTGGGATTTAATGGGCAAAAGAACCAAATACCCACATGGGTATGATGAGTGAAAGATCCATGCTCTAGAAATACCGATAGCATCTTTAAAAGAAGGGTTTTGGGTAAAGTTTAGGAATCCATATTATCCTTGAAAGAGGGATGTGGAGTCCAAAGTAATGAGAAAAGTGTGTGTTTGGTTTGCTAAATTTTCACTATCTTAGACATAAGGAAGAGTGTGAGGTTGACTACATAGGTATCATCCTTGAAATAGGGATGCCTAGATTGAGGTTGTCATTACAAAATGTTTGAAACACCTATTAGGTATTCGAAAGAATCAATAGGTAAAAGTTTTGTGTTTTGTTGAAAGACTAGAATCAAAATCTATAACCAAACCTACCCATATTAGGTTTACTAATTTGATGTTGATTGCAAACACCCACATATCACTCCCTTAGTAATGCATAATCCCAAGATCCGTGCATAATTATTAAAACCCTAATTATTCGTAGCCCCAAATTTGTACTAGAAAAATCCAAAAAGAAATAGTAGTGTAGATATCTATCTCCCCCTATTTTACCTTCTTGTGACATTGGTTTTGATCTTTCTCATATCTATTAGTCTAAGTAACTTGATTTCCACTCACATTGTTCCTCGTGGATTTGACCCCCACTCCAAAGTTGGGTAAATATATTGAAGATGATCTCTTTGCACTTAAATTGACATGTAAGTTAAGCGTTATCAGCATACTACTTGAGCAACTGATTTATACTACTTATACAAGTTAAATTTACCAAGTGTTTACATAATCAAGAGAAAATCTAAATAATTATAACATTAATAAATTTACAACATGATAAAACTAAAGAGAGAACAGGAATTACATATCATGACTTTGACTGACTATCTATAATGCCTTTACTATACTGACTATGGATGGCTGGGACGTTCCTACAACTACCACTAATCAATATATATGTATAGTAAAAATACAACACATGGACTATAATGGACCGGAGTCCCCAAAATAACAGGACTTATCACCTGCTGGTTGAAAGTTGAGAACTGTTTGACCCATATGTAGGGACTACATGTGGTAGCTACATCATGAAGGAATATATCCATAATGCATATATATGGTCAGTACTTTGGAATGTACTGAGTATATGGAGATATGCACTAAATCATGAAGATACTTAAAACATGCTTTAAAACTAAGGACATAAGATATTCACTAAAACAAGAATTTATAGACTGGCTATATGTGAAAACTATAAGTCATAGCATGATTTAAAAATTATGAGGTAAAAATAATTATGTAAGCTGGGAGAGGTAGAAACATGAATATTGTATATAAATCTTATGTAAGGTTGAATATGTTGTTAATCTATACTGAGGATCATGTATGAATACTGTGTATTAAACTATGTGATTGAAACTGACATAAAATTATACATATATGAACTAAAATATTAATCTGCATAACTAGAGGATCTGAATATAAAAATATGTTGAGCATGAATGCATAAACATGCAAAACCAAACATAAAAAGTACTGATCTAGTCTGAATAATTGAATGACTGGTATTTGTATAACTGGGCAATTGGATATCTATGTAGTTGGATAGCTGAGGTCTGTATACTGATTAACTGAGATTTGTATACTAAATAACTGATATCTATTTACTGAATAACTAATATCTAAATAATGATCATGTAAAATTGAACTCTACTTAGTCTGAATAACTAGGTTGAAACTATGGGAGCAATCATGTAATTTACATGCCCCAGTCAGAGCTAATCGAGGTCCAACCTATAACCCCAGTTTGAAGGGTGTTAGTACCTTGCTATGGGTACTAATATTGGTTGTGTGGATCCACTAAAATGATTTCCCACAGGACTAGGGAGTCACCCTCTACTGGCAGGTGCTCCTATGAGATATGTGTTAACCCTTAACTTGCAGAAACACATAAAAACCTATGATAGATACATAGTTCTGGAACTCAAGGATTGCTACTAAGGGTCAAACCCTTTATAGGTAGGTGAGCCTCCACACCTAGGTTCACTCAGTGCTAGATCCTACTCCTAATTAAACTAACATTGGTACTAACTTGAGTTCAATTGAACATCACAACTGATAGTGCCTAACATGATAATGACAACTGAGTATAATGATAAGAATCATGGTTTAACTAACTTATTACTTGGATATCTGAAATGTGGGTAACATATATGTATCGGGTATTCAAAACCCACCAATACTAAATGATACTTTAAATATGATAACATCATGTATAACATTGGAAGGAAATCATCATTTGGGGGACCCAAAAGATAATGCACTTGAATAACTGCTAACCCCCTGAATTACAACATGGAGATAAGTTGAGCTTGAGGAAATATCATGTTTACATGAGTAAATACATGAATTTGAAAACTTGACAATGTATTTACCAAACATGTCATGGTAGTTTGAAATTTAAATCTGTAGAATCATAATTCACATGGAAAAGCTAATAGCATGGATTGAATGTAAAATTAATGAGGAAACATGTATAAATTTCATGATTTTCACTAAATTAAATCACAGTAAAGAGTAAAATCCATAGTAAAATCCATACTCAAACTAAAAGGAGGATTTTTGGGACTCAATGGGTAGAAGAAAACCATTGATAAATACCCCACATACCTCAATGGTTATATTCTTGAAGAAGGCTTGAATTTTAAAACATGAACTCCTGAATCCTTCGGAGGAGAAGCTTGAATTCCTTGCTCTAGAGAAGACGGAGGGTTTCTATGTGAGTTAATGTCATGAAAAGTGGGCAAATAATGCCCTTTTAGGCCATTAATCTGTTAGTTTAGTACTTGGCGGAAAGGGAAAATAACTAAAACGCCCCTTGGGATATTACTGATTGATGCAGAAAATATATTCTCCACATTGTGGAGGCTGACGTGGGGCCTAAGGCTCATATTGGGAAGGCTGATGTGGGCCAAAATAGTCATAACTTTTTGCTCGGGTATCTAATTAAGGAGAAATTGGTATCATTGGAATGATAATTCAATAATCTATAATTTGGAGGTTATTGAGATGAAAAAGTCCATATATGTTAAAATTTATTGACGTTCAAAGTTGGCCCTTGTAGAATTGAATACCAAAATTTAGTCAAATCGAAGGCTCTTAGCTATGTTGCTCTAAGTAATTCCTATGAACATTTTTCACCTCAATAGAACTTTGCACACTAGGATAATGATCAATGCACATGTATTCAGATATAATTCATGAGATTTGATTAATACATGTAGGAAGGAAGGTTCCAAGTCTAGCCCAAAAATACGGGGTGTTACAGTATGTCGACCTTGGAATCATTCATCCTCGAATGATGGATAGGAACTTTTTGAAGTCTTAGAAGTATGGAATAATGTAGACATGACATGTCTGCTAACAAAGGATACAGCTGAGCTAAAACATTAAACCATCTATCATGAAACTAATTTTTGAGAAGACATGACTATATTCACTGTAAGGAGTTTATTCATGCTGAGAGTTTAGAAATTACTTTAAATGTTCATCATATAATCATACATATAGAACTGCAAAGTAATAACTAATTCAATAAAATTATAAGTTACTAAGGATGGAATAAAGTTCTTAACTTCTCATTAGTATTTGTTCATTAACAAAATACGTATAGAAATCAAAATAAAAGGGCTTCATACTATCACCAAGTACATTATGTAATCACGAATCATGAGATAATGACACTAAGGATGTGAAAGGGGTATTACAATGTCTGAGCTGGAATACTTGGTAAACTAAGACCATGCACTAAACACTTATGAGCTGAGTCCTGACTAAATAGCTAAATCTGAAACAAGATGCATGTACTACACTTAATTCACAATTTGCATGGACGTGAAAGTATTAGCTCATCTACTAGCCATATTCATGAAACTTTGGATAGTAAGACTAAATGGAAATATGGAAAACCATAGGAACTTGTCTGCCTGATAGCTAAACTAAATTGTTGCTTATATGGACTGAATTATATAGAAAGCTTATACTCAAATGGAGTATATCTTCAACATTCTTTACAAGAAGTTCCAATAACGTTAGGGAACAAAGTATCTTGGGCAAGATCTAAATATGATATCTTAATAAGGAATCTTAATATGGCTATAACTCTGTAACATGGAACATAGGCCTATGAAACATAAGCTAGGATAGAATTACTAGGCCTTAGGAAATACAACTTCCCAATTTGAGTTTATCCTCACTTTTTAAATACTCTCATGGGTACATATAACGACTCTAGCCAAAGTCTGAGTTGAGCTACATACTCTCACCATGTTCCAGCAAAACTCAAAATCGCAAGGTACTGCACATAGCACCACAATACTAGTTTGTACTATGAATTTAATACCCCATGCATTTTCACAATATCTCATCTGAAATATAATTCTTCTTACCACTTCAACAACTAAAATCAACCTCTTACTAGGAATTCACTAGTATACAATGCACCTATCCACTTATATACAAAAATTACACTAAAGCCTATCATGATAACTACATATGTATTCTAGGAAAACAACCCAGAAAAGCATCTTTCTTATATTCTATAAATCTCTATCAACAACAACTTTCTTGAACTATTCTTACGAAGACACACATAGAACTCTCAAGTAACCATGACATACACTAAAAGCTTTGCCTCAATCTTCCTTCACACTTATAGCGTTAGATAAAACAAGAATACAACAATCATTACCAAACAAGAAATATTTACTCTCTTCCATCGATCCATTGATCATCAATTTTTCATCACCACTATCTTAACATTAAGAAGAGGTCAGTGAAATGTCAGAAAATAAAGATCTAAAGCATGAAAAAAAGTACCATAACTTTTACAATTAACTGAGGCCTGAGGAATAGAGTATCAAAAGCATGAATTCATTAAAGAGATCAAAATTGAGGACATATATGTCATAAATCTGTCACTGGTCATTAGTAGTGTACCATGAGTTATTTTAATTGAGCACTCTGTAAAGCATTAGTACATGAGTCATGAGATTCATGACCTGAATTTATAGTTCATAAATTCATGGAATATGATTTGTACTTTTGAGTTAACTGGAAATCCTTATACCAGGAACTAGAAGCATACATAATTCTATGGAAAGTGCATAAATATTAGTTATGATCATAGAGAAGGCATGTAATGCATGAGTAGATATCGTGATGACCGAAGTACAAAAATTTGTAATGAGATAAGAATGGGTTGGGCATCTTCCTCCCCTAATGATGCTATATAATACTCTGGCATCACTACTATAACCTGAGAGACTGAATTGGTAACTTGTTCTATCATCTCCCCTTTTTCCTTAACCTATTATACTAAGTCTATGGACCTCTTGAATAAACTCTAAACTGAAATGCAACCATTTTACTCTAGTCTGAGATATAACAATACATAGATATTAAAATCACCCTCTAAGACTCCACCTAAAAGAATAAAACCCACTGCTAATACTTTGTTCTGAGATAAAACTCTTAGTTTTCTATAGCCCATAACTAAGCTGGTAAAAACATCATAAACTACATTATTATCCTCATTCATACTTAGAAACTCAAGGATACTATATAAGCACACATATTAAAACTTAGAAATAATACAATCCCATATCACCTTGGGTATACCTCTCGATCATACTCATATCATCATACTTAATTTCAAATCAATAAATTTAAAATCTGGCATACACTACACCATTTTTCATTCAATTAGCCCCATGGATATATAATCTACTAAATCAAGATAAATGTTATCCCCACTTTTGTACTATTAAAACTTTGGGTTCATGTTTCTAACTCTACACCATTATCATAGAATTATGAGAAGGGATATAAAAGCACATCTGACTTCAGCTTTGTAATACCCTAGAAAATTTTTTTGTTAAAATTTTGTGCGTAAATGTGTTGGGATCCTAAGTTTGAGAATGATTTATAATTTTTCCGTGTGTTATTTCTTAGATTTCCACCCACCATTTCATAGAGCATAGAATAAGCTTTCCAACGATATGTCGATCACCCAAAACGGACACTTGAGCGATGAGTTACGAACTTTCCGATCAAACTACGACCATTCCGATCGAACTGTGAACAGTAAAATGTGCAGGACAAAAAAAATACTGCAGCCAGACGATTTTTTTGGTCAACTTCAAACAATCATAACTTCTTGTACATAATGAACTGTGTGAGGTGCTATATATCAACGGAAAGCCGTGAGAGTCTTCTTTCTAATGAAATTGATTTCATCCAATTTGGACATCTTAGTAAAAGGTTATGGCAAATTTACTTCCGCCTATCAGATAGATCACTGAAGGGCTGATTTGACATTAATAGATTTTTAAAGGTATTTTGGTCATTTCCCATTATGGTAATCCTCTACACATACCCCCTTTGAGCTGAGAATTGTCATTCATTTTTTCTCATTTTTCTTATATCTCTCTCTCAAAATATATGCATATATATATATATATATAGAAGAAGAGGAGTTAGGGGAAAATCGATTCAAGGATTCGCTTCGCGAAGTGCTTTCGTAAATCTCTTTGGCTAAAAAATCTAAGGTATGCAAGTGTTTATCTATGGGATCCTTTCATCCATAGAGCCCACAAATCCTTTTCCAAAGGTTCAAGATACATGTGTACATATATATATATGATTATACTTTCTAAATTGTCATTGTGTATGTGTGTAGTATTCACATGATGGTTGAGATATATTTGTGGGATGATTATGTATGTTGGTTGAAGTATATGTATGTAGTATTTGTGTGATGGTTGGGAATTATGTTGTTGAAGTTGGTCATACTCAAGAAGGGATCTTTGTGTGTTTGGGGAAACTATGATGGTGTATGATGTATAAATATATGAAACGGGAGATTGAATACTTGTAATCTTGATGAATCCACCTATGCCTAAAAAGTTCACGTAAGGTATTTGTTAAAATACCGAAGAGACTAGAGATTTTGTTTTTATAACATAATAGGTCCAAAATTAATTGATTATGAATATATGATGATTTAAATTGTTAAGCCTTGATTTATACTATTATTTCATTATTTCTTTGTAATGACTTGATAATTGTTATTGGGAATTATATATCCCTACTATTGATTGATATGTCAAATATTTTCTAAATGTGAGTTGGATTGTGAATTGAGAAACGTGGATGTTGAAGTTGAAGGATGATGGTGTTGTGGTGCATGAAATTGAGCATTAAACATATGCCCTAAATAGTGCATGTAAGGTGACTGCTAAAATACCTATGAGAAGAAGAATTAAGTATTTGACATGTATGTTATCCAAATTATGATTTCATGCCATATCCATATGCTTAACTTATGTCTACCATATGTTTGACAAAATATTTAAGAGAATAGGAAACTATGCATCGTGGTTCATTAGGTCTTAAAGTATAAATTCATACTTTGTTCCTATGGATAGTTGATTTTCTTGAATTTTTGGTGCGTTGTGGGTGTATGATGGAATGCCATAATGAATTGTTGAGGTAACTATGATGTTTGTGCGTAGTATTTGTTGTGCATCTAAAGCATGCTCCCCATGAGTTTTATTGGATGCTTATATGAAGAAATGAGGCCATTTGATTTGCTAAGTGTGAAGTCCTCAATTATGTGTTGCGTATGATGTCCTATAGGCATGTTATGTATGAGTTATCTATCTTGTGTTACTTTATGCTATTGTGTGCTGGGGGTACGTATGCTCGAAATAGTCTGCTGGTCTAGAGCTGAGTCAGTTTCACGGTAATCTCAAGTAAGCGATGAACAATGAACTCTTGATTAGTTTTAAAACATGGGGAAAACTCAGTAATCTCGGAAATCATTCTTTATCAAATACTCGGGCCATGAAGCTGTGAAATCTTACATATCAATTCACTTTGTTACAGACCTTTGTACATTTTGTGAGATAGTAAGCTTATCTTAAAAGTAAGTGGCATTTAGAAATACTCCGTTAGAGAATGGAATTAAGCGAACTATGTCATATTGATAAAGTATCATAATGTGAGAACAGATTAAGTTCAATTGAGTACCGTTAAGAATTGGTTAAATGTCTTTCAGTTGGGATTAGAATTCAGCACCGAGCGAGCTAAGGATGGGAATATTCCTGCGAGTAGAGGATTTGATTATTGGTAATAATGCTTATGCTCTAGAACTACGTCGCCAGCGTAGGTTGAGATATCTATCTTGTGAGTAAAGGGTTAGATAAGGTGGTTTTCCCACGAGTAGAGGGTCCCACCATTCTCGTTTGATGTCCTGATAGTAGAGGGTCCTATGCAGTCGTCTTTACTGGTGGAGCGTTAGTGACACCCCTCCAGATGGTGTACAGGTTGGATCCCACTTGTGGTAAGTGGTGCATGTCAGTTAAATGACCACTCCTACAGTTTCAGTAACAGTCTTATAAAAGAACTCAGCTAATGTGCAGAAGTTGAGGTTGTCATTATCGTTGAGTAGAGAGACTTCCTACGAGATGAGAGTTGATCTCGAACTTATTTACTCATTCACATTATCGTTGAGTATAGAGACTTCCTTCTAGATGAGGGTTGATCTTAGATTTAGTTGTTCAATGTTCTAGAGACTTCTTGCTAGATGAGGGTTGTTCTCACATTCAGTTATTCATTGTTCTAGAGACTTCCTACTAGATGAGGGTTGATCTCAGATTCAGTTGTTTAGTGTTCTAGAGACTTTCTACTAGATAAAGGTTGATCTCAGATTCAGTTGTTCAGTGTTCCAAAGTTGGTGAATTTGAATATCAAATATCAGTAATATCAGTTATCCAATTTCTCAGTATGGATAAGTACAGATGTCAGCTCTAGTAGCTTCAGATACTCAGTATCTTATTGTCAGTATTATTATTTTTGGGTGTCAGCATTCAAAATGTAACATTCTGTGTCATGATGATTTCAGTTGTACTTTATGCATCCATGTGTGTATTGTTGATCAGACATGTTTAAAAATTGGTAACTGTAGAGTTTCTATATATGTTTATTCTAGCGAATACTTATTATTCAGATTGTTATGTTTATGCAAAAGCCTTATATTTTACCTTACTCTATCCTTGCATACTCGGTACATTCTTTGTACTGACGCATTCGCGCTATGGTGCTTTCCCCACCATAGGTTTAGAAGAGCGAGATTCAGAGTATATTTAGCAGTCAGATCTTGTAGCACTGGCTGCAGCAGTGAGTCCTCATCATCCGAGGATATTCTATTTTAGTGTTTTGATGATTTTAGTAGATGGAGTTAGTTAGGGAATTGTCCCTTCAACTCCACAGTTCAGACAGTGTAGAGGCTTTTCAAACAGATATATTGATATTTAGTTTTCAGTACTGTATATTTAGATGTTTGAACCTTATGGCCAGTTTTAGCGAGTTTCTACATTTATCGCATTATATTGTGTAGTGAACAGATACGGATATCAGTGAAGGGTTAGCTTGTGGTCCCTCGGGGTCACGAGCACCGTGTGGCATTCCGGTTCATGGGAATCGGGGCGTTACGAAACTTGGTATCAGAGCCTAAGGTTCAACAGTTTCCTAGGGAGTGTGAAAAGCCGAATCTAGTAGAGTTTTGTACAAGAGTGTGTTGCACTCCACATTCATGTATGGGAGGCTATGGGATGTTTGGAAGAGTTTTCGTTCATTCATGATCCAGATCGTGCTATAGCAAGATTTTCCAAGAGAGTTATGTAGACTCTTATAATGATCTACTTATGTCAGATGTACCTTACTCTTAAGGTAACAAAAGTAGTGAAGCCAAAGTCTTTCAGATAGAACTTTCTCTAACGGACCCAACAGATAGTTTCGGGACAGTGTTCTCTAAAGTTAGCAGAGTATTCCTTATGGGGTTAGCTATTTATATGGTGAATGAACAGGATTGAAATTATATATGTAAGAACTAAGTGTAGAAGTTGGGAATTATATGTGTTGATTGATAGAGATATAGTTGTGATTCTCCTGGTGTGGAGAAGTATAATTTTAAGAGACACGATGTTTGAAGGCTAGAATGAGAATAATATGTTTATTAAAGATTTATGGATATTCATGTTATGTTTTAGAAGCAAAGCTTGAATCTTTGAAGAATGAAAGTTTGTGGACTTCAAACTAAGTATTAAGATGTGAGTGTGGTATTAGTAGCCTATGAAGAAATCAAAGCAGGTAATGTGTTTAGTGAGACAAGTCGGTGTTGAAAAGAGTGTATGTATATGATGATGATTGTAGAGACTAAGGAAAGATAAGAGTTGTATTCCAAGAAGTAGCATTGGTATTGAATTTATATTTACAGGTGTAGTCTTTCTGGATGAATTAAGCTATCATTTTGTAGACCGTTATGCCTCAGACTCTAGAGTACATCAGTTGTAGTTCATTTTGGGGTTTAGCCAAGTGTTCAAAAGTGTCTGACGATGACTTAAAGCTGAGAGGATGATAATAGAGAAGGTGACAAGTCAGGCCCTCAGAATCTGGTAGTGGTGCCAGTAGGTATGGAAAAGCAGTAAAGGGAGACAATTCCCAACTCATTCTTATTTCAGTGAAATATGTCTAGAGGGACCTTGGGACCCTAGGGGGAGATACCGCATAATGTTATAATAATTGCATGTCCATGCTCTTTCTATTATGTTAACCTCATCGTTCATTGCATTTCTAGTTATGCTTTTGAGAATTTGGTATATTAGGTATATTCATATTTAATATGCACGTTCAATAGAAAGGAACTCAAATTGTGGGCATGTTTGAACATGTATTGAAGAGATTTGTTGGGTTATGATTTTGTGCATCTGAGATGCATGTGTGTTGTGAAAATTTACCCATGAGTGGGTTGTTGAATGTTTTATGCGATAGATGTGCATGACTAGTGAAAGTACCGAGAGTATTGGTTGCTTCAGTCGTGTGGTTATGTTTTGAGATGTGTTGCTATCTTGAATAAACCCAGTCAATTAGGGTTCTTCATCTGGCCTTCACATTAGAGGACGAATGTTTCCAAGGGGGAGATGATGTAATACCTCAGAAAAAATTTTCGTTGAAATTTAGTGCGTAAATGTGTCGGGATCCTATCTTCGAGAATAATTTATCATTTTTCTGTGTGTCATTTATTGGATTTGGACACACCATTTCGCAGAGCATAAAATAAGATTTCTAACGATATGTGGATCACCCAAAACGGACACTTGAGCGATGAGTTATGACCATTCCGATCAAACTACGACCATTCCGATCGAGCTGTAAACAGTAAAATGTGCAGGAAAAAAAATACTGCAGCCAGGCAATTTTTTTGGTCAACTTCAAACAATCATAACTCATTGTACATAATGAACTGTGTTAGCTGCTATATATCAACGGAAATCCCTGAGAGTCTTCTTTCTAATGAAATTGGTTTCATCCAATTTGGAAATCGAAGTAAAAAGTTATGTCCAATTTACTTCAGCCTAGCGGATAGATCACTGAAGGGCAGATTTGACATTAATTAACTTTTAAAGGTATTTTGGTCATTTCCCAGTATGGTAACCCTCTATATATACCCCCTTTGAGCTGAGAATTGTCATTCATTTTCTCTCATTTCTCTTATATCTCTCTCTCAAAATATATGCATATATATAGAGAGAGAGAAGAAGAGGAGTTAGGCTTAGGATTCCAATTGGGGGAAAATTGATTCAAGGCTTCGCTTCGCGAATTGCTTCTGTAAATCTCTTTGGCTACGAAATCTAAGGTATGCAAGTGTTTATCTATGGGCTCCTTTCATCCATAGAGCCCACAAATCCTTTTTCAAAGGCTCAAGATACATGTGTACATATATATATATGATTATACTTTCTAAATTTTCATTGTGTATGTGTGTAGTATTCACATGAAGGTTGAGATATATGTGTGGTATGATTATGTGTGTTGGTTGAAGTATATGTGTGAAGTATTTGTGTTATGGTTGGTGATTATGTTGTTGAAGTTGATGATATCTAAGAAGGGATCTTTGTATGTTTGTGGAAACTATGGTGGAGTGTGATGTATAAATATGTGAAATGGGTGATTGAATACTTGTAATCTTGATGAATCCACCTATGCCTAAGAAGTTCATGTAAGGTGTTTGTGAAAATACCTAAGAGACTAGAGGTTTTGTTTTTATAACATAATAGGTCCAAAATTAATGGATTATGAATATATGATGATTTAAATTGTTAAGCCTTGATTTATACTATTATTTCATTATTTTCTTTTTATGACTTAATAATTGTTATTGGGAATTATATATCCGTACCATTGATTGATATTTCAAATATTTTCTAAATGTGAGTTGGATTGTTAATTGAGAAATGTGGATGTTGAAGTTGAAGGATGATGGTGTTGTGGTACATGAAATTGAGCATTAAACCTATGCCCTAAATGGTGCATGTAAGGTGATTAGTAAAATGCCTATGTGAAGAAGAATTAAGTATTTGACATGTTTGTTACCCAAATTATGATTTCATGCCATATCCATATGCTTAACTTATGTCTACCATATGTTTGACAAAATATTTAAGAAAATAGGAAATAATGCATAGTGGTTCATTAGGTCCTAAAAGATAAATTCATGCTTTGTTCCTACGGATAGTTGATTTCCTTGAATTTTTGGTGCGTTGTGGGTGTATGATGGATTGCCATGATGAATTGCTGAGGTAACTATGATGTTTGTGCATAGTATTTGTTGTGGACCCAAAGCATGCTCCCCACGTGTTCTATTGGATGCTTATATGAAGAAATAAGGCCATTTGATATGCTAAGTGTGATGTCCTCAATTATATGTTGCGTATGATCGCCTATGGGCATGTTGTGTATGAGTTATCTATCTTGTGTTACTTTATGCTATTGTGTGCTGGGGGTACGTATGCCTGAAATAGTCTGCTGGTCTAGAGCCGAGTCAGTTTCACGATAATCTCAAGCGAGTGATGAACAATGAACTCCCGGTTAGTTTTAAAACTTGGGGAAAACTCAGTAATCTTGAAAATCATTCTTTACCGAAAACTCGGGCCATGAAGCTCTGAAATCTTACATATCAATTCACTCCATTATAGACCTCTGTACATTTTGTGAGATAGTAAGCTTATCTTAAAAGTAAGTGGGGTTTAGATATACTCCTTTAGAGAATGGAATCAAGCAAACTCTGTTATATTGATAATGTATCATTTTATGAGAACAGATTCAGTTCAGTTGAGTATAGTAAAGAATCGGTTAAATGTCTTTCAGTTGGGAGTAGGATTCAGCACCGAAGGATGGGAACATTTCTGCGAGTAGAGGGTTTGATTCCCAGTAGCAATCCTTATGCTCCAGAACTACGTCGCATGCGTAGGTTGAGAAATTTATCCTGCGAGTAGAGGGTTAGATGAGGTGGTTGTCCTGCGAGTAGAGTGTCCCACCATTCTCTTTTGAAGTCCTGATAGAAAAGGGTCCTATGCAGTTGTCTTTATTGGTGGCGCAATATTTACACCCTTCCAGCTGGGGTACAGGTTGGATCCCACTTGTTGTACATGGGGCATGTCGGTTAAATGATCACTTCCACAGTTTCAGTAACAGTCTCAGAAAAGAACTCAGTTAATGTGCGGAAGTTGAGGCTGTCAGATATAGGCCTTCAAGTATTACTATCATTATCATTGAGTAGAGAGACTTCCTGTGAGATAAGGGTTTCTCTCGAACTTATTTACCAATTATCATTATCATTGAGTATAGAGACTTCGTGCTAGATGAGGGTTGATCTCAGATTTAGTTGTTTACTGTTCTACAGACTTCCTGCTAGATGAGGGTTGATCTCAGATTCAGTTTTTCGGTGTTCTAGAGACTTCCTGCTAGATGAGGGTTGATCTCAGATTTAGTTGTTTAGTGTTCCAGAGTTGGTGAATTTGAATATCGAATATCAGTAATATCAGTTATACGATTTCTCAGTATGGATAAGAAAAGATGCCAGCTCTAATAGCTTCAGATACTCAGTATCTTGTTGTCAGTATTATTATTTGCGGGTGTCAACGTTCAAAATGTAAGATTCGGTGTAATGATGATTTTCGTTGTACTTTATGCATCCATGTGTGTATTATTGATCAGACATGTTTCAAAATTTGTAACTGCAGAGTTTCTATATATGTTTTTCCAGCAAATGCATATTATTTAGATTGTTATGTTTATACATAAGCCTTATATTTTACTTTTCCCTATCCTTGCATACTCGGTACATTCTTTGTACTGACGCATTCGTGCTATGGTGCTTTCCCCACCATAGGTTCAGAAGAGCGATATTAAGAGTATATTTAGCTATTAGATCTTGTTGTAGTGGGTGCAACATCCGAGGATATTCAATTTTAGTGTTTTGATGATTTTAGTAGACGGAGTTTGTTGGGAAATTGTCCCTTCAACTCCACAGTTCAGATAGTGTAGAGGCTTTTCAGACAGATGTATTGATATTTAGTTTTTAGTACTGTATATTTAGATGTTTTAACCTTATGGCATGATTTGGACTGTTTCAGCATTTATTTTATCATACTATACAGTGAACAGATATGAATATCAGTGAAAGTTAGCTTGTGGTCCCTCTGGGTCACGAGCACCTTATGGAGTTCTAGTTCATGGGAATCAGGGCATTTCAGGCTTTTATGAACATGAATGAAAATTTTCAAACTTAGGAACTTAAAAGAACTGATGGAATACTTTTGAGCCTACTACATACGGGTTCATAGATACCCTAGGACACTTGAACTATGTGCTCTGATAACAAGTTTTTCATGACCTGAGGCTACCCTCTAGTCGTAACATAATGCTTAGAACCATAAGTGCTTCCAAGAAAACCCATTTACTAGCATACTTCTTGGGGAACTTATTTATAAAGTATATACAAGCTAAATTTCCTGAGTGGTGACATAATCATGAGAAAAATTGTAGAAATATAATACTGATAAGTTTACAACATGATAAAATTGAAGAGTGAACTGGAATTACATATCATGACTCTACCTATCTAAGAAGCCTCTACTATACTGACTATAGATAGTTGGGGCATGTCTCCAACTACCGTTAATCAATACATATGGATAATCAAAATACAACATATAAACTACAATGGAATGGAGTCCCCAAAATAAAAGTACTTATACCTGCTAGCTGAAAGTTGAGAACTATTTGACCGTAGTGTAAGGACCATATCTAGTACCTACATCATGAAGGAATGTAGCCACAATGCATATATATTGTCATTACTTTGGAATGTACTGAGTATATGTAGACTTGCACTATGTCATGAAAATACTTAAAACATGCTTTAAAACTGTGGTCATAGGTTATTCGCTGAAACATTCATTTAGAACCTGGCTATACGTGAAAACTGTAAGTCATACTGAGATTTATAAATGATGAGCTGAAAAAAATTCTATAAGCTGGGAAGCGGTAGAAACATAAATATTGTATCTATATCTTATGTAAAGCTGAACATGTTGTAAATTTGTACTGAGGATCATGTATGAATACTGGGTATGAAACTATGTGATGGAAATTGACATAAAATAATGCATATATGAACTAAAAAATTAAAACCGACATAACACGAGGATCTGAATAAACAAATATATTGAGCATGAATACATAAACATACAAAACCAAACATAAAAAGTATTGAGTTGTTCACATGAAAAAGCTAATAGCTTGGCTTGAATGTAAAATTATTTAGGAAATATGTATAAATTTCATAATTTTCACTGAATTAAATCATAGCAAAGAATATAATCCATACTAAAACAAAAAAGATGATTTTTAGGACTCAATGGGTATAAGGACCATATTAATGAATACCTGACATGCCTCAATGGTTATATTCTTAAAGAAGGCTTGAATTTGAAAACTTCAACTCTTAAATCATTTGTAAGAGAATCTTGAATTCCTCGCTCTAGGGAAGGGGAGGGTTTCTACATGATTTAATCTCATGAAAAGTGGAAAAAATAATGCCCTTTTAGGGCTTTAATCCATCACTTGGGTGCTTAGGGGAAAGGTGAAATGACATAAACTCCCCTTGGGCTATTACTTATGGATGCAGAAAACATATCCTCTGAGTCGTGGAGGTTAAAGCGGCGCCTAAGCTCCACGTCATGGAGGTATCATGAACCCTTACTTTTCTCACAAAAATGGTCATAACTTTTTGTTGGGGTATCAAATTAAATCAAAATTGGTATCGTTGGAAAGACAATTAAATTATATATGAATTTAGGGGTATAGACCTTCAAAGTTCCACATATGTAAAAATTTATACACGTTCAAAGTTGACACTTGTAGAACTAAATACCAAAATTTGGTTGAATCAAAGGCTCTTAGCGCAACTTTGCTTTAAGTGATTCGTATAAACATTGTTGTACCTCAATAGCACTTCACACACTACGATAATAATCATGAAACATGTATTCAAATACAATTCATGTGATTTAAGTTAATATATGTAGGAATGCTGCTTCAAAGTCTATCTCAAAAAATGTGTGGTGTTACATATAAATCCAACCATAATTATAGGGGTACATGAATCAATGAAGGCTTTTCTTCCATAAGAAACTTTCAATTACAAATTGTAGACACCAAGGTGTCCTAAGCCCCATTTTAAATCTCTATGTCATTGGTAATTATCAAATGGAATCGACCTCTCAAGAAATTCTAGTATTGGACTTCTGTCATAATCTGAGATTGCCATTAATATAAAAAATATGAATGATGATTAAGCATTGTGTGAATTAGAATTAATTTTTATGTCTAAGATTTGTTGTACAGTCTAGGTTATGAAAGATGGTCATCCTAAAGTCACAAGTACCTCCATGGTTGCAGCATCTGAATTAGAAGTAACTTTTTATGACAAAACTTTATCACACGATCTAGATCATGAAATAAGATCTTAATTCCTAAATTCTCAAGTAACTCCCCGAATATAAATATAGTGCACAATACATTAATAACTGAGGCTGTACTATACATGACTTCATTGAATCATTTTGACACTTTAACTAATGCTCTAATATAAAGTTTTTCATGTCCCAAAATTAGTTAGGATGGAAAGGTACCATATGAATAAATGCTATGTAGAATATCTATGAAATATGAAATTCAAGAAGGGGGTAAATTGAAATTTTTTTCTGTGAGTCGACTACTGCCCATTCACTGTTGACTTACCGGCAGATCAGAATACTTTACAAATATATTAAATTCAAAACAGTTACGCAAGAGACTAAAAAAAGTAAAGTAACAACATAAAGATTTATCCTAGTTCATCACATGAATGTAGTGCCTACGTCCAGTCCCCTTGTGGTTCAAGTTTCCTTGGATCGTTGAATTTTTTGCTCGAGTACAATGATAGAAAATAAGTTCTGAAGACTTAATTTGCTCTTCAGATCTTGTGACATGGCTTCAGTTGATGTTACAAAGTTGACTCGATCCTACTCTTTATATAATAATTGTAATCAAAAGTTACAGAGCTATGTGAGACTAAGAATAAGAAACTTTGAATTTTCTCCTTGAAGTTATGTGAACAGTGTCTATTTGTGGTCTTTTTATTTTACAGTCTTCGAATGCTACTCTTCATAAGGAAACCCAAGAGATTTTATCTCAATCAAGAATTTAAATTGATTCCTTAATTGAGGAATGTAGCCATGTGATATGTCCATATTAGATATGACTATATATGGATTTGGATCACATTCATATCAGCTATGATCGTGATCTATTTTTTATTTTGATTTTATAGAGAATAATGCCTTTTGAATTCTAAATATAATATTCTCATCTTGATTGATTTGGTCTATCGTGAATTTTTGATTATTGATCTTTCCTCCATTTCCATTATGTTTAATTGATATGCTTGCCATTCTATGATCCTCCATATCTTTAGAGATATATTATTTTATCTTGATTCAATTTTCCCTAACATTTGGTACTATATACTCCTTCCATTTGTTCTTTTATGATTGATTTTACTTGGATATCGTGGATCTCCTTTCATTCCCGATGTCCTATTTTTTGAGTCAGCTTCTTTTATCTTTTTTTAATTTTTTGAAGTTTTAGTATTGTGTCTTGAATGAAGTTTTTCATTATTAAAACATAGAATTAGAGGGCCAATAATCTCTCTTTTTTTTATAATGACAACAAGAGTAAACATCAGTTGACTTCCCTGTCTATCAGCTTGCTCCCCCTAGCTTGTATAGGTATTGGCTTATACATAAACTTTATTTGCTTTTCTCCCCCTAACTGTTGGGCTGGTATAATTTTGTGCCTTATCTCCCTCTTTTACATAATCAAAAAGAAAAAAATATGCAGGCAGTATGTAGACAGAGAAATGAAATAATATGAAGGCAACACTTAGATCGATGCATGATTTTGCGAAAAAGGTTTAAAGATCATTAATTGTGAGAATACCAAGTTTTATTTGAAGAATAAAAATCTTTCTTCTTGCAAGGGTTTTGTAAAAATACCTGCTAGTTGATTTTCAGAGTCAACAAATTGCAGAGAAAAATCACTGTTCTCTACATGGTCTCAAACAAAATGATGTTTGATATCAATATGCTTATCCCTAGAGTGATGTAGAATAAACTTAGATAGGCTGTTGGCACTAGTATTATCGCACATAATAGGAACAGATTCAAAGAATAAGTCAAAGTCAAGAAGCTGATGCATAATCCACAAGATTTGGGTACCATAGCTTCCAATAGCTATGTATTCAGCTTCAATAATTAAAAGAGACGTAAAAGTTT
>NC_061121.1:156787012-157026473 GCF_002878395.1 Capsicum annuum | reverse complement strand
AAGTCTTGAGTTCCTATTAGATAATGGATGACTTGTTTGACGGCAGTGAGATGAGGCTCCTTTGGAGCCGACTAGAATCTAGCGCATTTACACACACTAAACATAATATTTTTCCAACTTGTAGTCAAGTAGAGTAGAGATCCGATCATCCCCCGGTACATCTTTTTAGCAACATCTTTTCCAGTTGGGTCTGAATCAATGTTTGTGGATGGGCTCATGGGTGTTCCATAAGCCTTTTCTTTTTCCATGTTGAACTTTTTGATGACTTCTTTCATATATTTTTATGATTTATGAAGGTTCCCTTGGGAGATTTTTTGATTTATAATCCCAAAAAGAATGTGAGCTCCACTATAAGACTAATTTTGAAGTCTCCTTTCATCAAATTAGCAAAATTATCGTACATAGATATGTTAGAACTACCAATGTAAATTTGCATAATCACAAGATTTGAATCAATCTTTTAAATGAACAAAGCAGTGTAAATTTTACCTCTTAGAAAATTATTTCTTAGTAGATAAGTACTCAGTCAAATCATATCTAGCTTTTGGAGCTTGTTTTAGGTTGTAGAGTGCTTTTGATAACATGAAGTCATGATTTGGAAATGAAGGATCTTTAAATCTAGGGGGTGTTCTTCACAAAATTCCTCATAAATAAAGCCATTTAAGAAAGCACTTTTTACGTCCATTTAATATAACTTAAAATATTTAGATATGGCAAAGGGTAATAAAATTCATATGGAATCTAACCTTGCTATGGGGGAAAAGGGTTCATCATAATCAACACCTTTCTACTGATAATATCCTTAAGATGCAAGCCTGGCTTTATTTTTGCTGACTTTACCTTTTTCATTTTTCTTATTTCTCTAGAGCCATCTAATTCTAGTTACTGAGCAGTTTCTTGGCCTTTCAACTAGAGTCCAAATTTGATTTCATTTAAATTGTTCCAATTCTTCCTTCATAGCTTCAACCCATGATTAGTCATTGAGAGCTTCATCAGTCTTTTTTTGTTCTATTTGGGACACAAGGGCAATGGATGCTTGTCTCCTTAATGACGCTCTGGTTGTACTCTATCATCTGTATTTCTAATTATGAGCTTATTTGGATGGTTGGCATCATGCTTTGATTCTTTTAGAATGTTTGGTTTTGCTGTTTCCACTATGGGAGTCGACTCTATCGAGGGAGTAGTCGACTTGTCTTGCAAAGGTTCTGGAGTAGTGCTGAGATTTTCTCTAGTCTGTATATTACTCACATGTTCTTTATCAATGCTTATACTCATAGGCAGGTTCTTAGATTCATCAAAGATAATGTGCATGGATTTCTCAACACACAGAGTTCTTTTATTTAAAGCATTGTAAGCACGACTAGTGGTAGAGTACCTAAGGAAAATACTTTTATCGCTTTATGAATTGGATTTTCCTAGGATATTCTTACCATTATTATGAATAAAACATTTGGAGTCGAAGAAGTAGAAGTAGCCGATGTTGGGTTTCTTTCCTCTCTAGAGTTCGTAAGGTGTTCTCTTCGAAATAGGTCTGATCAGACACATGTTAATGACTTGACATGCTGCACTAATTGCTTCTACCCAAAAATGATCTAGGAGATTATATTCTTATAGCATTGTCCTGGATGTTTCCTAGAGGGACCGATTCTTTTTCTCTACTACACCATTTTGTTGAGGAGATCGCGAAGAGGAGAAGTTCTGAAAGTATCCATTTTGAGCACAATATTCCTCAAATGCATTATTTCAAAATTCTCCTACATAATCACTATGAACACAGGTGATGAGGTGTCCAGCTTCTCTCTATACTTTTCTAAAAAAACTCAATGTTTGTGAAATCTTCATGTTTATGTACCAGAAATGTAAGACAAGTAAATTGTAAATAATCATCAACTATGACAAAAATGTGTCTTTTTCCACCAATGCTTGAGGTATTGGTGGGACCAAACATATCTATGTGGATTCTTTGTAGATGCTTAGTAGTAGAGATAATGTCTTTGACTTTAAAAGATTTTTGAGGTCTATTTACCTAATTGGAAGGCATCACAGATGTGATCCTTTTCAAACTTGAGCATTGGCAGACCTTTCACCAAATCCTGTCTAGACAATTCCTCAATAATGTACATACTAGTATGCCCAAGCTTTCTATGCCACAAGAAAGTATCATTGGCTTGAAAAATGGGGCAGGTTAAGGTAGCAAAATCAGGACTATTTAAAACATAGATGTTATCAAAGCATTTTCTGATAAGAGAGATATTTATTTTGTCGTGTTTGGTAGAGTAGTTTTTAACTTTAAAGAGGACTCCAAATCCAGCATCACATAGTATACTGATGCTAAGAAGGTTGTGTTTAAGACCGTCTACTAGGTATTCTTTAGTGAACTTGCATGATCTGACTCTTACTTAACTGACTCCAATGACATTGTCTCTTGTATTGTAATAGAATTTGACCAATCCCCCATCTAATTTCTCTAGAGAGAAAAAGTTCTCCTTCTTTCTAGTCATATGTATTGAACATCCATTGTAAATCACCCACATTCCCTTTCTATAGCTCTTGCAGACCGGTTCTTGCAAAATAATAAAACTAATTTATTTTAGTAACCCTTCTTGTGTCCTTGCAGGTAAAATGTGTTTTCCTTGGCCTTCCAAACCCACATACTTTTAGGCTTATGCCAGTAGTTGTAGGATTTGTGCCCTCTCTATCCACAAGTAAAGCAGATGGGTCCTAGAGAAGAAAAGGGGGACCTAGACAATTTAAACGACCTTGAGAAGGAACTCAAATTCATTTTGAATGTGTTTATTCCTATGAAACTGTGGCTTGGGGATTTTTTAAGATTGTTCAATTTTATTTTTGCATTACCAAGCTCTTCATGAAGTATGTCAATTTTAACTTGACATGCTTCCATATCGGTTTGCCAGTTTCGTCATTCCTCTACAAGTCTTTTAAACAGAGCTTGAGAACTTTTCTTTTCTTGAGTGAGCTTATTATATCCATCTATGATTTTTTGAAGTTCATCGGTTAACATGTCCATATTGCACACAAGAGTGTTGTAGTTATAAGAGTAATGCGATCTTATCTCACTAGGTTTCACCTGTTGCCATAAAGCACATATTGGAAACCTCAGTTTCTTCTTCAATTTTATCTTCATCTCTCTAGGCTCCAAAATTTTGCTTTTTTGCTAAATGATCATCGTCTCAATTGTGGGAAATTTTGTCTAAAGTGTCCTGGCCTTCCATAGTTGTAACAAAGATCATCATTTTTGGAGGATTCATTGTTTCTGCCTCCTTAGGATCTTTGCTATCTCCATCTCATGATCTACCTTACCCAACGATTTATAAGGTCCATTCCTTCTCTGTTAGCATCTTCCAGAATGTCCTCCTATCCGGAAGGAGTAGCCTTGAAGGCTACTATTTTCTTCTTTTCTTCTTTTTGAATCTTGTTGATATATTTTTTCTCATATATGATAAGGTTACCTTATTGTTCATCATATGGCATATTGTGAAGATCTCCATCTTCTAGAATGGCAACCTTAGTTTCCCAAGTCATTAGGAGACTTTGAACCAGCTTCTGGAATTGCAAGTTCTGTGGATAGATCATCCCCCAAGATTTCAGTTCACACATGATTTTACTAAATCTGGCAAATATTATTTCGATTTCCTAATTCTCTTCCATTTTAAATAACTTATATTCATTGACCAGGGAAGCAATTTTTGACTTCTTGACTTTTTTTGTTCCTTCATATGTTACCTCCATCTTGTCCAGCATTTCTTTTATAGTTTCACAAGTTGATATCTTATCGTATTATTTCCCGCTAAGTGCACACAAAAGCAAACTTATAGCACATCCGTTAGTTTGATTTACCTCTCGCTTTTCTTTGTTGAACTCTAAGCTTTCAAGGTCTTCTATATCAAAACTACTAGATTCATTTTATTTGTCCTTTGAATTCTTCTTGAGTCCAAGAATTAACTTTGGACCCTTCTTGATATTGAGTCCAAGAATTAGCTTTGGACCCTTCTTGATAAAAACCCAGGATTGGAAGTCGTTTGATTGAACAAAGATTCTGAACCTATTTTTTCAGTTAGGGTAATGTTGTCCATTAAAGTAATGTGGTCTTGTGGAATAGTGATCATCCTGGAGAAGAGCACAAGGAACTTGATACTAGGCCATCTGATCTTTGTTAACCTGCGGTTAAGTAATGCATTTGGGGAGTTTTACTCTAATACCAATTGAAATTCAAGAGAGGGTGAATTGAAATTTTCTTATCTGAGTCAAATACTGACCCTTCACAGTAGACTCGGCTGCAGATCAGAACACTTCACAAAAAAATTCAATTCAAAATAGTTAAGAAAAAGAGTAACAAAAATTAAAGTAATAACATAAGGATTTATCCTGGTTCGGTACACAAATATATTTTCTACGTCCAGTCCCCTTGGGTATCAAGTTTTCTTATATCATTGAATCTTTTTCTCGAGTAGAATTATAGGAAACAAGTTCCGAAAACTTATTTTCTCGTCAGATCTTATGACACAACTTCAGTTGATTTTACAAATTTGACTCGATCCTCCTCTTTATATAAAAATTGTAAACTAAAGTTATAGATCTTTGTTAGACTAAGAATGAGACACTTTGAATTTTCTCCATGAAGTTGCATGAACAGTGTTTGTCTACGATCTTCTTCTTTTGTAGTCTTTGGCTGCTACTCTTGGAAACCCAAGATATTTCTTCTTCATCAAGGATTTAAATTTATTCCTTGATTGAGGAATGTAGCCATGTGATATGTCCATTTATGGCTTTGGATCACGTCCATATCAGATATGTCCATGATCTCTTTTTCTTTTTCGTTTTGCAGAAATTAATGTCTTTAAAATTCTGCATCTAATCGTCTTTTCTTGATTGATTTTGTCTATCGTGAATCTGGGATTGTTGATCTTTATTCCATTTTCATAATTTTTGATTGATCTGCTTGCCATGCTGTGATCATCCATATCTTTGGCGAGATATTATTTTTTCTTGATTCGATTTTCCCTAACATTTGGTACTATGATTCTCCTTCCATTTTTTCTCTTGTGATTAATTTTACTTGGATACCATTATATCCTTCCATTCCAAATGTCCTTCTATTTTTAGTGTCATCTTCTTTTATCCTTCCAATATTGGTAGTTTTGGTATTGTGTCTGCAAAGAAGTTTGTCAATATTAAATGTAGACTTAGCGGGCTAATAAAATATTCTATACAAATATCACTATACATATTACAACTTATAAAAACTATACATGCATAAAACCAAGCCTTTGAACAAACTAATACAATGACATCACCACAATGTCTTGGAGGCATCTACTTGAATAAGAAATTATAAAAAATTTAACTTATCAGGACATGACCTTTGCATACCAATACTACATAAATATCTTTAACAAATAAAGTATTGTATCTTGACAAACTCTAAGGGAAAATGGAGCTCACTAACTGCTCAACTGATGAAGCACGAATTCTTTTTAAGGGTGTTTGCACTCTGTGAACCTAATCCCATATTTATAAAAATGTAGTGCCCCTTATTATAGGGATTGAAATACTTATACAATTTTTAATAGATAGAAAAATAAGTAACAAATAGGATTTAACAACAAAATAATCACAATGTTCTCTACAAAGAAATACATGTGTTAGGATGCAATCTATGAAACTGTATTCATCAGGAGTCATCATGTAATTCTTATTCAAGTGCCTTCTAGATTCATTATAAATATATGATTAAATAATACAATTATATATGGAATCATATATCTTATGCACTTTTAAAAAAAATTATAGTATGAATCAATGATCCTCAAAGGCATTAAAGAATAATGACAACATATGAACTCTTTTATCTCTGAATATCAAAAAAAAATTTAGTCTGGAAGCCTGGTAAGATTAGGCTTGTACCTATATTTCCAAGTAATGGTAATATTAACTAATCTTGAATACATTTATATATCTTCCTATTTTTTTAGACAAGTGGGATTTTGGAACCCTGGGGGTTTCACCATATTGTGAGGGACCAGGTCTGTCAAAGTCAGTCATAGGCAAAAACATAGTAAACCAACCAGGAAAAAAAGATAATGTAGGAAATATAAAGAACACAAGATTTAACGTGGAAACCCCCTTGCTAAAGGGAGGAAAAAAACATATTTTCCCTCACAAGATCCTCAAAAATCTATTATAATCAACCTCTTGATTACAGATTGATTTCAGCCAAACTCTAGGATCCTCCAACTTGTACTAGCTCTACTATATACTTATCTTGAAAACTTTATCAAGATGCCCTCAAAGATTATTAACTCTGATCAACAACAAACATAGGCAACTCTACCTAAGCACTCTCTAAGCTAAGAGAACAAAGGAACATTAATCTATAGACTGAGTAATTCAATTACAAACTCAAGCTTCACTCAAGAACAGTCACTCTTTCAATACTAACAAGAAATAATAACTTGAGAAATATCACAAAATTATGTTTTTATTTCAATCTCTTTTCGGCTCTTGAATTTAAAAAAAGCACTTGATAAAGAAACATCCCTTTCCATTTATTACTGAGTGTCTCAAGTAGTACAAACACCACCTGCATAATTTGTCACACAAGAGGACAAAACTGTGCAGATGTGTGCCAGCTGTACTGCTGCCTTGAATATCCATGGACCTGATCCCTTGTAGTTGTATGCTCATCATCAAAACAAGATAAATGAATTTTCCCCCATTTTTGTAATGACAAACGGACCACAGAGTTTTAAGCATCAATACATATTCATCACATTCAATTAGAAAGATTACCATTATAGAAGATGAATTTTCACCCTATCATGCAACACTATGCTTCAATTGTCATACAATTTTGGGACCTGGTCCCTTGTTGAAATTAGTAGCAAAAGACTCAGCAACTCATTTTTTCCCCCTGTCACTGTGCCTTATTATACTTCCCCTATCAATATGCAACATTATTTCTTCCCGTTATCAACATGTAACATATGAGCACACACACCTATTCCATATATATAAAGTTAGTATTCCCCCTTTTGGCATCATAGAGAAGGAGTTATAGTAAACCATGAGAAAATATAAGTACAGGTTAGTTAACTTATGGCCACTAGTCAACACTAATATAAAGAACATCTTTAAAATAAACCAAGAATATGAGTCACACAAGAAAAATTCATTCATTATTATAAACATTAAAATATGAAAAAAAAACACCAACTAACTATTTGCGAAGGCCACAATAGAGACCGACACAGGAAATTGACATACTAGGACTCAGTTAGAAGGGGGCTTAGGGGAGATTGATTTTAGCAACATGGCCATTCTAGAAACCTCAGCAGCATGAGCATCCAACAATTGTTTAGTGAGGGTCTTTAATTTAGCATTCAACCCTTTAACCTCACTAAGTAATTCTGCAACCTTGCGCTTAAGCTTCGTATTTTCTGCTGTAAGCTCTTCAGTGGAACAAGGTCCCTCCGAGGAAAACATCTGATTCTATAGTATCAGGTGCACTATTTTAGTGTCCTTTTCTGCTAACACAATCCTCAACTCCTTTATTTCCTTGCCCAATATTTCTTGAACAACTAACAACTTAGATACTTGAGATACTGATCCAGTTTCACCCTATACGCATTCATTCTCCACTAGGGTTGTAGATTAAACTTTTGTTTGACTATTCTCATGGTTCCCTTTATCCCAATGATTCCATAGTGATCAAGCACCTTGTTTAGGAAGTAACCATAAGGCATACGATGCTTCTCTTTTTTCTAAAAGATTACTTTTTTTATGTACTCTAGGATAAGAGCAAATCAGCTTATCAACTCATACTTACTCAGACATTCTATCAAGAATAGGTCAACACCAGGGGCAATGGTTCATTTTTTTATATTAGTAATAGAACCTTGTTGATGAACTTAAATACAAGTTGAAAATTACTAATTAAAAACTTTCTTTTCAAAGCAACTATTAAAGTTCCACCCACTTTTGAGGCTTCAATCATAAATTCAGCAGTAGGTTGTTCCTTCATAATAAATATCACTCCCATAACAGGTACCTCTAAAATCCTTCCTAGTGCTTTATTATCTAGATGGATAAACTTTTCTTACACTTGGGCGGTTATGCTTAGCCCATATTTTGAGAAATCCATGGTATAGTAAAAAAGTCTATCATTATTTTCAAACACCATGGGAGCTAATTCGTCCAGTAGGTGAAGCCAAAAATTGGTGTTTTGAATACTCTATCAGTTCCATCATCCCAGGTTTCTCATAGATCCTTGGATTAAACACTCTCCCAGATAGCATTCAGGGTTTCCAAGACAGGATTACGTGCTTCTCTAGGGACAACCTTCTTTTATTCTTCTCTTTGAGTCGCTACTTGGTTCTTTATTTTTATTGGTTTTTCTCTTTATGGGATCAGGTCACTTAGAGACTTTCTTTCTTTTGACATCAGTATGTTTCTTTATGCATATAGCAGTACTGCCAGTCTTTGGACCAGAGTACTTGGTCCTCTAATCAACATAAATTTCTTGTTTTTTTCTTCTTAGTTGCAATAACAATATCAAAATTAGTATCCTCCTCTTATATAACCTCTACAACTTCAATATTTTCCTCCTCTACAATGATAACTTTCTTGAGTGTTCTTTTTTAAGTAGAAGAATACTTACTTCTCTTCATAGTATTATCTAGTAGCTTTTGTTTAGATCCCTTAGTGGAATAGGATCTAGTGCCTTGTACACTAGTGCTAGTCATTTTCCCTTTTCTTTTATTGTCCTTCAGTCTATTCATCTTCAAACAAAGTGGTTTTTCAATCTCATCCTCTTAATCTTCCTAGTTTGGAGATAATTTCACTTCTTCATTCCTTGTCTCTTCATTCTTTTCCTTAAAAATTTTCTCTCCAATACTTATAGAGGCTTCATTGGGATTATAAGAAAGTAGAAGTAGATTCTCATCTCCCAAATTTATGTTGCTAAAAGGATCAATTTTATTTATAAGAATTTCTTAATCACATATTTGGGAAAAGATGGAATTTGACTTAGAGCCAGTAGAGGAACTTAGTATTGATAAGTTTTCTGATGTTTTAGAACATACTAATTTTTTAGGGTGAACTGGAATTTGTGGGACATTCGAGGACTCAGATTCTTTTAAGGATGGGGGAAATTTTGTTTGAGAGGATTCTTGTTCAATTGGTGAGTTAATTCCTTGATTCAAATCTTCCAAGTCTAACTTGACCATAACTTTGATAATTGCAGGATTTTCAACAACTTGTTCACCTAAGGTTTCAGGAACTTTAAGAAAATGTGAGGTTGATAGAGCATTTTGAGAATCTTGAGGATTATCTGAATAGAGATTTTTTATGGGGATTAAGGAGGATGGAGATTTTTCAATTTGGAACTTTTACGAATAGTTTATATTAGGATGGAAAAATTTAGAAGGATACTTTGAGTTGATTAGGAAAAGAATGAAATGTATAAGATTTGATTTTGTGATTAAGGAAGTCATTGTTGGTTATTTAAGATGTACCCTTTTGGAATGACGTGTTTAATCACAAAAGGTACGACTCTTCACTTTGGTAGTAAATTTGACATTTTTTATTCATATGTTAAATAGAAATTTTGAATTTTTAGGCTGATCATTTTGGCACCAGCCTGAGAGATAGGACCAGGTCACTCTACTTTTATTTGAATTGTCCGCTTATTTTATTTTCATTTGTTCCCTTCCTAACCTACTCCCATAGGTTTGTTCGTGCAAATGTATGAGACAGACTTAGATTATCCTACACCTAGTTTATGATGAATAACTATCTTCTTATCATAGACAATTCTAAGGAAAGACATTGTTTCACATGTTTAGTCAGGTTAATTTAATCATCTTTTGCTTCAGACTCTGCAGACACTTTTTAAAACAACCTCTTAAGGTAGATACGGGGACCAGGTCCAAGACTTGAATTTATCCTTAATGCTTAAGATTCTTCCTCTAAGATGAGTTTCTTTTACAGTTCATTCTTTCCATGTTTCAGCATAAGGCACTTCTAGTTTTAATAATTTTTGCTCTATTCTGCCAGTGACCTGGTCCTTTGAAATCCACTATTTCAAAATAAGATATCTCTACCTTTGAGTGTCTAGAGAGAGCGAACACAGTCAGACCTTCCAAAATAGGCTTTGAGAACTTACTATTAACGAACCATATCTGACTGCAATCTCCTTTCACATACTTGGATCCATGATCATATGTTGGATTTGGGAATCCACTTGAGCCTAAGTTCCTAACATAAGGATAATGGTATGATCAAATCCCTTTTGGCCCATCTAGGTAGAGAATTTTTTCTCACATTTCTCAAGTGTTTCAAATCCTTAGGATATGGACTTTCCTGCTGAATATATCTGAATCCATTCATCCTTGCTCTAATCAGTCAAGACCCAAACCAGGGCTTGGCCGTGACGGTACCTCAAGAACCACATGGACTGGAGATGACCCCCTTCACCTAACCTAGCCAGCTCCACAACGTAAGGTGTTGGATTAATTTCGAACATATAACAAGATAGTGCAAACAAGGCTAATCATAACTCATGAAATTTCTAAACCAATTCACAAAAACAACACACCCAAGTCCACAGTAATTCAACAAAGCCTCCACAATTCTGAAGTCAATAAATTATTAGGACATGCCCCCGATAATAGCCAAAACCAAAGTTTAAATAAGTCTAAGACATAGAATATATAGACTATGAAATTAAGCCTTCTGAAGTATGAAAACTCACCACTTCAATGTCAACTCAAGAACAACTCCAACACCTGATCATTATGCAAGAAAAGTAGAAGAAGTTCTTGGACCTACATCGCATGGGGATACAGTGTCCATAGACGGTTAGAGGTTGGAATGCTACCATGTAACTTAGGGATAGAGGAATAAAATAATCCCATTCTTCAAAACAAAGTAAAATAATCATATGTAATCATATATGTACACACACACACACGCGCATATATATATATATATCTATATATATATATTGTACCTGGATAGGGAACAAGGCTTAGCATGAACTTTGAAAGCCTTAACTTGGGTTGTGTAGCATAAATGTCATAAAACAGGGCACCCACGGGCTATATAGGCCTTGATCTCCCCTAGCTAGAAGGGACCCAGTGCGTGTAGCTGCATGAACCAAAGAACTTCCATAACACTATATGCTATTATTAGGGACTCGAACCTACCAGCATAATCAAGGTGACATAAGGAACAAAATATAATTATGGGGGACTCGAACCTCCCATTCATATATCTATTCGAGGGACTCAAACCTCCTGGTCATATAGACACCTACACTGGTTATCATGCTTTCTAGTGATAGTTCTTTGGACTATACTTTCACGGACCAGCTTCTCATCATGCTTTAAATAACAATTAAAACATTCTTTACAAATAAACACAACCATTAGTTCAATTACTTACCGAAGGCATCCTATTTGTTTTGTCATACCAATCCCACTTGCAAACGTACAACATGCCATAACTAAATTATTCAACATTGGGACTCAAACACATTGTCTATGCATGACATCATTTTAAATCAATACTTAGAGACTCCATCCCATTTTGCCATTAAAACCACTAAGGTCACAATTTAAATCAACTAATGGCCAATAAGGCCCTCATGAAACCATTTACCAACCATTTACATTTTTAGGCCAATGCCCTAGTTCTAATCACAATTCAATTCAATTTATGGTCATCAAGCCCTTTACAAAACAATTCATACTTTATTAACATTCTTATGCCAAGTATTATTTTAAAACACAATTCATCATTTGACAAGATTTTTCTTGTAGTCATTTTCACAAACAGGTTGAGGCCATACCATTATCAAACCATTTTTCAAGTCCAAAGATATCATGTTAAGTTTAACCATAAACCTTATGTAAAACCACAATTCCTATTAACCCATATGTGGAAAACCATCATCAAAAGCATGTATAAACACTACTAAAATCATGAGAAGACAATACTTAACATTGTGCATTCAAACCATCAACCATGGATTTTGAGACCACTATTTATGATTCAATAAGAATGTTTGAAAAACATGGTTTTTGTGAACAAATAATGAAGGAAGAGTCATATGCCTCAGTTATGAAGATTCATGGATAAATTTTGATTCTTAAGCCTCTAGATGACTACCTTCATAAAGCCCTAGCCTAATATCCTTGAGAGGTTTTTAGAGAGTTTGAAGAGTGTTTTTGATCTTCCAAACTTAGGAATGAAAGGCAAAAAATTGTTATAAGACGTGGGGTCTTAAGGACTTGGGGTTGAAAATGTCTAAAATATCTTCATCTTAAAAGCTATAGAAAAATCGTAGGAGGGTATGGTTTGACTCCTCCACTCGTACCTATATCATATCAGTGGTACATTCCACTCGTACCTTGATCAGAAAGTTGGACACCACATTCTGTCCAACATACAACTCCATCATTTAACTGATACCATCACCATAAGACAAATACCCTTCAAGTTATACCCTAAATAGAAACATCTAGGAAAGACACTGAACAACATATGGTTGGGACCTTATTTCTCGTATCATGTGCGTATGACTAGTATGGAGTCTTCTCGTACTAACAACAGAACTTGGCCAATGTGACACTTACCAAGATACGACTAGGGTCTTAAAGCCCTACCCACAAAATATAAGTGGTATGATATGAGTCGTATGCTACACAAAAGGTTCAAGACTGAGCAAAATTTTGCAATATCCGATGCTTGGTGTGTTTCAGTCACCCCCTCTTCCCTTAGGATCATTTGTCCTCAAATAAAGGGATAAAACAATACAAGAACGATTAAACCCTCAACTTTATCTACTCTTACGCTTAAGACAGAAACTAATATCTAAGGAATTCACAATCAAATATTAATAAAGCTAAAGAACAAAGATATCAAGAACACATACATACGTCATGCAGGATTTTCCAAAATCAAAAATAGGAACAGATACTTGGACTTTATGTCCTCCTCAACCTCCTAGGTAGATTTATCAAACTTTTTGTTCCACCATAGAACCTTCACCGAATCCACTTCTTTCGTTAGCAGTTGATGAACTTTCCCATCCAAGATCCTTATCGGGACCTCCTCATAGGACAAAGAATCTAAAATACCAATGTCCTTCAAAGAGACAACCAATGATGGATCACCCAGGAATTTCCGCAATATGGACACATAGAATACCCAATGAATGGAACTCATGCTAGAGGTCAATTCCAACTCATATGCAATATTACCAACCCTTCTCAAAGCTACATATGGGCTAATATACCTGGGGCTGAGCTTCCCCTTCTTCCTAAACATCAGTACTCTTTTCATGGGAGACACCTTTAAGAACACCCAATCTCTAACATCAAACTCCAAATCCCTTTGCCTAACATCCACATAGGACTTTTGGCGACTTTGGGTGGCCTTAAGCCTATACCAAATTACCTTTACCTTTTCCATAGCTTGGTGAAACAAATTTGGGCCAAACATATTTATTTTGCCAACCTTGAACCGCCCAATAGGAGTCCTACACTTGCTGCCATACAATACCTTAAATAGGTCCACATCAATGCTAAAATGGTAACTATTATTATAAGAAAACTCAATCAAAGGCAAACGGTTAAATAAACTACCATAAAAATCAAGCACATAGGCTCACAACATATCCTCCAAAGTCTGAATAGACCTTTTGGCTTTCCCATCCGACTGCGGGTGGAAATTCATACTAAGACTTACCTTTGTCCTTAAACAATGCTAAAAAAATTGCCAAAAATAAGACGAGAACTAAGTACTACAATCGAAATTAATCAAGACATACGTATTATGCAACCTTACAACTTTTTGAAGGAACAACTTCGCATAATCTTTGGTAGAATAGGTGGTCCTCA
Source organism: Capsicum annuum (assembly GCF_002878395.1). Lineage (NCBI taxonomy): Eukaryota > Viridiplantae > Streptophyta > Magnoliopsida > Solanales > Solanaceae > Capsicum > Capsicum annuum. Next base: position 157,012,551 of record NC_061121.1, on the reverse strand, counting down.
CAAGCAAGAGGTGATTAGTCATCCTATCCACAATGACTTAAATAGAGTCACACTGGTTCTGCTACCATGGAAGGATAGTAATGAAATCCATATTAATTATCTCCTATTTCCACACTATTATTTCAATCTCTTGAAGTAGCCCACAATCCTTATGTGCTACACCTTCACTTGCCGACACATCATAAACTTAGCCACAAAGTTAGCTATATCCCATTTCATATTATTCCACCAATATATTTCCTTGAGATAATGATACATTTTTGTTGAACTGGGATGAACCGCGATGATCCATATACTGTGACTCATGGGCCTTAGCGAAAATCTTGCCCCTTAACCCATCCACATCTAGAAAACACAAGCTCCCCTACAACCTTATAATACCATCACTGCTGATCTCAAAGTCCATGACCTTTTGCTTACCTATATCATCCTTGATCTTTATCAAAAGAGGATACAATACCTACTTCACTTTTATTTTTGAACCAAGAGACAATTGAGCTACCTATTGTACATACACATAACCATCCTCAAAGTCTAAGAGATGAACTCTAAGGCTAGACAAATGGTGAATATCCTTCACTAATTCCTGCTTATGTTCATTCACATAAGATTTAATCCCCATGGATAAACTACTAAGAGCATCAGCAACTGCATTAGTGTTACCTAGATGATAGTGAAGACGCATATCTTAGTCATTGAGGAACTCAATCCACATTCTTTGCCTGAGATTAAGCTATTTTTAAGTGAACATATCCTGCAAGATCTTATGATCAAAAGATATCAACATGGACCCAATATAGATAACAACGCCAATATACATCACTGAGAACACCACAGCCAAAAGCTCTAAGTCGTGAGTCAGATACTTCCTTTCATAAACCTTTAACCGTCTAAAGGCATAAGCAACAACCTCACCATGATGCATCAAAATACATCCCAAACCAACCCAGGATGCATCACAATAAAACACAAAACCCTCGGTACCCTAAAGTAGAGTAAAAACAAGAGCTAAAGTCAACTTATCTATTAGCTTCTCAAAGTTACCCTTGCAAGCATCCGACCATAAAAAAATTTTCTTGTTGAGTTAACTTAGTCAATGGAGCAACAATAGAAGAAATATACTTTGAACACCCCGATCTATTACCCAGAATGATACAAGGTGTGCATAACCATGAAGGACCACAAGCTAACCCATGAATGATATTTGTACCTGATAACTACATAATATACTGTATAAATACAAAAATAAAGGCTGTAACGCCTTACAGTTCAAAACTCAGACATAATATCTGATAAAATACAATATTTTTGTGGGGTATGAAATACCCAAAACAACTTAAATAACTGTGTAATATGCTAGTCTAAAAAGCCTCTAATTATCTGAATAAGGAGTTAATGGGACATGTCCCCAACTAACTCCATCTACTGAAAGCTAAAACTAAATTAATGAACTAACTCATAATATTATCCTCGAATAAAGAGGACTCACTGCTAAACATAGTTGCTACTGATACTCTAGAGCTTGTATTTCTGAACCTATGGCAAAAAAACACCATAGCCCTAATGCGTTAGTATGATTGAATGTATAGGTATGCATATAAAGTAGGCTAAAAGAAAAGGGTTCACATGCATGAACTATACTTAATGGATGGATAACATAAATATGAAATTGTATGCATGAATATGTAATAACTATAACTGAGATCGTGATGACATGATTTCTGAACCTGAGTGTTGATAACATGATATACTAATAGCTATATAACTGAATTAACTAATACTGAGTGGTTGTATCTAACGATCTAGTTTTTTATGGAACTAGCTGAGTTTTGCACTGTTCTGAGTTGACTGTATCTGATAGTCCTGAATTTTGAAAAACTATCTGAGTTCTTTTACTGAAACTGTATGACTGTAACTTACAGTACTGATCGTGTAACTAAAATTGTGAGAAGTAGTTATCGAAATTACATGCCATAAATAATCGAAATAGAGCTGAGTTGGGGTCCAATTTATAACTCCAATTATAACGGTGTCAATAACGTGCCACTGGTAAGGACAATCTGTGAGTAAACCTTATATAATAGGTAAATCTAGTGAGAACGGTGGGAACCTTCGTATAACAAGTTAAGCCACCTCATATACCCTCATATAATAGGCTATGATGTCTAAACCTATGCTCGCTACGTAGTTCAGAATACAAGGATTTCTTTTAAGAATAACACCCTCATATAATAGGTGAGTTCCTATCCTTTGGTTTGCTCGGGGCTAATTCCTACTCCCATCTAAAGAGACATTGAGCATAATTAACTGAACTAGACTAGACTGATTTCATGAAGTTCCATTAACTGATGGATTAATACTAAGATTTCTAAATTTACTGAGATTTCCTGAGTAACATGACTGACTGAGTTCTATAGATCATGGCTTGACTGAGGATATCGTGAAACATGACACTAGATCTAGGTACACAGCTATATTTTTTTGGGTACAAGTGCCCCCAAGACTCGATAGAAGGAAACTAACAAAGTATGACTTTCTTGAATAAATGGTAAACATCAACAATTCATACTACGATAGTAGGGGATATTTCATTAAGCACATGATTATCATAATCTTGTATATAACTTAGAATGCACATGATCATGTCTTAACTTCATCATTTAATATCATAATTATATCATCACGCAATTGTATTACACAACAATCCTCATGGAAATAATTTTAAATATAGGGGAACACGTATATTCATATATTGGGTCACAGTCTAACTATCAAGCATAATTTCTATTCTCCTAGGGATTTTATCAAACACTGATAATGCATGATTTAAGGCTTATGCATGAGCATGAATTTAATACAACTTTACTTTGCAATTCCACCCAATTTAATGATTTTAGTCCACATATTAGAGTAATTTCATTAAGAAATAATAAAGGTTCCATCTTGGAATTCATACAACAACAACACATGAATATAATTTAGTTCATAGAATGAATATCATAATTCGTAATTTAAAACTTGATTCACAGGCTTTGTGGACAAAAAGAGTCTATGAATGAACATTATGCATACCTTAAATGGAAGATTCTTGATGATTCATGAAAAAATTTGCTTGGACTTGGATCCCCAATTTAAAACCCTAATATGTTCTTGAGAGGATCTTGAGGGACGTGGCTATATTTTTGTGTAAGATGGCTTAATCTTGTGTTTTTGACTTATATAGGGGTGGAAGAATTACCCCTTTGCCCTTAAAAACGAAAACATTAAATGATTAAATAACTAGGCACTGACGCTATAGGTGACGCGATGTGGCGAGCATTTCGATGCTATTCCCGATATGGCACACCATAAACGCGTCGAGTCTCAGTTGTTTTAGCTCTGGTAGTTTGCACAATTGGTGATCAACACGATTGGCGATGCGGCGTACCAACATCATACTAGTCCACTATATTAGACTTCCAAACTTGCTTGAAATGAGTTCTAAAAAATTTGAAACTTGTTCGAGAACATCTATTGACCTTCCTAATCATAAATTACAATGATATATACCATTAAAGGATGTTAAGGTGTCAAAATGAATTTTCCAACTTTTGAAGACCAAAATTAAGCTAAGTCTGGGAACTTAGCTAGAATTTTCTAAGTCTGTGATCCCCTTGACAAGCTTAAAGGATTGAATTATAGCATAAGTACTTTACAGGGTCTTACAATATCTCCCCCTTGAGAACTTCATCCTCAAATAAGACCGACTAAGAGGGAAGAAATGATAGACTAAAACACATACTGAGCATGAACGACTGGAACATGATTTTATGACTGACATGATTGATGACTGACTATATCATATTGAGCATGCATATCTGATACATGTGTAACTAATTTACGAATGCATTACTAAGTGTTCTGATGAACTAGGTTTCTCACAATGAGAATGTACATCTGATGCATGACTATATGACTGAACTGATACATGAATGCATGACTAAATGTGCAGTGGTATTTAATACCAATTTTATTATATAACTCTGAGAATGTACTAAGTACCAATATTGTAACAGAAGTTTGAACATGAAATTGAAAATCTTAAGAAGAACTATTACCTTGAGCTAGACCTAAGTTGACAGGGAAGAGGTGAGGATACTTGGCTCGCATATCTGCTTCTACTTCCCAAGTAGCTCCCTCAGTAGACTGATTTTGCCAAAGAACTTTGACTAGAGGAACTTCTTTGTTTCTTAATCTATGAGTCTGATAGTCTAGGATTTTAACTGGAATCTCTTCATAAGAGGTTGTTCTGAACGTCTACGCTCTTAATAGTTACTAAAAATGTCGGGTCACCTATACACTTCTTAAGAAAAGAGACATGGAAAACTGGATGAACTGAGGATAGATCTTAAGGCAACTCGAGCTCATAAGCTACCTTGTCAGAATGACTGAGTATCTTAAAGGGACCGACATATCGGGGACTTAGCTTTCCCTTCTTGCCGAATCTCTTCACTCCCTTCATGGAAGATATCTTTAGATTGACATAATCACTGATCTCAAACTTGAGATTCTTTCTGTGCACATCTGCATAAGTCTTCTGTCGGTTCTGAGTAGGTCAGAGTATTTTTATGGCCAACTGGACTTTCTCTAATGCATCAAATATTAAGTCAGGCCCTATAACTAAAGCCTCACTAACTTTGAACCAACCAACTGGAGATCTGCATCTTTTACCAAAGAGATCTTCGAACAGAGCCATTTTAATACTAAAATGATAGCTATTGTTGTACGCAAACTCAATCAAAGGCAAATAGTCATCCCAACTACCCTTGAAATCTATTGCACATGCCCTTAGCATATCTTCTAGAGTATGAATGGTCCTTTTTGCTTGACTATCTGTCTATGGATGAAAGGTTGTACTAAGATGAACTTGGTTACCAATACCCTTGTGGAACGCTTTCTAGAAATAAGATTTGGATTGGGAACCTCTATCTTAGATAATGGTTAATGGGACACCATACGATCTGACCAACTTTGTAATATATAGTTTAGCATAATCCTCGATTGAATAAAAGGTATGGACAGGAAAAAAATGAGCTGACTTGATCATTTTACCTATAATGACGGAAACTAAATCATGTTGATGATGAGTACGAGGTAAACCCATCACGAAGTCTATGTTCACTTCTTCCTACTTTCAAGTAGGAATACTAAACTCCTGCATGGACCCACTAGGCTTCTGATGCTCTATCTTTACTTGCTGAAATGTAGAGTATTTAGCCAAAAAAACTGAAATATCTCTCCTTATCCCACTCCACCAATAGATTTCCCATAAGTCACGATATATCATTGTGGTCCCTGGATGAATAGAGTAGCGCGCACCATGCTCTTTTGCAAGAATTTATTGCCTTAAGTCATCTACACCAGGAACACACAGACTACCCTGAATACGCAGAACACCATCTCCCCCTTGAGAGAAAACCCCATCTGGAAGAGCTAAGACTGGGGCTGAGGTTAGTTGAATCTTTAACTCCTGAAAACTCTTCTCACAAGGATCTGACCACTGAAACTTGACTTTTTTCTGAGTCAGTCTAGACATAGGGGATGTAATAAAAGAAAATTCCTCAACAAACCATCTGTAATAGCCAGTCAAACCCAAGAAACTCCCGATGATTGATGGTGAGAAAAGTTTTGGACAGTTTTTTACCACTTTGGTCTTTCGAGGATCTACTCTAATGCCATCACCGAAAATGATATGACCAAGGAATGCTATTGCCCTTATCCAAAACTCGCAGTTACTCAATTTGGCAAATAACTAACAATCTCTAAGTGTCTTAATTATGTCGCTGAGGTGGTCTGTATGATCATGCTTACTGTTGGAATAGACCAGAATATCGTGTATAAAGACTATGACGAACAGGTCTAAGTATTGTTTGAACACCCAGCTCATCAAGTCCATGAAAGCGGTTGGGGCAATAGTAAAATTGAAGGACATGACTAGAAATTTGAAGTGACCATACCGAGTATGACAGGCTGTCTTTGGAATGTCACATTCTCTGACTTTGAGATAATGATAGCAAGATCTAAAGTCTATCTTAGAGAAATAGCTGGCACCCTGAATTTGATCAAATAAATCATCAATTTTGGGAAGAGGATAATCAATGCACATTTTAAAAGAATCGTCTTTACTGCACATGAATAAGATTGGTGCACCCCATCGAGATACGGTGGTTTTGGTAAATCCCTTATCTAAAAGATCCTTCAACTGCTCTTTCAATTCCTTAAGTTCGGCTGGTTCCATTCTGTATGGTGGAATAGGTATTGGCTGAGATCTGGAAGAAGATCAATATAGAAGTCTATTTTTCTTTTGGTAGAGGAAAGACATCTAAATATTCATTCACGACTGGGATGGATGAAATACTAGGAGTTTTAGAGCTAGATTCTTTAACATAAATAAGATGATAGACACATCATCTAGATATTATTTTCCTTTCCTGAAGGTAGGAAACAAGCTGACCTCTGAAAGCTGAAGTACTACCTCTTCATTCTAGGAAAGGTTCATTCAGAAACTAGAAATGGACTATTTTATTTCTACAGTCTACTATAGCATAGCACGAATAAAGCCAATCCATGCCAAGAAGGACACAAAATCAATCATCTCTAATTCGACTAAGTCTCTGCTGAAGTGACTTTCTAAAATATCAAAACTAGGCAGTTCTTGTATACCAGTCAGACTATATTGGTTTTACCCACTAGGGTAGAGACTGAAAAGGGTTCTACTAGAATTTTGGGACTAGTTCTTAAATAAACTGCTATATAGGGAGTAACAAAAGACAAGGAAGCACCTGGATCTAGAAAAGTGTAAATATGCATATAAAAGATCTATAACGTACCATTAACCACATCAGGAGAAGTTTCCTGATCTTGTAAGGACGGGAGAGCATAAAGTCGATTTGGGTGCTGCCCACTAGTAGCACAAGAGATGGCACCCTGCTAGATTAGGTGATCAGACTAAACGGAGGAACGGTTCTGATGACCCTGAGGACCTAGCTTAGGAAAGTCTCTTACTTTCCACATCCCAAACTAATACCTCTGCTAGCTCTGCAAATACCCTTATGGTGCTTGACATAAGTTTGGCAAAAGGATAGGTGTGGGCACTGCTAACACTGCCCTCAGACTTAGATCCTGGCACTCTATCACTACTACTATCTTAGAATCTATGAGCTAAAGCCCTAGCTGAAGAAGGAGCTAGAACGAATGACTTAGGATAAAACTGAGAACAGTTTCCTCCTTCTGATTTGGGCTGAGCAAAGTTGAAACTATATATCTCTGCTCTCTTATTCTGCTTCTCCCTCATCTTAATCTTTTGTTCTTGTATCTGTTAGGCATGATTCATAAGCCTAGATAAAGTCATGTCACTATTCAACATTATAGACCAACACTAATTGACAACACTATCATTCACCACCGAAACAAACTTACTGATCTTGGCCCTGTTGTCTGCAACCACATGAGAGGCATAGCTGGCTAATTAAGTATACTTAAAAGAATACTCCATCATCATCATGTTACCCCAGCTGAGGTTGATAAACTCTAATACCTTAGCCTCACTCAGCTCTTGGGGAAAGAATCTATCTAAGAATGCAGTGATAAACTCCTCTCACCCAATAGCCCCTGCATCATCTGGCCTTTCTAACATCCACTGTTTAAACAAAGTGTGAGCAACGTCCTATAAATGATATGTAGCCAGCTCAGTGCTCTCACTAGAAGTAACTCCCATGATGTTTTCAATCTCTTGATCTTGATCGATGAATTCCTGAGGGTCCTCATTTGACTTAGACCCGAGAAAGGATGAAGGATTTATTTGAGTGAAGTCCTGAATCTTGGCTGTAGCTGAACTGGCCACTGGGTTGGCCAAAATGATAGTTGGAAATTCATTTTGAGTAGCAACTGACTGAGCAAGAGTAGTGAATGCAGCTCTGAACTCTGCATGAGAAACATGTTCGCCCAAAGGATCTTTGGGCTGAGGGGTTGACTGATTCCCATTTCTTCTTTTGGGAGGCATGTTCTATAGAAGAAAGGGAGAAATAGATTAGACTGAGATATTAACTTGAGATTATGCTCACTGGCACAACATGAATAATGAAAGAAGGGAAACTATTCCTAAAATATCTCACAGCCTCCTATACATAAATATGGCGCGCAACACACCCATGTACAAGATTCTACTATATGCGGCTTTTAGACTTCATAGTACACTATTATATCATAGGCTCTGATACCATGTTTGTAATGCCCCAAATCTGGTACGCGAAATGCTACATGGTGTGCATGACCCCGAAGGAGCACAAGCTAACCCATGATTGATATCTGTACCTGAAAACTGCATAATATACTGTATAAATACGAAAATAAAGGTTGTAAGGTCGTAAGGTTCAAAACTAAGACATAATATATATTAAAAAATAACATCTGGGTGGGGTATGAAATACCCAAAACAACTAAAATAAATGCCTGAATATGCTAGTCTGAAAAGCTTCTAACTGTCTGAGTAAGGAGTTGATGGGACATGTCCCGAACTAACTCCATCTACTAAAAGCTAAAACTAAAATAATGAAATAACTCATAATATCGTCCTCAAATGATGAGGATTCACTGCAAAACTTGGCTTCTACTGATGCTCTGGAGCTCATGCTTCTAAACCTATGATATAAAAACACCATAGCTTAAATGCGTAAGTATAATTGAATGTACTAGTATGCATGGAAGGTAGGATAAATACAAAGGCTTCACATGTATGAACTATACTGACTAGCTGGATAACATGAATGTGAGAATGCATGCATAAATACGTAATAAATATAATTGAGATCGTGACGACATGATTACTGAGCCTTAGCGCTAATAACATGAGATATTGATGGTTGTATAGCTAAAATAACTTATACTGAGCGATTGTATCTGAAAGTCTAGTTTTTGATCGAACTAGGAGAGTTCTATACTGTTCTGAGTTGATTGTATCTGCAAGTCCTAAATTCTAAAGAACTATGTCAGTTCTTTTATTGAAACTGTATGACAATATCTGATAGTCCTGATCATGTAACTGAAACTATAGGAAGTAGTTATCTAACCGAAATACCCCAAATAATCACAATATTGCTATAGGGTCCAATTTGAAACCCCAATTAGAAGGGTGTCAATACAGCCCCACTGGTATGGAAAATTTGTAAGTAACCCTCATATAACAGGTAACTCTAGTGAGAATGGTGGGAACCCTCATATAACAGGTTAAGCCACCTAATCTAGTCTCATATAACAGGAAATGATGTCTCAACCTACGCTGGCTACATACTTCAGGAACACAAGGATGGCTTCTAAGAATCACACCCACATATAACAGGTGAGTTCCCAACCTTGTGTTTGGTCGGTGCTAATTCCTACTCTCATCTGAATAGACACTTAACATAATTAACTGAACTGGACTAGACTAATTTTTGGAGTTCCATTTACTTACAGAATACTAGTGAGATTTCTAAATTTACTAAAATTTCCTGAGTCACATGACCGACTGAGTTCTATAGATCATTGCTTGACTGAGGATATCGTGAAACATGACACGGGCTCAAGGTACGCAGCTATATTTTTTTTTAGTACAAGTACCCCCAGTACTCGATAGAAGGAAACTGACAAATCATGACTTTCTTGAGTACATGGCCAACGTCAACAATTTATACTATGACAGTAGGGGATATTTCATGAAGCACATGGTTATCATAATCTTTTATATAGCTTAGAATGCACATGATCATGTCTTAACTTCATTACTTTAATATTGTAATTATATCATCACGCAACTACATTACACAACAATCCTCGTGGAAATCATTTTAAACTTAGGGGAACACGTACTTTCATAACTTGGGTCACAGTTTAACTATCACGCCTAATTTCTACTCTCCTAGGCATTTTATCAAACAATTAGATTGCATTTTTTAAGGCTTGGGCATGATCATGAATTTAATACAACCTTACTTCGCAATTAAACCCAATTTCATGATTTCAGTCCACATATTAGCGTAATTTCATAAAGACCTAATAAAGGTTCCATCTTGGAATTCATACAACAACAACACATGAACATAATTCAGTTCATTGAATGAATATCACAATTCATAATTTAAAACTTGATTCTTGGGCTTCTTGGACTAAAGGAGTCCATGAATGAACACTATGCATACCTTCGATGGAAAAGCCTTGATGATTCATGGAGAAATTTACCTGGACTTGGATCCCCAATTTAAAAATCTAATGTTTTCTTGAGTGGATTGTGAAAGTAGTGGCTATATTTTGGTGTAAACGAGGCTTAATCCCGTGTTTTTGACTTATATAGGGGTAGGAGAATTACCCTTTTGCCCTTAAAAATGCGGACATTTAATGACTAAATAACTGGGCACCGACGCTATGGGCGACGTGGCGCATCGAGGGTTAGGATGCTATACCCAATGCGGCACACTTTAAATGCGTCGAGCCTCCATATTTTTTGCTCTGGTAGTCTGCACAACTGTTGACCAACAAAATTGGCAATGCGGGGCACCAAGATTGTGGTTTTCCACTGCTTTAAACTTTCAAACAATCTTGAAATGAGCATTAAAAAATCCAAAACTTGTTTGGGAATATCTATTTACCTCCCTTATCATGAATTAACAAGAATATAGACAATTAAAGGACGTTAAGGTGGCAAAATAAATTTTCCAAATTTTGAAGGCCAAAATTAACATAAGTCTAGGCACCTAGCTAGAATTTTCTAAGTCTGTGACCCCCTTGACAAGCTTAAAGGACTGAATTAAGATTAAGTATTTTACGAGGTCTTACAGCAGTCTACAAACCTCATATCATACCAGACTAAACAAAAGAAGCTCTGAATATCAGTTGGAGTCATGGTTCTAGGGCACTTTTAAACCACGATAACTTTCTGAGGATCCAACATAATCCCATTTCTTGACCCAACATAACCCAGAAATGTTATGACATTCTACCAGAATTCATATTTAGAGAACTTAGCATACAATTGTTAATCTTTCAAAGTATACAACACAAGACAAAGGTGATTTACATGATCCTCCTTACTCTTAGAGTACACCAATAGATCATCAATAAAGATTATCACAAATAGATCCAAAAACTAATGAAAAACCCTAGTCATCAAATCAATGAATGCCTTCGGGGCATTGGTTAACCCAAAAGACAACACAAATAACTCAAAATTCCCATTCTGGCTACGGAAAGTTTAGGGAAATCTACATCCCTAATATTTAACTTATGATACCTTAATCAAAGATTAATCTTAGAGAATAACTTAGCACCTTGGAGTTAATAAAAAAAATCAACTATCCTTGAAAAAGGGTACTTATTCTTTATTGTCACCTTATTGAAATGTCGGTAAGAAATACACATCTAAAAAGAATCATCCTTCTTACGTACGAACAAGACAAGGGCACCCCATAGGGATACGCCAGGATGGATGAAACCCTTATCTAAAAGATCCTTTAATTACTCTTTAAGATTTTTTAACTCAATCGAAGCAATTTATATGGGGGAATAGAGATAGGATGAGTCTCTAAAATGAGATCAAAACAAATATCAATCTCCCTATTGGGAGGAACACCAGGAAGGTCATCAGGGAAGAACTTAGGGAACTCATTTACCATAGGAACAAAATTGAAACAAGGACCCTCCATGTTACATTCTTTAACCAGGACCAAATGATAGAGACACCCTTTGGAGATCAATCTATAAGTTCTAAGATATGATATAAACTTCCTCTTTAGATCCAGTGAACCACCCTCCCACTCAATAATCAGGTCGTTAGGGAAATTAAAGATGACCTTACGAATCCGACAGTGTAACAAAGCATAGAATAAGTGCAACTAGTAAATACCTAAATTAATATCTAAGTCAACCATATCTAACTTTATTAAGTCCACCAAAGTTTATCTACAACCAATAACTACTGCACAACCCCTATACAATTCTAAAAACCACAGAGTCTCTTATCGAGGTACAAATAGAAAATAGGTCTAACAGACACTCAGGACCAAAACCAAAATGCACATCCATAAATTAGGTCACATAAGAGAGAGGATCCTAGATCAAGTAAATAGTACACATCATGGGAAAGGAGTTTCAACGTACCAGTAATAACATCTAGAGATGACTCAAACTCCTAACGAGTATCAAGTGCATACAATTTATTCTAGCCAGGGCTGGAGGAAGATACAGCAATAGAAGCAATAACAACACCCTTTAGTGTAGGAGCCGATGAAGAAGAAATGGGAACCTTATTATCTCGAAAAGACACCCTATAAGGGAAATCATGCTACATAAGGCCAATCTGACCACAACTAGAACATCAGTTTCTCTCCTTCTTATACTGACCACGGTGTAGTTGACCATAGAATCTGTAAAGAGTATATGATGGAGCAGAATAAGCCCTACCAGTGTGAGATTAGACACCCTGTGCCCTGTACCCTATACCCTCCATCATGCTAAGATAAATGATAATATGATGGCTTCATGTAAGAAGTACTAGCCATAGAGAAAGAACTAGAACTCCCTAACTTCTTACAAGAACTCCACAACGTCTTCCTAGGCCACTTTCCCTTATCTCTACCTCTTTGTTGTTGGCCTCTACCCTGATAAAAAACCAGAATTTTTTACTCAGCCTCTCAATAATCTCAGCCAGTTTCTTCTTTTCTTCCTCAACCTGTTGTATATAAACCACAAATTAAGAAATATCCATATCCTTGTTCAATAAAGCAACCTCACCTTCAAGAATCAACTCACCGGACAACACAGAAGCAAACTTATGCATTCTAGCTCTCATGCTAGACACCAACTCAAGAGCATACCTAGAAAACTAATGGAATTTAAAAGCATACTCTTTGACTGTTCTTCTACCTTGTATTAGATTTATAAATTCCTTCTCCTTTGCCTTCTTTATCTCCTGAGGAAAGAAATGGTCCAAAAAGTCTCTAGAAAGTCATCCCACAACACAACATCAGCATCACTTGACCTAGACTACTCCTACTTTTCATACTACTGGTACGTCATATACATCAATTGATAGGCAGCAAACTCCACACCTTCAACATTAGACGTATTCATAATCTAAATGATTTTCTCTATCTTATCAATAAAATATCAAGGATCTTCCTCAACTTTAACTCCAGTAAATAGAGGAGAGTTCAACCTCATGAATTGGATAAACCTTGTAGCCTCAGAAGATGGAGTAATAAAAGCACCACCCTCATACCGAGAAGCTAAAAACTGAGCCAACATATGATTAGACTAAATAAACTCAACATTCATCACATCTAATTGTGGACTGGTTGAACTCCAGGAGCGCAATCAAGAACTAGACCTCTAAACTAGGTCTGCACCCCAAAATAAGGTGTGTCCCATCAATAGTATCCCAAAGTGGAATAGAGGAGTACCCATAATCTTTAAATTTTCTAGGAGGCATGATTTAATAAAATGAGTAAATAGGAAATTTGAAGAATCCAAGACCTTAGACACTATAGGTCAAAATAAAACACCAAGAAAGGGAGATATTTCTAAATGTCCCATAGCCTCTCTCTTATAAGTATAGTACAATACACACCCATAAAGGAGACTCAAATCAACACGACATTATGGACACCCAATTGACCTTGATCCTAAACTTTGATACCAACTTTTTTCATGAACCAAACCAGGGCCTGTCTATGATGGGTATCACCCCCTTCACCAAACCTAGACAGCTCCACAACCTCAAGTATCTGATGAATTATGAACATATAATAATATGGTGTAAACAAGAATAATCATAACTGATGAAATATCTAAACAATTCACCAAAACAACACATCCAAGTCCATAGTAAACCAATAAACCTCTACATTTTGGAAGTCAATAAAATATTAAGATAATTCCCTGACAATAGCCAAAAGAAAAGTCTAATCAAGTCTAAGACATATATTATATAGAATATGAAATGAAGACTTTTGAAGTAAGGAAGCACACCATTTTAAAGTCTACTCATGAACCACTCAAACACCTGATCACTATGAAGAAAAAGTAGAAGAAGTTTTGGGACCTCCATCACATAGAGATATAGCATATGGAGATGGTTAGTGGTTGGAACGTTAGCATGTTACTCAGGGATAGAGGTATAAAATAATGCCATTATTCAAAACCAAGTCAAATCATTATATGCAATCATATACCTACATATATATATAAATGTATATCATTTGAGATAGGGAAAAAGGCTTTGCATAAACTTTGAAAATATTAACTTGTAATATATAGCATAATTGTCATAAAACAAGGCACCCACAGGCTATATGGGCCTATCTCTCCCTAGCTGAAAGGGCCCTAGTACGTGTAGTTGCATACACCAGAGAATATCCATTATCGTATATACCATTATCGGGGACTCGAACCTCCTGGCATAATCAAGGTGACTTAAGCACTAATATTTACAATACTGGGGACTCGAACCTCTCATTTATATATCCATTTAGGGGAATCAAACCTCCCGATCATATAGATATTACAACGGAAAGCGCGATTTCCAGTGTTATTCCTTTGGACTCTATTTTCTCAGCCCGGTTACGCATACCGCTAATTAAATCATTCTTTACACAAACATACAACCATTAGTTCAATTACATACCAAAGGAATCCCATTGGTATAATCACACCAACCCCAATTGCAAGCTTACAACATGTCATAACCAGAATCATTAAATAATGGGACTCAAACCCAATATTTATGCAAGACATCTTTTCAGTTTAAAATTTAGGGACTCGATCCCATTTATCCATTTTAACCACCAAGGTCACAATTCAAATAAACTGATTGCCAATAATACCCTTATGAAACCATTTAAATACCATTTACATTATAAGGCCAATACCTTTGTACTAATCATAATTCAGTTCAATTTATTGTCATCAAAACCTTTATAAAACCATTCATCATTCATTAACATTCTTATGCCAAGTATTAGTTCAAAGCATAATTCATCATTTGACAAGATTCTTCTTAAAGACATTTTCACAAATAGGTTAAGGGCTTACCATTATAAAACCATTTTTTAGTCAAAAGCTATCATGAATAGGTTAACCATAAACCATTTGTTAAGAAATTCATCTAAAACATATATAAACACAAGTGAAATCATTAGAGAACAATATTGAACATTATGCATTGAAACCCTGAACCATGGATTTTAAAACCCCCATTTACAATTCAAGAATAATTTCTAAAAGATATGATTTTTGTGAACTAATAATAAATTAAGAGTCACAAGTCTGATTTATAAAGATTCAAGAAGAGATTTTGATCCTTAAGCCTCTAGATGAAAACCTTAATAAAACCTAGATCAATCTTTTTGAGAGGTTTTAGAGAGTTTTAAGAGTGTTTTTGATCATCTAAAGTGAGGAATGAAGGGCAAAAAGTGTTATAAGATGTGCAGTCTTAAGACTTAGGGTGGGAAATGTCTAAAATACCCTCATCTTAAAAGCTATAGAAGACTCACATGAGGGTACGGTAGGACCCGACCACTTGTACGCATATCATATGAGTGGTACCTTTCACTCGTACCTTGATCAGAATGTTGGACACCATATTATGTCCAATATATGACTCTCTCACCTAACTCGTACAATTACCATATGAGTAGTATTCTTTAAGTCATGCCCTAAGAAGAAACATCTAGGCAAGTAACTGAACAACATATGGTTGGGAGCTTACTTCTCGTATCTTGTGCATACAGCTCATATAGTGTATTTTTATACCAAGAACAGAAATTGGCCAATATACACTAGCCAACATACAACTAAGATCCTAGTCCTATACCTATATCATTCGAGTGGTATAATGTAAGTCGTATGATGCGAAAAAGGTTTATGATTTAGGAAATTTTGCAAGAGACAAAGTTTGGGGTATTTCATACTACAACTTTGACAATTTTCTTTCATGTGCCCATATATTCGACATTGAACACAACAGTTTGTGAACCTTATTTTTGGCATCATGTTCAGCTTTTTCTTTTGAGTCAATACGTTGTGATACTCCTTGATAACCAAGCCTATTCCAGTTATCTGTACCTTGACTTATCAAATTAGAAATAATTTGTGAAGATGCAGTCCATTTAAGAGATTTGGTAAGCTCTTCTATTAAGCGGACCAGGTCCTTTTCTCATTCCTCATTTTTGTGAAGTGTTAAAGAAAAGGTTTGTTTAGAATCCCTCAACTTTTCCTCAAGATCAACCTAAATCCTTTAAGCTTTTTTATTCCCTTTACTATCTACACTATATACCTTCTCTAACTAACTTATATAACTCATATTTTCATATTTTAATTTATTGACCAATTCTTCAGTCTCAGATATCTGAAGAATAAAGTTACTTAATTTAAGTTTTAAATTTTTCAATTTCTCCTCTAGAGAATTCTTCTCATCAGTTATCTCACATACAAAGTTAATAAGAATACTACCAAGCCTTTTTATCTTTCCAGCTGAATAGTTATCTAGAATTTTCTTAATGTCTGAAAGAGTTATCTCCTATTTTTATTCATCTTCAGTGTTGGCTATAAAGGTAAATAAGGAATCATAAACAACTAGACACTCCTCCACACCTAACATTGACAAATCTTCATGTTTCTCAGCTTCATCTGAATTTAGAGAAATCTCCTCATGTTGCTAGAGCTTGCTTTACTGCATACTAAGTTGTAGTTTTTCGTCTTGATATTATAGGGACCTTGCCCCTTCTCTTTTATTTGACAACTTTAGTCTTGAGATGCTTTTTATAATCTAATTTTTGTAATAGATAATTCTATATGAAATGCTCAGGACTTCCATATTTGTGACAAACCTCAATATTTCTTTCTCTTCTTCTCTTTTCTGTTCTTTCGAACTGACCATTTTTCCTCATGGATTTGACAATATTTTTTTCCTAATGGGAAACAATAATATTGTAATGCCCTGGAAATACACCCTAGACATCACACGGTGCTCAAGACTCAATTAGTCCCAAGCTAACCCTTTAAGCCTTCTAAAAACTTTGGAATTCATAATAAAGATAAACTTGACATATGAAATCTTTAAATAACTGAATTTAATGCCTTACCTAAAAGTTTTAAACTTGAAAATCTTTAAATCAAACATTTTGAATCTAAAATAGGAAACAGTCGGACAAGCCTCTACTTTTAACTAGAGAGCCACCAAACAAGCCCCAGCTGAATCAAACTTAAACAGAAACCAAAAGGCCAAAATACTTCTTCAATAATAGTGTCTAATAAAATGGGTCCTCTAACTATAAGGACTTAACAAGTGTCGGAATGTTGGTGGGGATGCCCGTAATCAATCACGTTAATGGAACTAAGCAGCAGAACCTAGATAATGTTGAAAACTTTTCTTGAACTTCTTGGGTTAGGGAACTTGAATTATTGTTTATCCTAAAGAGAGTGTAATGGATTTGGAAATTATTGGGATAATTTAGGGTTTGTTCTTGAGAGACAACGCTTTCTTTGAGAGGATTTGTGAACAAAGGGGCAAATAATGCTTCTAGAGACCCTAAATTCCGTGTTATAGATGAGTTTGGGTGAGGTAAATTGATAAAAAATGCCATTAATGACAAGGGTTTAAAAATTTGAAGGAGACCACCGTCCGTGGCATGGCCTATGCTGGGTCAAGCAACCAACACGGTGCGACCTCTGGTTGGGTCAAGAAGCCATTGTGGTGTGACACCAAGCCAAGGTCAACGACCCATAGCGGCGTATTTTATCGTGATGCCTTGCTATTTTAGACATCCAAACATGGTCCAAACCTTATGTAAAAGTTTCAAAACCTATCCGAGATGTGTTATCGACAATCCCGATCATGAATCAACTTAAAAATTTATATTTCGAGGTCGGGAAGCTCAGAAATAAGATCATCAAAGTTTAAGGGGCATTTTAAATAAATAAGTTTTAACACTTGGTGAATTTTTTCTACGTCTTGGAACCCTCTAACATGCAATAGTAAGATGAATTGAGTTAGGATCTTACAAGACCTTACAATATCTCCCCCTTGGGAGCATTCATCGTCCAATGAGATTGACTAAGTTGAGAATACTGAGGGACTGAGATTACATGCTAAATATTTATAACTAAAAACGTGATTACATGACTGAGTCTAAAACATGGTGATGACTATACTGATTTGTGAATAGATGCAAAGACATGAAAATGATTTGATGGCTAGAACAGAGAATGGAAAAGAGATAATCCAAGGAGAACTTTTACCTTAAGTTGAGTCTGAGTTTGTGATGAGGATACTTGGTTCACATATCTTTTTCTACTTCCTAAGTGGTTCCCTCAATCGACTAATTCCACCAAAGAACTTTGACCAAGGGAACTTCTTTGTCCTTAGTCTATAAAGCTGACGATCAGGGATCTCTACTGATATTTATTCATAAGAAAGGATAACCTGAATATTGGTGCTTTTGAAAGTAAATATAATAGCTTGGTCACCAATACACTTTTTAATTAAGGAGACATGAAGCATTGGATGCACTGATGCCAAAGATGCATGAAACTCAAGATCATATGCTACTTTCCAAAAATGACTCAAGATTCTGTAAGGACCAATATAGCAAGGACTAAGCTTCCCTTTTTTGCCAAACCTCTTCACCCCCTTCATGGGAGAGATTTTCAATAAACTTGATCATTAACCTCAAAGTCTAGATCTCTCTTCGTAACATCTACAGACGACTTCTGATGACTCTGGGCTATTTTTAACTTCTCTCAAAAACTCGAGATTCCACCTTTAATTTTCAAAAATTCCTTCACTGAGGTATGTGAAGCATTCATCCAAGGGTTCCTTCCACCCTTGGAGTCTAATAAACTCTTTAAAGTTCATGTAGAGTGATGTCATGATTTCTATGGGTTGAATCAAAGTGTATTCATGATTTATTGTAAGATTCATGAACTGTTAATTGATATGTGTGCTATATCATGTGAATTCATATTGAAACTCTTGGAATTATGTAATTGGAATTGAATCACATTGCCTACATGTTGTTTTAGTATTATTTGCATATATTATGCCCCACAAGTGTTTGATGAATTGTCCATGTGAGTTGAGTAATGAAATTACATCATGTTTAGCATGTATGCAAGTGTTTGCTTGAATGCCCAAAAGAATGAATGATAACTAAGTAGTTAGTTACCATGTCTTAAGAATAATGGCATGTCTTTTAAGTTTATACTATCGAGTCCTGGAGTTATTTAATACACGATAATTTTGTTGCTTTTCTAGAGCCGTGGTTAGTCATACAGTAGAATCAGTCATGTCTCGATCAGTGGAATTTTGTCAGTTAACAGAATTCAGTAGTATTCCTTCAATCCTTGGAACTCAGTGAACTCAATTCAGTTCAGTTATACAGTACGATAGTAATAGCTCAGTCTATCCTAGTACAGTTTAGAATTCAGTCTGGTGTCTATTCAGTTGGGAGTAGGATTCATCACTGAGTAAAACTAAGGATGGAGATTCACCTGCTAGTAGAGTATGAAATCCCTAGGATTAGTATTTGTATTCCAGAACTACGTAGCCATCATAGGTTGAGAAATGAACCTGCCAGTTTAGGATTGATCAGGTGATCTACCTGCCAGTTGAGGGTACCATTATTCTTATTCAGAGTTACTTCAAGATGAGGGTGACTTAGCACTTGTTATTTCTCGTGGAACATTATTGACACCCTTCCAAATGGGGTTACAAGTTGGACCCCAGATAAGTTAGAGAAAGGGCATATCAGTTAGATGATTACTTCCTACAGTCTCAATTTTAGATTCTGTCTCAGTATGGTACTCAGATCAATTCTACAAATTCAAGACTGTCAAGCATAACCACTCAGCTCAGTATGGGACTCAGTATAGTTCCATAGAATTAAGACTATTAGATACAGTCATTTAGTTACCAGTAATATAGTATTCAATGTTATGATGATCTCTGTATAGTTTATATATTCATGAATATACTCTCATTAAGTCATACTCATGTTATTCCATTATTATTGTTCATGCATGTGAACCAATGTATTTCATCCCACCTCACTGAGCAAATCAATACATTCAAAGTACTAAAGCATGTTTTTTTTATGCTATGATGTCTTATATCATAGGTTCATATGCACAGGCTCCCGAGCACCCTTAGCAGTTCAGATATTCAACAGTCAACGTAGTGATGAGTCTTCATAGTTTGAGGACATGGTGATTTTTAATATTTCAGTATTATTTTATGTAGTTAGAGTTATTGGGAGGCTTGTCCCATCAACTCCATAGTTCAGACAGTTAGAGGTTTTTCAGACTAGAGTATTTTCAGACAGTTGTTTAATTTTTCCATAATTATTTACATATTTGAACCTTATGGCATATATTCTACCTATTTCCCATAATCCTTACAGTATTTATTACACAATTATTATGGCAGGTACCAGTCAGGGTTAGCTTGTGGTTCTTCAAGATTATAAGCATCGTGTAGTGTCTGGTGTACAGGCTCGGGGTGTTACAAACTTAGTATCAAAGCCTAAGGTTCAACAGTGTCCTAGGAAGTCTGAAATCCATAAATAGTAAAGGCTTGTGCATGGGTATACTGCACGCCACACTTATGGACAGGATGCTATGGGATATTTTAGGAAAAGTTTCTCTTCTTTTAGTATTTATATTGTGAGAGTGAGCATGAGCTCTAGTTACACTCTCTTTCAAATCCTAGCTTTTCTTTCATTTATAGAATATGCCTCCAAAAAGGACTTAGGAAAGAGGAACGGGAGACCAAATAGCCCCTCAGGCCATCCATCCATATCCTTCGAGCGAGCATGTCTCCCACGCAGAGTTCAGAGCATCCTTAACTATACTAGCTCATTATGCAGTAACCCAGAATAAATATTTAGCTGCAGTTCCAACCAAACCGGTGGCCAATACTGTTGCTTCCAGGATTTGATACTTCACTTGAATGAACCCTCCATTATTTATTGGGCCTAAGTTAGATGAGAACCCTTAGGAATTTCTTGATCGGGTGCAGAAAGTTATAGATATTATGGGGGTGATGACTAGTGAGAGTGTTAAGTTAGTTGCATACCAGCTGCAGGATGTGGCTCACTTATGGTTTAAATAGTGAAAAATAGATAGGACCTTAGATGTAGGGCCCATAGAGTGGGAGGAGTTTGCCACTGCTTTTCTTGATAGGTTCTTTCCATTAGAGTTGAGAAAAGTGAAAGTTGCAAAATTTATCAATCTAAAGCATAAAAACATAATAGTGAAAGAGTATTCTCTAAAGTTTACTCAATTATCCAGGTATGCTCCTCATATGGAAGAAGATAGCAGGTCTAAGATGAACAAGTTTATGTCAAGAGTGAAAAATAGTGTGGTTAAGGAGTGCAGAACTGCGATGCTGATTAGTGAGATGGACTTGTTAAGGCTGATGGTACATGTACAAAAAATAGAGGAAAAGAAAAATAAAGAGAGAGAAGTAGAAAAAGAGAGCTAGAATAGGTAGTTTCAACTTCTCTCAACCTAAGTTAGAGGGTGGGAATCATTCTCAGTTCCACCTGAAATCTTCAGTCCCATCTCCATCCTCAGCCGGTGCTCCAGTGCCAAAATTTAGAGATGGTAATAGGGATAGGGTACTAGGTCCTAAGCCCTAGGGCAGTGTTAGCAGCGCCCGAACCAATCCCCTTTGTCAGAAGTATAGCAGAAACCACTAGGGTATCTATAGAGAAGGCAACGATATGTATTTGGGATGTGGCAAAACAGGACACACAGTTAGAGATTGTCCCCAGTTAGTCAGTATAACCGTCCCCTAGCTCAATCCGATCGCTCGAATCATTAGGGTGCCACTTCGAGTACCACCAGTGGGTAACGTCCAAACAGACTCTATGCTCTTCTATCCTGAAAGGATCAGGAAATTTCTCCTGATGTGTTCATTGGTATGTTACAATTTTATCATTTGCATGTTTATGCTTTGCTGGATCTAGGAGCATATTTGTACTTTGTTACTCATTATATAGCTACTGACTTCAGAGTCAGTCCTAAAATCCTAGCAGAGCCTTTCTCAGTCTCTATCCAAGTGGGTGAATCTATCATAGCCAGTAGGTATACAGGAACTTTCCAGTTATGGTATCTAAGAAAGTCACTTTAGCAAACTTAGTTGAATTAGAGATGACTGATTTTGATATCATTCTCAGCATGGATTGGCTCCATTCCTTCTTTGCCCAGTCGAATATAGAAATAGAATTGTTTAGTTTTAGTTTCCAAATAACCCGTCCTAGAGTAAAGGGGTAGTACTTCAGCACTTAGGGGTCAGCTTGTTTGTTACCTTTAGGCTAGAAAATAATATCTAAGGGATGTGTCTACCATCTCGTTCGAGTCAAGGACTCTATTTTAGAAACCACTACTCCTGAATCTGTGTCAGTAGCATGTGAATTCCCAGATGTATTTCTCGAAGATTTTCCTAGAGTACATTCCAAAAGGGAAATTAATTTCGGAATCAATCTTCTCCCAAAAACTCATCCCATCTCTATCCCTCCATATAAAATGGCTCTGGCAGAACTCAGAGAATTAAAAGAATAGTTGAAGGATCTCTTAGATAAGGGGATCATCAGACCTAGTATTTCCCCATGGAAAGCACTAGTTCTATTCATGCCATCCATACTAATGCCCCAACAGCTTTCATGGACTTGATGAACTGTGTATTCAAGCAGTACGTGCACATGTTCATCATAGTGTTCATAGATTACATGCTTTTCTACTTTCATAGCAAATGCAATCATGCAGACAATCTCAAAATAGTAAACATACTCTTAGAAACCATCAACTATTTGCCAAATTTAGTATGTGTGAATTTTGGCTAAGGTCAGTAGCCTTCCTTGGCCATATAATTTTTGGTGATGGAATTTGAGTTGATCCCCAAAAGACTGAGCAGTGAGAAACTGGACAAGGCCCATCTCTCCATCAGATATCAGGAATTTCTTGGGTTTGGCCATCTATTACCGATGGTTTATTGAGGGATTTTCATCTATTGCATCCTCTATGTCCAGATTAAATTAGAAAAAAGTTAAATTACAGTGGTCAAATTTTTGTGAAAAAAAGTTTTCAGGAGTTGAATATTTGACTCACTACAGCTTCAGTTTTGACCTTACCAGATGGTTTAGATGACTTTGTTGTATATTGTGATAATTCCAGTGTTGGCTTGGGGTATGTTATGATGTAGAGAGGTACGGTCATAGACTATGCCTCTAGGCAGCTTAAACCCCATAAGAAGAACTATCCTATTTATGATCTTGAGTAAGCAGTAGTATTTTTTCCTTAAAGGTTTAGAGGCACGATTTGTATGGTGTACACATTGATGTGTTCACTGATCATAAGAGACTGCAGTATGTGTTCTCTCAGAAAGATTTAAACCTCTATCAGAGAAGGTGGTTGGAGTTGTTGAATTACTATGACATAAGTGTCTTGTATCTTCCGGGAAAGTCCAATATAGTAGCCGATGCTCTCAGTAGAATGTCTATGGGTAGTATTGCTAATGTGGAGGAGAGTAAGAATAAGTTAGCTCATAAAGTTAATTAGTTAGCCTTGCTAGGTGTATTCTTAGTCGATTCAGCAGAATGTAGTGTATGGGTGTAGTGTAGTTCAGAATCATCCCTGGTTTCTGAAGTAAAGAAAAAGCAGGATAGGGATCCCAGTTTAGTCAAGTTGAAAAAGTCAGTCTGCTATCAGAAAGTAGAGGTTTCCTCCAAAGGAGGAGATGGTTTTTTGCATTGTCAGGGTCAACTATCTGTGTTGGGCATAGATGACTTGAGGAAGCAAATTCTTGCAGAGGCAAATGGGGTTCGCTATTCCATTTATCCAGGGGCCACTAAGATTTACCATGATTTATGGGAGATCTATTAGTGAAGTGGGATGTAGAGAGATATTGCAGAGTTTGTGGCTAAGTGCTCAATATGCCAGCAGGTTAAAATTGAGCATCCGAAGCCTAGTGGGTCCATGTAAGAGTTTAGCATTCCCACCTAGAAATGGGAAGGAGTGAACATGGACTTTGTGAGGGGTTTGCCTCGTACTCTTTGTTAGCATGATTTAGTTTGGGTCATTGTAGACACGATGACCAAATCATCTCTTTTCCTTCTAGTCCATACCTATTACTCAGCTGAGGATTATACCAAAATCTATATAAGGGAGTTGGTTAGATTGCACGGTGTTTCATTGTCCATTATCTCAGATAGAGGTACCTAGTTTACCTCTTATTTATTAAAGCATTCCAAAAGAGTCTTGGTACCCGAGTTCACCTCAGTACAGATTTTCATCCTCGGATAGATGGTCAATCATAAAGGACCATTTAGACTTTAGAGGATATGCTGTGAGCATATACGATAGAATTTAAAGTTAGTTGGGATAAACACTTGCCTTTGATTGATTTTGCATATAACAATAGCTATCACTCTAGTATTCAGATAGCTCTATTTGAGGCGCTTTATGGAATATGGAGTAAATCTCCCAATAGTTGGTTTGAAGTGGGTGAGGCCGCAGTGGTAGGGCCTGATTTGGTATTTGATACCTTTGAGAAAGTGTATTTGATCAAGGAAAGACATAAGACAGGTTAGAACCGGCGATATCGTACGCAGATGTGCGCTGAAAGGATTTTGAGTTCGAAATTGGTGACTATGTGTACTTGAAAATTTCTCTTATGAAAGGGGTGAAGAGATTTGGCAAGAAGAGAAACTCGGCCCCTGATATATCGGTCCTTACTGAATTCTCAGCTGTTTTGGAAAGGTAGCTTATGAGCTTGAGTTACCTTCAAATCCATCTTCAGTCCATCCAGTGTTTTCTTTGTACCAATTATTCCATAGTGATCAAACACCTTTTTAGGAAGTACCCATAAGGCATACCATGGATCCCTTCTTTCTCAAAGATTACTTTTTTCATGTGCTCTAACATAAGAACAAATCAGCTTTTCAACTCATACTTACTCAAACATTCTATCAAGAATAGGTCAACATCAGAGGCAATGGTTCTTTTTCACTTTGAGAATCTTGAGGATTATCTGAATAAAGCTTTATCATGGGGGTTAAAGGGGATGGATTTCTTGCCATTTTGAACTTTTACGAATAGTTTATATCGGGATGGAATAATTTAGAAGAATACTTTGAGTTGATTAGGAAAAGAATGAAATGTATTAGATTTTATTTTGTGATTAAGGAAGTCATTGTTGGTCATTTAAGTGGTACCCTTTTGGAATGATGTGTTTAATCACAAGAGATGCGACTCTTCAATTTAGTTGTAAATTTGACATTTTTTGTATAGATGGGAGAAGACATGTGTCCCTTTTTAAATAGAAATTTTGAAATTTTAGGCTCATCATTTTGGTACCAACTTGAGAGATAAGACCAGGTCCCTCTCCTTTTATCAGAATTTTCTGCTTATTTTACTTTTATTTATTCCCTTCCTCGTCTATTCCCATGGGTCTGTACCTTCAAAGGTATGAGATAGAGTTAGACTATCCTGCACCTACTTTATCATGAATACCTATCTTCTTATCATAGACAATTCTAAGGAAAGACACTGTTTCACATGTTTAGTCAGGTCAATTTAATCATTTCTTTCTTCAAACTCTCCACACCCATTTTAGAACAACCTCTTAAGGTAGGTTTAAGGACCAAGTCCCAGACTTGACATTATCCCCAATGCTAAAGCTTCTTCCTCTAGGATGAGTTTCCTAGGGACCTGACCCTTTCTTATAGATTTTCCATCTTCTTCAATAATATCAACTTTCTTTTTCAGTTCATTCTTTCCATGTTTCAGCATAAGGCACTTGTAGTTTTGAAAATTTGAGCTCTATTTTACCTGTGACCTGGTCCTTTGAAATCCACTATTTCAAAATAAGATACCTCCACCTTTGAGTGTCTTAAGAGAGAGAACACAGTCAAACCATCCAAAATAGGCTTTTAGCACTTACTATTAACGAACCATATCTGACTGCAATCCTCTTTCACATACCTGGATCCATGATCATATGTTGGATTTGGGAAACAACTTGAGCCTAAGTTCCCAATAGGAGGATAATGACGTTATCAAATCCTTTTTGGCCTATCTTGGCAGAGAATTTTTTCTCACATTTCTCAACAGTTTCAGATCCTTAGGATATGGACTTTCCTGCTGAATATATTTGAATCCATTCATCCTTGCTCTAATCTGTCATGGCTCAAACCAGGTCTTGGCCGTGATGGTACCTCAAGTCCCACATGGACCAGAGATCACCCCCAACACCTAACCTATCTAACTCCACAACCTCAAGTGTCAGATGAATTTTGAACACATAACAAGATGGTCCAAACAAGACTAATCATAACTCATGAAATTTCTAAACCAATTCACCAAAAAAACACACCCAAGTCCACAGTATTCTAACAAAGCCTCTACAAATCTGAAGTCAATAAAATATTAGGACATTCCCACAATAATAGCCAAAACCAAAGTCTAAACATGTCTAAGACATTGAATATATAGACTATGAAACTAAGCATTCTAAAGTACTAAATTAACCACTTCAATGTCAACTCACGAAGCACTCCAATACCTGATCATTATGCAAGAAAAGTAGAAGAAGTTCTTGGACCTGCATCACATGGGGATACAGCATCCGGAGATGGTTAGCGGTTGGAATGATACCATATGACTTAGGGATAGAGGAATAAAATAATCCCATTTTTCAAAACAAATTAAAATAATCATATGCAATCATATATGTATATATATAAATAAATATCGTACCTAGATAGGGAACAAGGCTTAGCATGAACTTTGAAAACCTTAACCTGGGTTGTATAGCATAACCGTCATAAAACAAGGCACCCACGGGCTATATAGGCCGAGAACTCCCCTAGCTGGAAGAGCCCTAGTGCGTGTAGCTGCATGAACCAGAATATCCATAACAGTATATGCTATTATTGGAGACTCAAAGATACCAGCATAATCAAGGTGACTTAAGCAACAAAACATACATTATGGGGTACTGTAACATCCCATTCATATATTGATTCGGGGGACTCGAACCTCCCGGTCATATAGACACCTGCACCGGTTAGCGTGCTTTCTAGTGATAGTTCTTTGGACTCCACTTTCATGGCCTGGCTTCACGTCATGCTTTAAATGCCAATTAAAATACTCTATACACATAAACACAACCATAAGTCCAATTACGTACCGAAGGCATTCCATTTGTATTATCATACCAAACCCACTTGCAAGTGTACAACATGCTATAACTATAATCATTCAACATTGGGACTTAAATAGATTGTCTATGCATGACATCATTTTAGTTCAATATTTATGGATTCGAGCCCATTTTGCCATTAAAACCACCAAGGTCACAATTCAAATCAACTAATGACCAACAAGGCCCTCATCAAACCATTTACCAACCATTTACATTATTAGGCCAATGCCTTAGTTCTAATCACAATTCAATTCAATTTATGGTCACCAAGCCCTTTAGAAAACAATTCATACTTCATTAACATTCTTATGCCAAGCATTATTTCAAAACACAATTCATCATTTGATAAGATTCTTCTTATCGAAATTTTCACAAACAGATTGAGGGTAAACCATTATCAAACCACTTTTTAAGTAAAAAACCATAATGTTAGGTTTAACCATAAACCCTATGTAAAATTAGAATTCCTATTCACCAATATGTTAAAAACCATCACCAAAAACATGTATAAACACAACTAAAATCATGAGAAGACAATACTCAACATTATGCATTCAAACCCTCAACCATGGATTTTGAGACCAGTATTTATCATTCAATAACAATGTTTAAAACACATGACTTTTGTGCACAAACAATAAAGGAAGAGTCATGTTCCTGAGTTATAAAGATTCAAGGATATATTTTGATCCCTAAGCATCTAAATGACCACCAAGATAAAAACATAGGCCAATCTCCTTGAGAGGTTTTTAGAGAGTTTTAAGAGTGTTTTTGATCTTCCAAACCAAGGAATAAAAGGCTAAAAAGTGTTAGAAGATGTGGGGTCTTAAGGACTTAGGGTTGAAAACGTCTAAAATATCCTCATCTTAAAAGCTATAGAAGACTTGTAGGAGGGTCTGGTTTGACTCCTCCATTTGTAACCATATCATATCAGTGGTACATTTCACTCATACCTTGATCAAAAAGCTGGACACCACACTCTGTCCAACATATGACTCCCTCATCTAACTCATGCCATCACCATAAATCTAATAATCTAGCCAAGACACTAACCAATATATGGGTTAGACCCTACTTCTCATATCATTTGCATTCGACTCGTATGGAGTCTTCTCATACTAACCACAGAACTTAGCCAGTGTGACACTGATAAATATACGACTAGGGACCTAGACCCCTACCCACATCATACAAGTGGTATGATGTGACTCGTATGTTGGACAAAAGGGTCAAGACTGAGGAAATTTTGCAATATCCAATATTTGGGGTGTTTCAGCCTCCCCCTCCCCCACTAGGATTATTTTTCCTCAAATGATGGTACGAAATAATACAAGCACGATTAAACCCTTAACCTACTCTACTCTTACCTTTAAGATAGCAAATAATATCTAAGGAATTCACAATCAAACATTAGTAAAGCTAGAGAACAAAGTTATCAAGAACTAATACATACCTCAAGTGCAATTTTCCAAAATCAAAAATAGAAACGGATACTTGGACTTCATTCCTTCTCAACTTCCCATGTAGCTTTCTCAAACTTTTGGTTCCACCATAGAACCTTCACTGAAGCCACACCTTTCATTCGCAACCGATGAACTTTCTGATCTAAGATCATTACCAGGACCTCCTCATAGGATAAAGAATCTGAAATACCAATGTCTTCCAAAGGGACAACCAACGAAGGACTACCCAAGCATTTTCGCAAAATGGACACATGGAATACCGGATGAATGGAACTCATGCTACAGGTCAATTCCATCTCATATGGAATATGACCAACCCTTCTAAAAACTACATATGGGCTAATATACCTGGGACTGAGCTTCCCATTCTTCCCAAACATCATTACTCCAAATCCCTTTCCCTCACATCCACCTCGGACTTTCGGCGACTTTGGGTGCTTTTAAGCCTATACCAAATTGCGTTTACCTTTTCCATAGCTTGGTGAACCAAATTCAGGCCAAATATCTCTGCTTCACCAACGTTGAACAACCCAATAGGAGACCTATGCCTCCTGCCATACAATGTCTCAAGTGAGGCCATACCTATGATTGAATGGTAACTATTATTATAAAAAACCTCAACCAAAGGATAACGGTCAAACAAACTACCACAAAAATCAATCACTTAGGCTCACAGCATAACCTCTAAAGTCTAAATAGACCTTTTGGCTTGCCCATCCAACTGCAGGTGGAAATATATACAAAGACTTACCTTGGTCCCTAAACAATGCTAAAAAGAGTGCCAAAAACACGCCGAGAACTGGGTACCACCATAAAAAACAATCAAGACAGGCACACCCTACAACCTTACATATTTTGGAAGGAACAACTTTGCATAATCTTTGATAAAATAAGCAGTCCTCATGGGCATGACGTGATTAGTCATACTATCCACAATAACCCAAATAGAGTCACACTGATTCTACTACCGTGCAAGGACAATAATGAAATACATATTAATTATCTCCGATTTCCACATTGTTAGTTTAATCTCTTGAAGTAGCCCATGGTCCTCATGTCCTCCACCTTCATTTGCCGATATATCATAAACTTAACCACAAAGTCTTCTACATCCCGTTTCACATTATTCAACCAATACATTTCCTTAAGATCATGATACATTTTTATTGAACCGTGATGAACCGTATATAGCATCACTACTGATCTCAAAAGACATGAACTTTAGCTTATGCACATCATCCTTGATCTTCATCAAAAGAGGATACAATACCTACTTCTCCTTTATTTTTGAACCAAGATATGATTCAGCCACCTATTTTACAAACACAAAAGTATCCTCAGAGTCTAAGGCTAGCTAAATGGTGAATATCCTTTACTAATTCTCGCTTTCCATGTACATAAGATTGATTCCCGATGAATAACCTGCTAAGAGCATCAGCAACTATATTAGCCTTACCTAGATGATAGTGAAGACTCATAACATAGTTCTTCAGTAACTCAATCCACCTTCTTTGCCTGAGATTAAGCAATTTTTGAGTAAATACATCCTGCAAGATCTTATGATCAGAAAAGATATCAATATGAACCCCATAAAGATAACAACACCAGTATTTTAGTGAGAACACCTTAGCCAAAAGCTCCAAGTCATGTTTCAGATACTTCCTGTCATGGACCTTTAACTGTCTACAGTCATAAGCAACAACCTCACCATGCTACATCAAAAAGTATCCCAAACCAACCCATGATGCATCACAATAAAACATAAAACCCTTGGTACCCTAAAGTAGAGTCAAAACCAAAGTTGAAGTCAACTTATCTTTTAGCTTCCCAAAGCTACCCTCACAAGCATCCAACCATAAAAACTTCTTCTTTTCTGAGTTAACTTAGTTAATGCAGCAGCAATAGAAGAAATATACTCCACAAACCTCATATAATACCTAGCTAAACCAAAGAAGCTCTGAATATTGGTTGGAGTGGTGGTTCTAGGGAACTTCTTAACCACAACAACTTTTTGAAGATCCAACATAATCCCCTTACTAGAAATAACATGACCTAGAAATGTTATGACATTCAACCAGAATTCAAATTTAGAGAACTTAGCATACAACTGTTGATCTTTTAAAGTGTACAATACAAAATAGAGGTTATTTACGTGATCCTCCTTACTCTTAGAGTACACAAGGATGTCATCAATGAATACAATAAAAAATAGATATAAAAACTAATGAAACACCCCAGTATTCAAATCCTTGAATGTCGTCAGGGCATTGGTTAATCCAAAAGACATCACCAATAACTCAAAATTCCCATTCTAGGTATGAAAAGTTGTTTTAGGGAAATCAGCATCCTTAATATTTAATTGATAATACTTGAATCAAAGATTGATCTTAAAGAATAATTTGGCACCATGGAGTTAATCAAATAAATCATTTATCCTTGAAAGAGGGTACTTAATAAATACATATCTGAAGAGAACCATCCTTATTACATGCGAACAAGATAGGAGCACCCCATAGGGACACGCTAGGTTGGATGAAACCCTTATCTAAAAGATCCTTTAATTACTCTTTAAAATTCTTTAACACAGTCGAAGAAACTCTATATGGGGGAATAGAGATAGGACGAGTCTCCAAAGTGAGATCAAAAGAAATATCAATCTCCCTATTGGGAGGAACACTTGGAAGGTTATCAGGGAAGACCTCAGGGAACTCATTTACCATAGGAACAGAATTCAAACAGGGACCTTCCAAGTTACAATATTTAACCAGGACCAGAGATAGAGACACCACTTGGAGATCAATCTTTAAGTTCTAAGATATGATATGAACTTTCCCTTCAAATCAAGTGATCAACCCTCCCACTCAATAACCAGGTCGTTAAGGAAATTAAAGATGACCTTATGGGCCTGACGGTCTAATAAAGCATAGAACGCGTGCAACCAGTCCATCACCAAAATAACATCAAAGTCAACCATATCTAGCTCTATCAAGTCCACGAGGATTTATCTACTACCAACAGCTACCACTCACCCCTTATAGACTCTTATGAAAACCGTAGAGTCGTTTATTGAGGTATAAATAGAAAAAGGGTCTAACAGATCTCAGAACCAAACTCAAAATACACAGCCAATAATTGGGTCATATAAGAGAGAGAGGACCATGGATCAAGTAAATAGTACATATTATGGGAAAAGAGGTTCAACATACTAGTAACAACATCTGGAGATGCCTCAAACTCCTGATGAGTATCAGGTGCACACAATCAATTCTAGCCAGGGTCGAAGGAAGAAATTAACACAGAAGCTACAAAAACTCCTTTGGTGTAGGAGACGATGAAGAGGAAGCGAGAACCTTACTATCTCGAGAACTAACCCTATAAGGGCAATCACACTACCTAAGGATAATCTAACCATAACTAGAACATTGGTTTCTCCCCTTCTCACACTGACCACCATGAGGTTGACCATAGAATCTATAAAAAGTATATGACGAAGTACAATGAGCCCCACCAGTATGAGATTGAACATTCTGTGCCCTGTACCCTCCATCATGCTGAGATAAATGATAACATGATGGCTTTAAGTATGAATTACGAGCCTTAGAGAATAAATAAGAACTCCCTAACTTCTTTTTAGGCTACTTTCACTTATCTCTACCGCTTTGATGATGGCCTCTACCCTTATAAAAACAAAATTTTTTTACTCTACCTCTCAGTAATCTCAGTATGCTTTTTCTTTTCTTCCTCATCCTGTTGCATATAAACCACAATTTAAGAAATATCTACATCCTTGTTAAACAGGGCAACCTCATTTTCAAGAATCAACTCACGGAATAACCCAGAAGCAAACATACGTATTCTAGCTCTCATGCTAGACACCAACTCATGAGCATACCTGGACAACAGATGGAATTTAAAAGAATACTCCTTGACTGTCTTTCTACCTTGTCTTTGATTTATAAATTCCTTCTCTTTCTCCTTCCTTAACTCCTAAGGCAAGAAATAGTCCAAAAATTCTCTAGAAAAGTCATCCCACAACACAGCATTAGCATTACTTCACCTATACTACTTCCACTCTTCATACCACTGGTACACCATATACTTCAATTGGTAGGCAACAAACTCCACACCTTCAACATTCGACATATTCATAATCTAAAATATTTTCTCAATATTATTAATAAAATATTAGGGATCCTCCTAAACATTATCTCCAGTAAATATGTGAGAGTTCAGCCTCATGAATTAGACAAACCTTGTAGCCTCAAAAGATGGAGTAACAAAAGCACCACGCTCAGATTGAGAAGCTAACAACTAAGACAACATATGAATAGAGTGAGGAAACATAAAATTCATCACATCTGACTGAGGAGCTCGAGAAAAGATAGAGAGAACTAGTTGAACTCTAGCAGGGCAATCAAGAACTAGTCCTCTAAACCAGGTCTACATCCCAACATAAGGAATGTCCATCAATAGTGTCCCAAAGTAGAACAGATGAGTCCTCATGATTTTTAAATTGTCTAGGAGGCATGATCTACAAAAATGAGAAAATGGGAAATTAGAGAAATCCAAGACCTTAGACTCTATAGCTCAAAACAAAACAATAAGAAAGGGAGATATTCCTAAATGTCTCTTAGTCTCTCTCTTAGAACTATGGTACACTACACACCTATAAATGAGACTCAATCAACATTGCTTTATGGATATACAATTGACCATAAACCTAGGCTTTGATACCAACTTTTTCACAAATTGAACTAGGGCCTGTCCATGATAGGTATCACCCCTTTCACCAAACCTAGCCAACTCCACAACCTCAAGTGTCAGATGAATTCTGAACATATAATAATATGGTGCAAACAAGACTAATTATAAATGATGAAATATCTAAACAATTCCCCAAAACAACACACCCAAACCCACAGTGAACCAATAAAGCCTCTACAAATTCGAAGTAAAACCAATATTAGTATAATTCCCTGACAAAAGCCAAAACTAAAGTCTAATCAAGTCTAATACATAGATCATATAGACTACGAAATAAAGACTTCTGAGGTTAGAAATTATAAAACTTTAATGTCAACTCACAACTAACATTGACAACTGGACACTCCTCCACAACATTGACATATCTCCATGCTTCTCAGGTTTATCTAAATCACTAGAGAAATCTTCTCATGTTGCCAGAGCTTTCTTTATTGCAATCTAAGTTGCAGTTTTCCTTCTTGATTTTATAGGGACCTAGCCCCTTCTCTTTTCTTTGTCACCTTCCTTATAATACAATTTGTGCATTGGACAATTCTATATGAAATGCTCAGGACTTCCATATTTGTGACAAACCTCAATATTTTTTCCTCTTCTACTGCTTTCTCTTCTTTTGAACTGACCACTTTTTCTCATGGATTTGATAATCCTTTTTTTCAAATGGGAAACATCAATGCTGTAACGCCCCAGAAATACACCCTAGATATCATACAGTGCTCAAGATTACAAGTAGTCTTAAGCTATCTTTTTGATCCTTCTAACAACTTTAGAACTCATAATAAAGATAAACTTGACATATGAAATCTTTAAATGAATAATTTAATGCCTTCAGTGAAAGTTTTAAACTTGAAAATCTTTAAATCAAACACTTTAAATCTAAAATAGGAAACAGTCGGACAAGCTTCTACTTCTAACTAAAGAGCCACTAGCTAAGCCATAGCTGAATCAAACTTAAATAGAAACCAAATGACCATAATACATCATTAATAATAGTGTCTAATAAAATGGGTCCTCTAACTATGAGGACTCACCAAGCGTCGAAATATTGGTAGGGATGCCCGTAATCAATCATGTTACTGGAACTAAGCAATAGAACCTACATTATGAATTAATGTAGCACATATACATATATATAGATCAGTACTTCTGGTATTTACTAAGTATGTGGAGGTAAGTGCATAAGTAAAATAATAACTCAATGTGCACTTAGATTTTCAAATAATGCATGTTAAGTGTAAATGACTCACCTTGGTCTTGAAAATATAACAAAAGTTGTAAAATCATAATCATGATTTATGAAGCATAATGATAACTAAGAGTCATAACAATTAGTTCTAGAAGATTTACTTTTATTCTTTATTAGGTAGGTTTTTCTAAATGACATAAAACATGTAATGTATCATGGAGTCCAATGTCTTACCCACGTTGGGGAGAGCTGTCCTACCCTTGCCATCAGAATAGGACCTTAACTTAAGTGATCATTATCTGTTATTTCATCCATATTGCGAATAAGCTTAACCTATGTTGGCTCATAGTTCTGGTGCATGTGACCTTGGATGCATACCCAACTTGGTGATAAATACTACTTCTTTATTACTTAGTACTCATACATTATGAAATCTACCTTAAAATAGCATAAGTGTTTATAATGAAAACCAGTTATTCTTCTCTTTTCTTTAAACTATAATCAAAATGAACAAATGTTGATTCCATACCTTAGCTTAGGATCAAAAGATCGATTCTTTCTTTAAATCTTTGTATTATCTTCTCATAGAATGCTTAAAAGCATAATCTTCTAGAAATCTAAACACTTAGACATAGTGCTTAAAAATTATGCTTTAAACTCATGGTAATTCATACCAAAACTTCTTGCTCAATATAATTCTTAAAATTCTTCAACAACAACAAGTCAAGATAGTGCAATCTCATTCGTAATATAAATCTTGTAAGTTAAAAACATAAACATAAGTACTTCTTGATATACTTAACGCTTTAAATCTCATGATAAACACATGCTTGAAGAATATATACACTTAGGTATAAACCCTTCATAAAAACAAGTAAATAAAATCTTAAAATCATGAAATTTAGGCACAAGGGTGAGATGATACCCTTGTTCATAATCCCACATACCTTAATAGGCTTGATTTGATGTAGAAAACTTGACCTTGTAAGCCTTGGATAAGTTCTTGAAAATTTTTCTTAAACTTCTTGGGTTAGGGAACTTAAATTCTTGTATATCCTAAAGAGCGTGTAATGGAGTTTTAAAGTTCTTAGGAGGAGGTTAGGGTTTGTTCTTAAGAGAGAATGATTTTTCAGAGGATTTGTTATTAAAGGGAAAAATAATGCTCCTAGAGACCCTAAATTCCGTGTTATAGATGATTTTGGGTGAGGTAAGTTGACCCAAAATACCCTTAATGACAAGGGTTTAAAAATTATAAGGAGACCACCTAATGCAGCACGACCCTTGCTGGGTCAAGCAACCAACGCGGCGCGACCCCTGGTTGGGTCAAGCAGCCAATATGGCACGACACCAAGCCAAGGTCAATGACCCATAACAGCACGGTTTATCATGATGCCTTGCGATTTTGGACATCCAAACATGGTCCAAACCTCATCTAAAAGTTTTGAAATTTACCTGAGCTGTGCTATCAACAACTCTGATCGTGAATCAATAAAAAAATTTACATTTCAATTTCGGGAAGGTCTAAAATCATCGAAGTTTAAGGGGCTTTTGAAATGACTAAGTCTTAATGCTTAGTGATATTTTTCTAAGTATTGGAAAACCTTATCCTATGATAGTTAGCTGATTGAGTTAGGATTTTACGGGGTCGTAAAATATCTCCCCTTTGGGAATATTCATTCTCGAATGAGATTGACTAAGTTGTGAATACTGAGGGACTGAGATTCCACACTGAATATTCATAACTAAAATCATGATTACATGACTGAGTCTTAAATATGGTGAATGAGTAAACTGATTTGTGAATGCATGCGATGACATGAAGATGATTTGATGGATAGAACAGAGAATTGAAAAGAGATAATCTAAGGAGAACATTAATGTTAAGGTGAGTCTGAGTTTGTGGAGAAAAGATGAGGATACTTGGTTCGTATATCTACTTCTGCTTCCCAGTGGCTCCCTCAATGGACTAGTTCTGCCAAAGAACTTTGACCAAGGGAATTTATTTGTTCCTTATTCTACGAATCTGGCGATCAAGGATCTCCACTAGGATTTCTTCGTAAGAAAGGCTACCCTAAATGCAATTGCTTTCTAAAGAAAATACAATAGCTAGGTAACTAATACACTTCTTTAATAAGGAGACATGAAACACTGGATGCATTGATGCCAAAGTTGTAGGAAACTCAAGCTCATACGCTTCTTTTCCAAAATGACTCAAGATTTTGTATAGATCAACATATTGTGGACTAAGTTTCCTTTTTTGGCAAACCTCATCACCTCCTTCATGGGAGGGATTTTCAAATAAACTATATCACCAACCTCAAAGTCTAGATCTCTCCTCATAACATCTGTATAGGACTTCTTATGACTCTGGGTTGTTTTTAACCTCTCTCAAATTGGTTGTACTTTCTCTATAGCTTTAAACACCATATCTTGCCTTATCAACTCAATCTCACCTATCTCAAACCAACGAATGGGAGATCTACATCTCCTCCTATAGAGTGCCTCAAATGGATCTATATGAATATTTGAGTGATAACTGTTGTTGTGAGCAAACTTGATCAACAACAAATAATCATCCTAATTACCCTTAAAGTCAATAACACATGCTCTCAACATATCCTCTAGGGTATGAATAGTACTACTACTCTACCATCTAACTAAGGATGAAAAGTTATACTGAGATAAACTTTGCTACCAAGACCCTTCTAAAAAGCCTTCCAAAATAGAGAGGTAAACTAAGCACCTCTATCAGAATTGATTGACAAAGGAACTCCATACAACCTGACCAACTCTCTAATATAAAGCTTTGCATAATCCTTTGCTGAATAGGAAGTATGGACTAGAAAGAAATGAGCTAACTTGGTCATTTTTTCTACAATAACCAATATCAAATCATCCTGACAACGTAAACGAGGCTACCCTATCACAAAATCCATGTTTACTTCTTGGCACTTCCAAGTTGTAATGCTAAACTCCTGCATAATAATACTAGGCCTTTGGTACTCAACCATAACTTTTTGACAATGGGAACACTTAGTTACAAACTATGCAATATCCCTCTGCATTCCACTCCATCAATAAATTATCTACAAATTGCGGTACATCTTAGTGGCTCTTGGGTGAATGGAATAATGCGCACCATGCACCTCTACCAAAATCCACTGCCTCAAACCATTAACATGCGGCACACACAGCCTACCCTAGTATCGCAACACACCATCTCTCCCTTGGGCAAAAACATCTACTTTCTAATCTCTAACTGACTCATTCAGCTTAACTAAACTAGAGTCCTTATCTTGCTTCTCCTTCACTTTAGAAACTAAAAAAGATTCTAAACTATTCCAAACCCATACGCTACCCTCAACTGAATAAACCAACTGAATACCTAATCTAGGCAACTGATGAACCTCCTAAACTAACTTCTTTTTATCATTCTCTACATGGGTAACACTACACATAGACAGCCTACTAAGGATGTCTGCCATTACATTGGCCTTGCCCGGATGATAAAAAACACTCATGTCATAGTCCTCCACAACTCCAACCACAACATATCATGAAGATTTAAATATTTCTTGGATAATACATACTGCAAACTTTGTGATCCGTGAACCATTAACACGCACCCCATAAAAATACTACCTCCTAATTTTCAAGGCAAAAACAACGAAACCTAACTCAAGATCATGGGTATGTTAATTCTTTTCATGAGGTTTAAGTAGTCTAGAAGCGAAGGCTATGTCCTTACCTCTCTGCATTAAAACACAATCCAGACAAACTCTAGAAGCATCACAATAAATAATAAATCCATCTGAACCATCAGGTAGCATCAAAATTGGGGCTAAAGTGAGTCGAGTCTTCAATTCCTGAAAACTCTTCTCACAAGAATCTGACCACAGAAACTTGACTTTATTCTGACTCAATCTAAATATGGAGAATGCAATGGAAGAAAATCCTTCAAAAAATCAGCAATAATAACTACCCAAATCCAAGAAACTCCTGATGTTAGACGGAGAGATGGGTCTAGGACAGTTTCTTACTACATTAATCTTTTGAGGGTCAACTCTAATTCCATTACTGGAAATAATATGGCCAAGGAAAGCTACTGATCTTAGCCAAAATTCAGACTTACTAAATTTGGTGAACAACGGATGGTCTCTAAGAGTGCAACAAAATTTGGAGATGGTCTACATGATTATCTTTGCTAAAGGAATAGAGAAGGATGTAATCAATGAAGACTATGACGAACATGTCTAAGTACAGTTTGAACACTTGATTCATCAAGTCCATGAAATCTGTAGGGGCATTTGTTAGTCCAAAAGTCAAAAATAGGAGTTTGAAGCGACCATACCGGGTTCTGAAGGTTTTCTTTGGAATTTCACATTTTCCTACTCTGAACTAATTATAGCCGAATTTGAGGTCTATCTTAGAGAAATTACTTGAACGTTAAAGCTGGTCAAATAAGTTATCAATCCTATGAAGAGAATACTTGTTCTTGATTATAACTTTATTCAACAGTTGGTAGTATATACATATTTGGATAAAGCCATCTTTCTTACGCACGAACAGGACTGGAACACCCTAAGGAGAAATATTGGGTGTCATGAACCCTTTATCTAGGAGGTCTTTAAGCTGCTCTTTTTACTCTTTAAGATCAGCCAAAGCCATATGATATGGAGGGATAGAGATGGACTGAGTAACAAGAAGAATATCAATACTAAATTCTATTTCTTTATCGGGAGGTACCCCTATCAAATCAATGAGAAAGACCTCGGGAAACTCATTGACTACATAGACTGAATGAACTATGGGAACTTTAGACTTAGTATCATTGACTCACACTAAATAATAAATGCACCCTCTTGGTAACAATTTTTTGGCCTTAAGATAAGATATGAAATGACTATTAGGATATTTAAAAATAACTTCCCACTCGAAGATTTTCTCATAAGGAAACTAAAACTTCACCACATGGGTGCCACAATCTTTTGATTCATAGCATGAATGGAGCAAATCTATGCCTATAATAACATCAAAATCTACTATTTCTAACTCTATTAGGTCTGCTAGTATGATTTTATGTAGGACAGTAATAGGACACTTCTTATAGACATGTCTAGCAACAACTGATACACCCATTGGGATGGAAACTAAGAAGGGCTTGGAGAGCTTTTTGGGACCTATACTAAAATTTACCGAAACTAATCGATACACATAATATAGAGTTGACCTTGGGTCTAACAACACATATACATCAATATGAAAGATATGAAGTATACCAATAACCACATCTGGTGAACTCTCCTGGTCCTGTCAGGATAGTAAGGCATAGAATAGATTCTAGCGCTGACCTCTACTGATACTGGATGATGTGAGCTGAGAAGGAACAGGGTGACCTAGTAGATCTTTTGCACTAGTAGCCTGAGTCTGGGTATGATTATTGCTACTTCTCTGCTTAGCATACAAACACTCGTCAATTTTGTGACCCAACTTACTATATCCATAACAACCCTTCTTCCCATCAAACACTGACTCGGATGGTTTTTACCATACTTTCCCCATGTTGGATAAATGGTTCTTCCGCCCACACTATTCTATGACCTAGACATAGAAGTCCTGTCCCACTACTCCTGCTTGGTTCTGGGTGTAGGGAAACTAGCTGAAGATAGCGATGGCAGAGATGAATGACCCTTAAACTAAGAACAGTTTCCCCCTCCATACCGTGGTTATCTATACTCAAATTGTCCAGTTGTATCCCTCTTTTTCCTCTTCTCTCTTTCCTTTATCTATTTTTCCTCAATCTATTGATCATGAGTCTTTAACCTAGAATTATACATATCCCCAATAATAGTGGTAGTGCTATGCTCCTTATCTACCAAATCAGATATTCCAATAACAAACTTACTCATACTAGATCTAGGGTTAAATACAAACTCGG
Organism: Capsicum annuum; assembly: GCF_002878395.1. Classification (NCBI taxonomy): domain Eukaryota; kingdom Viridiplantae; phylum Streptophyta; class Magnoliopsida; order Solanales; family Solanaceae; genus Capsicum; species Capsicum annuum. Next base: position 156,971,932 of record NC_061121.1, on the reverse strand, counting down.
GAGCATACTTAGACAATTGAGTGAACTTAAGGCAATACTCCTTCACTATCATCGAGCCCTATATCAGGTTAATAAGCTCGTCAAACTTATCTTCTCTCATCTCACGTAGAAGTAACTTGTCCAAAAACACATCCAAAAACTCCTGCCAGCTCATAGGTGTTTCATTCTTACCTCTACCTTTCTTTCATACAACAACTCAATCATAAGCAACATCCTTCAACCTATAGGATGCCAATTCTACACTATTCTCCTCAGTAATATGCTTAATCTAAGTGATCTTTCTCACCTCATCCATAGAGAGTTATGGATCCTCACTAACCTTCGACCCAATGAACTTAGTGGACTCATTCTTATAAAGTCGTAGATTTTAGCTACAGCTATATTACCATTTGGTTAAAGTGGGACTATCGCTTGTTGATTGCCCTGAACATTAGCATTCATAGCTTAGGCCAACTATTGAAAGGCAGCCCAAAATTCAGCATATGACACATTCTCATTCAAAGTATCGGTAGGCAGTGGTGGTTTGTCACCATTTTTGCGTACATTAGCTCGACGAGGAGGCATATTTCATCACATTAAAGCATGAGTTAAAGAAGATATTAACAACTATAAGAATGATAAACTATGAAAGAAATGATGATTCCTAACTCATTATGTATCCTTTTGTTTATAAATGTGGCATGCTTCACATCCACTAATATCGACAGATCTTTGGAAAAGACCTCAGGAAGCTCGTTGACTACACGGACTGACTTAACTATGGAAACTTCAGACTTAGTATCTTCAACTCGAACTAAATGACAAATGCACCCTCTCGATATCAACTTTTTGTCCTTAAGATAAGATATGAAATAACTCATTGAAGATTCAGAACTACCTTCTATAACGGCCCGAAATTGGGTCACGAGATGTCACACGGTGCTTAGGGTCACAAATGACCCCAAGCTAACCCTTCTACTGGCATAACTTATAAGCAACTGGATAAAAATATAAATCCATAAAAATCAGCAGAAATTAACTCTTTTCTGAATCTGATCAACACAAAAATGGAATTTTACAGCATTACAATTCTTCCTTTACAACCAAAACTAAAACGAAATACATCAACTTCTACTGACTTTCTTTGATGCCTCTACTAGTACTGACTGTAGGTAGCCGAGTCATGACTCCCAACTACCTGACTCAATATGATTGAATAAAGGAAATACAACACTATAAACTCTGCATAACTAACCCAAACCCTTAAATCAAAAGGACTCATCACCTGCTAATTGGATACCATAAACTGACTAGATCTGAAGGTACAACTATACCTTGTACCTAAATCCTAGAAAATGTAGCCCACATAGGAATATGTGGGTCAGTACCATGGAAAAGTACTGAGCATATGGGGGTGCAATGTATATGTCAAATAATATCTTAATATCATCACAGTTTATAAAATTATGCATGCTGATATAGATGACTAACTTAGCTCGAATTAAATCATCAAAATCATGGACGAATAATACATGTAAAGTAAAAAAGTGAGTCATTACAATACGTTCTTAATTCACATTCATCTCAATTTCAAATCATCAAAACAATCAAATCTCACATCAATTCTCTTTAGAATATATTCATTAAATCTTTTAAGAATAATGACTTTCTCAAACTCAGCCTCTTAAGTAAATATGTTTTCATCTCAGATAGAAGAGTACACACACACACATTGGGAGTCTCTCATAACTAACATAAACCATGTGAGCTACATGAAGTCCAACGTCCAACTCATATTGGGGAGAGCTGTCCTATACTTGCCATCAGAGTAGGACCTTAATCTTTTATTCACTAGTGATTACTATATATAAATCAGCCTCAGGCTCATAACCTACGGGGGCACATAGTTCTAAGGAAGTACCAATCCTTCTATACCTCCCCATCAGTGCTAAAGACGACTCCCAGACTTAGCCTACATCTTTTAAAAAGAAAATCCACTATTAAATATTTCAACAATTCACAACGGGAGCCTTCATGCCACTCCTTTCATAATAAATCAATAAAAGGGGATTTTTTTTCTCATCTTGGTTTCAAAAATAACCCTTTTAACGACCAAAAGGTCAAAGCTTCTTTATCATCTCAAATCATTTAAACTCAAGCTGATTATAACACATGATTTTATCAAAATAACAATCTCAAATAGGGTTCCAAAAACCCATACATCAATATCACCATAAAATCTTCCAAAGTTTCATACTTTATGACTTAAGAAAAAAAATAATCACTTAAAACTTAAAATTTCAGCTTTATAATCATACATCTTGGTAACGAAAATTAGCTTTGGGATTCAAATCTCATTGTGCTTATAGCACATAATTTCTCAAAGTACAATCCCAAATAGGACTCAAGGTCTCATACATCAAAATCATATTAAATTTTCTAAAGATTCATGCTTTTCATCATAAATATATAAAACTTACTTTAAAATCTGGAAAAAATTCAGCTTTATGTACAAAAATGTCATTATTCTCATTCAATTCAACTTCCAAAACATAGAGATTATCATAATCTCATATAAAACCATATAGGGTATAAATTCATATCAAAACATATAAAATCATGTATATTCATAAAAGAAAAATCAATTTGGGCACAAGAACGAAAGGGTGTTCTTGTTGAAAAACCCCACATACATTGAATGATGAACTTTAGATGGATACTCATTTTTGAGATGTTAATCATGCCTTTGAATAATGGTTCTTGGAGTTCTTAAACTAGGAACTTGGAATCTTGAATAAATTTGCAGAATTAATGGTGAACTTTGGAGGTTCTTAAAGTTGGATATAGGAGCTTAGGGTTTTCTTTTTGAGGGAATTTGATGAAATATAACATATAATTCCTCTAATAGGCTTTAATATAGTGTTTGGACGGATTTTGGGCGATGGGGGATGACCAAAACACCCCTAAACTCATAAAAAAACTGAAATTCGCGTATGAAACAGTGTTGGCGCACGATCTGCGCGCGGCACGGGCCCAATCGCCTTGGCTTATAGCTCTTTACTAAAAGGGTTGTAACTTTTTGCTCGGGTATCGGATTTTTGCAAAATTGTTATCGTTGGAGAGCTAATTCAATTATATACAATTTAATAGGTCTTGGGATGAAAAATTCTATGTATATAAAGAGTTATACTTATTTGAAGTAGACCCTTGTAGAATCGAATGTCAAACTTTGGACGAATTAATTGGTCTTAGCTCAACTTTGTTCTAAGTCATTGTTATGAACATTTTTCACCTCAAAGATACTTCATAGACTAGTAATAATGATCATGAAAACTATATTCACATGAGAATCACTTGGATTAGAGTTTATACGCGTAGAAACGATGGATAGAATTCTAGCATCAAAATACGAGATATTACAATATCTTCCCCTTGGGAACATTCATCCTTGATTGTGACAATTTAACTCAAACACAGAGGAATCTTGGTCTTTGAGCTATCATGTACAACTGATATAAACTGAATCACTGAATTTCAAACATAATGAGCCATTGAAATGATCTGTAAGCTCATGAATTATTATGAAAATAGCTATATGGCAAAGATAGGAATGGGAGTGTCAACTTATGAGTCACCATTACTTTGCACAGGACCTGATCTTATGAGAAAAGATGAGATGTTTATAAAAAAGAAAACTTAGGATATTACAATATCCCCCTCTTGCTATTGTTCATCCCCGAATGATTTCAATTTGGTTGAAATACTAAAGAAGATCCAGATGATACACAGGATACTCACGAACTGAATCATAGCTTAATAACTGAATCTGAAACTGATGCTATTAGGGGGTAAAGAGCTTTGAGCATAATCTGAATAAAACATCTAAATAAGGATTACAACATTGCTATCCCTATGTGACCTGAAACATCGGACCATAAATCATAAGCTAGGATAGAATTACTAGGCCTTAAGAAATGCGACTTCTTACTTTCAAACTTTGTAACACTGATCAAATTATTCTTCGACTAGGCTATTCCCTTCAAATATCACACTCGCTTGATTCAACTTAAATTTTTCATATGGCATTGATGAATTCATCTGTTAAAGTCTAAAATGAAATAGTTCTCTTTATTATGGTATGGCAGAACTCAAAACCACAAAGTTCTACATGTACCTCCACACCATAATATGAATTCAACACTCTGAGCACTATCATAACTACTCACTCTAGGATGATTTTCCTGATCACTTCAACCATTAAATTCAACTTCTTACATGCCCACATGACATTCAAGCCTAATTTCATATCAATATCTACACCATTCAATTTTTCGGAAGACACACATAAACTATTCTCAACTAAACAAATCATACACAGGACTTTACCTCAATATTCTCCACTCATGGACTTACATAAAACAACCATACAATAATCTCTCCCAACATGGCACACCTACTTATTTCTATCTGCACAATCATTGATCATCACTATCTTGATCTAAGGGAAGGTCACTAGAAGGTTGGAATATTGGGATTCAAAACATGAAGGGATACTAAGCATAACTTAACACCATAATAAGGCCCGAGGAGTAAAGGATTCATGGCATTGATTTATTAAAGAGATCTAATCTGAAGGCTTATCTGAGATAACTTTGCATTTCACTGATCGTTAAAAGTGTTGCACGGGTACATGCGTCAGGAGATACATGACATAAATTTTTGGAATTCATAACTTACGGAAGGTGATTCCAACATCTGAATGATTTGGAACTCCCCATATTAAGAACTGGAAAGATACATGATTCTCTGTTATGCACGCGAATATGAACTATGATCATTGAACTAACACGTAAGGCATAAGTAGATATTAGAATAACGGAAATACCCATGCTAAAATAAAAATGTGTTAAACCCATCCTCACTCTCTAAATATTTCTACACTACACTGGCATCACTACTAAAATTGGGAAGTCTAACTTTGTTACTCATTCTATCATCTCCCCCTTATCTTTAAGCCATCATTAAAAAACTTCAGAAGCTCTTAATATAAAGCTTTCTTGGAGTAACAATGGAGGATCTGCACTTCTTTGAAGAAGAGCTTAGGAGTTCTTAGGGCATTGCTTGGGAGAAAAGTAATGAAAACATTTCTAATGTGTTTAAAATAGGCTTAAATCTTTTGTTTAGATGGATTGGGGATGGGAAAAAGACTTCTTTTCCCTAAATGAAATGAAAAAAAAATAGTGGCTGAAATTTGGCATAGCGCGATCCAGCAGGCGGCGCCCGCTCTAGAGTGGTGCACTACCCCAGGCAGCGCCTGATAATCGCGGGGTGCTACTGGAATGAAAACCAAACATGGTCTTAGGCTCTTCCAAGAATTCCAAAACTCACCCGAAATATGTAACAACCTTGCCCCATCGCATCACAACAAAAATTTCAAGAAACAAATGTCGGGAAGGTCACCAAAAAAACCAACAAAGATAAAGGGTTCAAAATAAAACTAAGTGTTGAAACTCTTAGCTAAAAATTCAAGTGTTAAGCTTAACTTGACTCATTTCAAAGGCTTTAACAATGAGGAAATTTATGGGGTCATACATTACATGTAAATAGTAGAAATTATCCCAATGGAATACACCTGAAAGTGTAAAACTCTCTGCTAATGCTTCCTTTGCAGTATACTAATATCACATCCCTAAACTTACACCAGTATACCTAACATCATCAACCTATAACCCATAAGCTAACTGAAAAGAACCTCGTATAACATATCGCCTCATTCATACTTATCAACTCAAGGGTACAACTAACCGCACACCACTTAACAAATTTCAAAAATAAGAAAGCCTCATATCTCCTTGGGCATACCTCTATATCATACCTGCAACATCATACTAACTTTCAAATAAATTAACTCTTACATACACAGTTCAAGCCGACTAGATTACTTCCATACAACTAGCTGAACTATCTTTATATCCACCTTTATGACCATCTACCGAACAAACTTAACGTCTAGTGCTAAGCATGATTTAACAACCCACCTTACACACAATTCTCAATTAGAAACTATAGAACACAACATTATAAAACACTAGTACACTAGAACCCCCATAAAATGACAATTGATTATAATCATATGGCCTATCTTATTCAAAATTCGTTAACACATCCTCCTTCTACACATCATCACTATTTACCCATCTATACACCTAAAATTCTTTTATCGCTCTATAAGTTTTAACTAAACTCCCTCTTTGCACCTCAGGAAATCCTAAATTAACAACACTCATCGACCAAGTACTTTCATCAATAACCTATACTTCTCTAATACCAAAAATACCATCAATAACTCATTCCTTACCCAAATTAAACAACAATCCACCTAAACTAATAACTCCTCCTCTAACTTTCACTAAACTAAGTAACAAGGGTATATCACTTCATTACTAATTCAATCATAAGCAAAAATTCACCTATACATATTCAATAAATCGCCCTTACAATCTTCCTTGTTACTACACTTCTAAACCCATACCTTCAACTAACACAGGAACAACAAGATAAATAACAAGTTGCTAGTGAATCAAAATAGGCCTCACACGGCTTTACTAGACTTTGGTTTTGTGTTTCAATCAAGAAAATTATATGAATAACAAAGTAACTATGCTAGTGAATCAAAATAGGCCTCACACGGCTTCACTAGACTTCAGTTTGTATGTTGAACAAGAAAATGAGATGAATAACAAAAAAGCTATACTAGTGAATCGAAAGAGCCCCAAACATCTTCACTAGACTTTGATTTTTCACAAAAATAATGATAACAAGATTACATAATACAAGAGATAGAAACTTAACACACAATATTCAACGATCTAAGAATACACCTTACTCTGTCTTAATTGAATAACTCATAAGAATGAGGGCAAACTTTCAACTTAAGTAACTTAACACACTAGAGAGCTCCTCTCAAGCCCTTTATGTAACTTTTGAAAGAAAATATAGAAGCATTACCTGGGGAAGAACTGGAGCTTTTGAATTATGTTATCTCAAGAATAATACGTAGATGGAGAAGTGTAGCTTAACATTGCAGATTCTGAGGAGGAATATAAAAGTACATCTAACTTAGGCTTAGTTCACGACTTTTATTAACATAAATAAAGTACTTCAATCTTCGGAACTCAAAAGCACTAATAGGATACTTTCTAGCTCTCTTACAATCCCATAACTATCTATGGAGAATTAAGCTTAACTGTTTCTGATAGCTTGAAAATAAGGCAAAGTTGGCCAGAATAGAGTAAGATGAGAATCTATATAAGCTTTTTGGAGAACCTTTTTATAGCTCGATTTTAGACTTGAAAGAAGGGAAACATTTCCTAAATGTCCTATGGACTCTTGAAGAAAAGTATAGACGTCTCCGTACTATTCCGCAAGACTCTACTAGACACGACTTTATAGACACCCTAGGATACTTGAACTCTGTACTCTAATACCAAGTTTGTAATGCCCCAAAATTGGGTCCCGAGATGTCACACAGTGCTTAAGATCACAAATGACCCCAAGTTAACCCTTCTACTGGCATAACTCATAAGCAACTGAATAAAAATACAAATCCATACAAATCAGCAGAAATTAACTCTTTTCTGAATCTGATCGATACAAAAATGGAATTTTACAGGATTACAATTCTTCCTTTACAACCAAAACTGAAATGAAATACATCAACTTCTACTGACAGTCTATGTAGCCTCTATTAGTACTGACTGTAGGTAGCTGGGTCATGACTCCCAACTACCCAACTCAATACGACTGAATAAAGAAAATACAACACTATAAAATCTGTATAACTAACCCAAGCCCTTGAACCAAAAGGACTCATCACCTGCTGATTGGATACCACGAACTAATTGGATCTGAAGGTAAAACTATACTTTGTACCTATATTCCGACAAAATATAGCCCACATATGAATATGTGGGTTAGTAACATGGAAAAGTACCGAGCATATGGGGGTACAATGCATATATAAAAAAATATCTTAATGTCATCATAGTTTATAAAATTATACATGCTGATATAGATGACTTACTTAGCTCGAATTGAATCATCAAAATCATGGATAAATAACACATGTAAAGTAAAACAAGTGAGTCATTACAATATGTTCTCAATTCACTTTCATCTCAATTTCAATTCATCAAAATAATCAAATCTCATGTCAATTCTCTTTAGAATATATTTATTAAATCTTTTAAGAATAATGACTTTCTCAAACTTAATCTTTTAAGCAAATATGTTTTCATCTCAAATAGAAGAGTACGCACACACACATTAGGAGTCTCTTATAACCAACATAAACCATGTGAGCCATATGGAGTCCAACGTCCACCGCACATTGGGGAGAGCTGTCCTATCCTGGCCATCGGAGTAGGACCTTAATCTATTATTCACTAGCGATCACTATATATAAATCAGCCTCAGGCTTACAACCTACGGGAGCACGTAGTTCTAGCGAAGTACTAATCTTGTTGTACCTCCCCCTCGGTGCTAAAGACTACTCCCGAACTTAGCTCAGATCTTTGAAAAAGAAAATCCACTACTAAATATTTCAACAATTCACAAAGGGAGCCATCATGCTACCCCATTCATAATAAATCAATAAAAGGATATTTCTTTTCTTATCTCGGTCTCTAAAACAACCTTGTTTACGACTAAAAGGTGAAATCATCTCAAATCATTTAAACTTGAGGTGTTTATAACACATGATTTTCTCAAAATAATAATCTCAAATAGGGTTCCAAAAACTCATACATCAATATCACCATAAAATCATCCAAATTTTCATACTTTATGGCAAAAGCACAAAAATATTCACTTAAAACTTAAAATTTCAGCTTTATAATCATACATCTTGGTAAAGAAAATTATCTTTGGGATTCAAATCTCATTGTGCTTATAGCACATAATTTATCAAAGTACAATCCCAAATAGGACTCAAGGTATCATACATCAAAATCATAATAAATTTTCTTAACATTCATGCTTTTCATCATAAATATATATAACTTACTTTAAAATCTGGGAAATTCAGCTTTATGTACAAAAATGTCATTATTCTCATTCAATTAACTTCCAAAACATAGAGAGTATCATAATCTCATATAAAACCATATAGGGTATAAATTCATGCTTCAAATTCATATCAAAACATGTAAAATCATGTATATTCATAAAAGAAAAATCAATTTGGGCACAAGAATGAAAGAGTGTTCTTGTTGAAAAACGTCACGTACCTTGAATGATGAACTTTAGATGGATACACATTTTTGAGATGTTAATCGTGCCTTTAAATGATGGTTCTTGGAGTTCTTGAACTAGGAACTTGGAATCTTTAATAAATTGGTAAAATTAATGGTGAACTTTGGATCTTGAAGTCGGATGCAGGAGATTAGGGTTTTTTTTTTAGGGAATTTGATGAAATATAACATATAATGCTTCTAATAGGATTTAATATAGTGTTTGGACGGATTTTGGGTGAGGGAGAATGACGAAAATGCCCCTAAACCCATAAAAAACTGAAATTCGAATCTAAAACAGTGTTGGCGCACGATATGCGAGCGGCGCGGGCCTAATCGCCCTGGCTTACAGCTCTTCACTAAAAGTGTTGTAAGTTTTAGCTCGGGTATTGGATTTATGCAAAATTGGTATCGCTGGAAAGCTAATACAGTTATATACAATTCGATAGGTCTTGGAATGAAAATTTCTATATATATAAAGAGTTATAATCATTTGAAGTAGACCCTTGTAGTATTGAATGTCAAACTTTGGACGAATCAATTAGTCTTAGCTCAACTTTGTTCTAAGTCATTGCGATGAACATTTTTCACCTCAAAGCTACTTCATAGACTTGGAATAATGATCATGAAAACTTTATTCACATTAGAGTAACTTGAATTAGAGTTTAGACGCGTAGAAATTACGGTTAGAATTCTAGCACGAAAATACGGGGTATTACATTATCTCCCTCTTAGGAACATTCGTCCTCGAATGTGAATAATTAAAATCAAACACAGAGGAATATTTCTCTTTGAGCTATCATGTACAACTGATATAAACTAAGTCACTGAATCTCAAACATAATGAGCTGCAGAACTTATCCGCAAGTGCATGAATTCTTATGAAAATAGCTATATGGCTAAGTTAGGAATGAGAGTGTCAACTTATGAGTCACCATTACTTTGCACTGGACCTGATCTCATGAGAAAAGATGAGAGGTTTATAAAAATTAAAACTTAGGGTATTATAATATCCCCCTCTTGGGAACATTCATCCCCGAATGATTTGATTTGGTTAAAATACTAAACAAGATCGAGATGATACACAGGATACTCACGAACTGAATCATGGCTTAATATCTTAATCTGAAACTGATGCTGTTAGGGGGTAAAGAGCTTTGAGCATAATCTGAATAAGGAATTACAACATTGCTATCCCTATGTGACCTGAAACATCAGACCATAAATCATAAGCTAGAATAGAATTACTAGGCCTTAAGAAATGCGACTTCTTACTTTCAAACCTAGCAACACTGATCAAATTCTTCTTTGACAAGGCTATTCCCATCAAATATCACACTCGCTTGATTTAACTTAAAGTTTCGTATGGCATTGATGAATTTGTCTGTTAAAGTCTAAAATGAACTAGTTCCCTTTTTTATGGTAAGGCCTAACTCGAAGCCACAAGGTGCTACTTGTAACTCCACACCATAATACAAATCTGGGCCATGAATTCAACACTCTGAGCACTATCATAACTACTCACTCTAGGATGATTTTCCTCATCACTTCAACAATTAAATTCAACTTCTTACATGTCCACAAGACATTCAAGCCTATTTTCATATCAACATCTACACCATTCAATTTTTTGGAAGACACAATAAACTATTCTCGACTAAACAAATCATACACAGGACTTTACCTCAATATTCTCCACTCATGGACTTACATAAAACAACCATACAATAATTCCTCCCAACATGGTACAACTACTTATTTCTATCTACACAATCATTCATCATCACTATCTTGATCTAAGGGAAGGTCACGGAAAGGTTGGGATATTGGGATTTGAAACATGAAGGGATACTAAGCATAACTAAACACCTTACTGAGGCCCGAGGAGTAGAGGATTAACGGCATGGATTCATTAAAGAGATCTAATATATAGAGGTATCTGATATAATTCTGAATTTCACAGATCATTAAAAGTGTTGCATGGGTACATGAGTCAGGAGATACATGACATAAATTTTTGGAATTCATAACTTACGAAAGGTGATTCCGACTTTTGAATGATCTGGAAATCCCCATATTAAGAACTGGAAAGATACATGATTCTCTATTATGCACGCGAATATAAAATATGATCATTTAACTAACACGTAAGACATAAGTAGATATTGGAATAACTGAAATACCTACACTAAAATGAAAATGGGTTAAAGCCCATCCTCACTCTCTCAATGTTTCTACACTACACTGGCATCACTACTAACATTAGGAACTCTAACTTTGTTACTCATTCTATCATCTCCCCCTTATCTTTAAGCGATCATTATAAAACGGCAGAACCCCTTAATACAAAGCTTTCTTGGAGTAACATTGGAGGATCTAGACTTCTTTGAAAAAGAGCTTCGGAGTTCTTAGGGCATTGCTTGGGACAAAAGTAATGATAACATGTCTAATGTGTTTAGAATAGTCTTAAATCTTATGTTTAGGTGAACTGGTGATGGGAAAAAGACTTCTTTGTCCTTAATGAAATGAAAAAAAATAGAAGCTCAAATTTGGCCTAGCGCGATCCAACAGGCGGCGCCCGCTTTAGAGCGGTGCACTACCCCAGGCGGCGCCTGTTAATTTTGCGGTGCTACTGGAATGAAAACCAAATGCAGTCTTAGGCTCATCCAAAAATTCCGAAACTCACCTGGAACATGCTAAAACATTGCCCCATTGCATCACAACAAAAATTTCAAGAAACAAATGTCGGGAAGGTCACCAAAAAAATTAACAAAGATAAAAGGTTCAAAATAAAACTAAGTGTTGAAACTATTAGCTAAAAATTCTAAGTGTTAAGCTTAACTTGACCCATTTCGAAGGCTTTAACAATGAGGAAAGTTCTGGGGGCATACATTACATGTAAATATTAGAAATTATCCCAAAGGACTACACCTGAAAGTGTAAAACTCTCTGCTAATGCTTCCTTCGTAGTCTACTTATATCACATCCCTAAACTTACACTAGTATACCCAACATCATCAACCTATAACCCATAAGCTAACTAACAAGAACCTTTTATACCACATCGTCTCATTCATACTTACCAAATCAAGGGTACAACTAACCACACAACACTTAACAAATTCAAAAATAAGGAATCCCCATATCACCTTGGGCTTACCTCAACATCATACCTGCAATATCATACTAACTTTCGAATAAATAAACTCTTACATACACTGTTCAAGCCTACTAGATTGCTTTCATACAACAAGCTGCACTATGTTCACATCTACCTTGATGACCATCCACCAATCAAACTTAACGTCTACTGCTAAGCATGATTTAACAACCCACCTTACACACAATTCTCACTTAGAAACTATAGAACACAGCATTAGAAAACACTAGTACACTAGAACCCCCATAAAATGACAATTGATGTTAATTATATGGCCTATCTTATGCACAATTCATTAAAACATCCTCCTTCTACACATCATCACTATTTACCCATCTATACACCTAAACTTCTTTCATAGCTCGATAAGTTTTAACTAAAATCCCTCATTCTACCTAAGGAAAGCCTAAATAAACAACACTCATCCACCAAGTACTTTCATCAATAACCTATACTTTTCTAACACCACAAATACCATTAATAACTCTTTCCTTACCCAAAGGAAATAACAATCCACCTTAACTAATAACTCCTCCTCTAACTTTCACTAAATCAACAAACAAGGGTATATCACTTTATTACTAATTCAATCATAAGCAAAAATTCACCTATACATATTCAATAAATCGCCCTTACCACCTTTCTTGTCACTACACTTCTAAACCCACACATTCAACTAATACAGGAACAACAAGATAAATAACAAGTTGCTATTGAATCGAAATAGGCCTCACATAGCTTAACTAGACTTTGGTTTTGCATTTTGATCAAGAATATTATAAAAATAACAAAGTAACTATTCTAGTGAATCCAAATAGGCCTCACACATCTTCACTAGACTTTGGTTTGTATTTTGAACAAGAAAATGAGATGAATAACAAAGAAGCTATGCTAGTGAATCGAAAGAGCCCTACACGGCTTCACTAGACATTGATTTTTCACCAACATAGTGATAACAAAATTACATAATGCAAGAGATAGAAACTTAACTCACAACATTCAACAATCTAAGAATACACCTTACTCTGTTTTAATTGTACAACTCATAAGAATGAGGGCATAACTTTCAACTTAAGTAACTTAACACACTAGAGAGCTCCTCTTAATCCCTTAGTGTAACTTTTGAAATTTCTGCTAGAAAATATAGAAGCATTACTTGGGGAAGAACTGGAGCTTGCGAATCATGTTATCTCAAGAATAATACATAGAGGGAGAAGAATATATTAACATTGTAGATTCTGAGGAGGACTCTTAAAGCACATCTAACTTAGGCTTAGTTCACGACTTTTATGAACATGAATAAATTAATTCAATCTTCCGATCTCAAAAGCATTGACGGGATACTTTCTAGCTCTCTTACAATCCTATAACTATCTATGGAGAATTAAGCTTAACTATTTTTGATACCTTGAAAATGAGGCAAAGTTGGCCAGAATAGAGTAAGATGAGAATCTATATAATCTTCTTGGAGAACCTTTGAACATTTCCTAAATGCCTTGCAGCCTTTCGAAGAAAAGTACAGACGTCTTCGTACTATTCCGCAAAACTCTACTAGACATGACTTCATAGACACACTAGGATACTTGAACTCTGTGCTCTGATACCAAGTTTGTAACGCCCCAAAATTGGGTCCCGAGATGTCACATGGTGCTTAGGGTCACAATTGACCCCAAACTAACCCTTTTACTGCATAACTCATAAGCAACAGAATAAAAATACAAATTCATACAAATCAGCAGAAATTAACTCTTTTCTAAATTTGATCGATACAAAAAAGGAATTCTACAAGATTACAATTTTGCCTTTACAACCAAAACTGAGATAAAATACATTAACTTCTAGTGACTGTCTATAAAGCCTCTACTATTACTGACTGTAGGCAGCCGGGTCATGACTCCCGACTACCCAACTCAATACGACTGAATAAAGAAAATACAATACTACAAACTCTGCATAACTACCCCAAGCCCTTGAATCAAAAGGACTCATCACCTGCTGATTGGATACTATGAACTAACTGGATCTGAAGGTACAACTATACTTTGTACCTACATTTTGAGAAAATATAGCCCACATACGAATATGTGGGTCAGTACCAGGGAAAAGTACCGAGCATATGGGGGTACAATGCATATATAAAATAATATCTTCATATCATCACAGTTTATAAAACTATACATGCTGATATAAATGCCTCACTTAGCTCGAATGAAATTATTGAAATAATGGATGAATAATACATGTAAAGTAAAACAAGTGAGTCATTACAATACATTCTCAATTCACTTTCATCTCAATTTCAAATCATCAAAATAATCAAATCTCATGTCAATTCTCTTTAGAATATATTCATTAAATCTTTTAAGAATAATGACTTTCTCAAACTCATCCTTTTGAGCAAATATGTTTTCATCTCAGATAGAAGAGTACACACACACATTGGGAGTCTCTCATAACCAGCATAAACTATGTGAGCTACATAGAATCCAACGTCCAACAAACGTTGGGGAAAGCTGTCCTATCCTTGCCATCGGAGTAGGACCTTAATCTTTTATTCACTAATAATCACTATATATAAATCAGCCTCAGGCTCACAATCTATGGGGCACATAGTTCAAGAGAAGTACCAATCCTGCTATACCTCTCCATCTGTGCTAATGACTACTCCCGGACTTAGCTCAGATCTTCTGAAAAGAAAATCCATTAATAAATATTACAACAATTCACAACGGGAGCCATCATGCTACCCCTTACAAAATAAATCAATAAAAGAGGTTTTCTTTTCTCATCTCAGTTTCAAAAACAACCCTTTTTACAACCAAAAGGTCAAAACTTCTTTATCATCTCAAATCATTTAAACTCAAGGTGTTTACAACACATGATTTTCTCAAAATATTAATCTCAAATAGGGTTCCAAAAACCCATAAATCAATATCACCAAAACATCTTCCAAAGTTTCATACTTTATGACATAAGCAGAAAAATAATCAGTTAAAACATAAAATTTCAGCTTTATAATCATACATCTGGGTAAAGAAATTTAGTTTTGGGATTCAAATCTCATTGTGCCTATAGCACATAATTTCTCAAAGTACAATCCCAACTAGGATTCAAGGTCTCATACATTGAAATCATATTAAATTTTCTCAAGATACATGTTTTCATCATAAATATATATAACTTACTTTAAAATCTGGAAAATTCAGCTTTATGTACAAAAATGACATTATTCTCATTCAATTCAACTTTCAAAATATAGAGAGTATCATAATCTCGTATAAACCCATATAGGGTATAAATTTTTGCTTCAAATTCATATCAAAACATTTAAAATCATGTATATTCATAAAACAAAAATCAATTTGGGCACAAGAACGAAAGGGTGTTCTTGTTGAAAAACCCCACATACCTTGAATGATGAACTTTAGATGGATACTTATTTTTGAGATGTTAATCGTGCCTTTGAATGATGGTTCTTGGAGTTCTTAAACTAGGAACTTAGAATCTTGAATAAATTTTCAGAATTAATGGTAAACTTTGGAGATTCTCGAAGTTGAATGTAGGGGCTTAGGGTTTTCTTTTTGAGGGAATTTGATGAAATATAACGTATAATGCTTCTAATAGGCTTTAATATAGTGTTTGGATGGATATTGGGTGATGAAGAATGACCAAAACACCCCTAAACCCATAAAAAACTGAAATTCGTATCTAAAATAGTGTTGGAGCATGATCTGCACACGGCACGGGCCTAATATCCCTTGCTTACAGCTCTTCACTAAAAGGGTTTGTAACTTTTCATTCTGGTATCCAATTTTTTCGAAATTGGTATCGTTCAAAAGCTCATACAATTATATACAATTTGATATGTCTTCAGATGAAAAATTTCATGTATATAAAGAGTTATACTCATTTGAAGTAGACCCTTGTAGAATCGAATGTCATACTTTGGACGAATCAATTGGTCTTAGCTCAACTTTGTTCTAAGTCATTGCTATGAACATTTTTCACCTCAAAGCTACTTCATAGACTAGGAAAAATGATCATGAAAACTATATTCACATGAGAGTCACTTGGATTAGAGTTTAGACGCATAGAAATGACGGTTAGAATTCTAGCACAAAAATACAGGGTATTACACCTTCCCACTCAAAGACTGCTTCATCAGGAAACTAAAACTTTACCACATGTGTGCGGAAATCTATTAATACATAAAATGAATGGATCAAATCCATGCATATTAACATTGAAATCTACCATTTCTAACTCTATTAGGTCTGCTAGAACAATGATAGGATACTTATTATAAACTAGTTTGGCAACAACTGACCTACCCATGGGGGTTGAAACTAAGCAGAGCTTGGAGAGCTTTTTGGAACCTATCCTAAAATTTACTGCAACCAATGGAGTCACATAAGATGGTTTTGACCCTGGGTCTTACAACACATATACATCAAGATTAAAGATGCAAAACATACTAGTAACCATATCTGGTGAACTCTCCTACTCCTATCGAGATGGTAAAGCATAAAACTAATTCTGGTTCTCACCACCATCGGTACTGGATGATGTGCCCTAAGGTCGAACTGGGCAACCTAGTAAAGCTGGTGTTCTAGTAGAGTGAGTCAGGAGATGAACACCCATAGTTCCCTATTTAGCATATAGACACTCTTTAATTCCATGACCCAACTTGCCATATCCATAAGAACCTGTTCTTCCAATTAAACACTCACTAGGATAGTTTCTACCATACTTTCTATATGTTAGATAACTGGGCCTTCTACCCACACTATTCTGAGACCTATACATAGAAGTCTTCCCCCACTGCTCCTGCTTAGTTCTAGGTACAAGAAAACTACCTAAAGATGGCATGGGCAGAGATGAATTACCCTCTAACTATGAATTGTTTCCCCCTTCAAACCTTGGTTGCCCATACTCAAATTGTCTAATTCTATCCCTCTTATTCCTTTTCTATCTTTCCTTTATCTTTTCTTCCTTAATCTATTGATACTGAGTCTTTATGTAAAACCCCATAAATTTTTTAGCTTAAATCAAGCCTTTAGGCTTGTCAAGGGGTCTCAAACTTAGAATATTTTAGATAAGTATTCATACTTAAAGATATTTTAGCCTTTGAAATTCGGAAATCTTATTTCATGGCCTTTGTGCCTATTAAATATGGATATTTAGGTTGATTCATGATCAAGAATGTTTGTAGGTATTTTCGGACAAATTTCAGATTTTTTGGACTTCTTTCTTTCGCCTTTGGAATCCAAAAACCATGGATCAATGCGATCTTGGCGCACCACATCGACTATCGCATTGACGAATGTTTTCCTCAGCTCCCAGCATCAATTTCTAGTAAGTCGATGTGGACTTGACGTAATGCGTTGGCTATCACATTGATGCCAATGATGTGGCACATCGGTTTGCACGTCAATGGTAAAATTTTTTAGTCATTCAAATACCACATCCTTGGGGGTATTTAGTTCTTTTTCCCTGAACCTTCAGTCCCTAAAAAAGGAAACTAATCACTTTAGGGAGAAAATAAACTCGTTCTTTCTAAAATTTGGTCAAGAAGAAGCCCTAGAAGCTTCAATTTCAAATCAAGAACTCAAGATTCCGCCATCAATTTTTAGAAATTCCTTAACTAAGGTATGTGAAGTGTTTATCCAAGGGTTCCTTCAACCCTTGGAGTCCAAGAAACTCTTTTAATAGTCATGAAGAGTGATTTCATGATTTCCATGAGTTGAATTAAAGTGTATTCATTATTTATTGCAAGATTCATGGAGAGTTAATTGATATGTGTGCTTTATCATGTGAATTCATATTGAAACTCTTAGAATTATGTAATTGGAATTGAATCACATTCCCTACATGTTGTTTTACTATTATTTGCATATATTATACCCCACAAGTGTTTGATGAATTGTCCATGTGAGTTGAATAATGAAATTACATCATGTTTAGCATGTATGGAAGTGTTTGCTTAAATGCCCAAAAGAATGAATGATAACTAAGTAGTTAGTTACCATGCCTCAAGAAATATTCCATGTCTTTTAAGTTTATTCTATCGAGTCTTGGGGGTATTTAATACCCGACAATTTAGCTGCTTGTCTGAAGCCATAGTTAGTTGCAGAGAAGAATCAGTCATGTCTCGATCAGTAGAATTCAATCAGATAATAGAATTTAGTAGTATTTCTCCAGTCCATACAACTCAGTGAACTCAATTCAGTTCAGTTATACAGTATAATAAGTAATAGCTCAGTCTAGCCTAGTACAGCTTAGAATTCAATCCGGTATTTATTAAGTTAACAATAGGATTTAGCATCGAGTGAACCCAAGGATAGGGACTCACTAGCCAGTAGAGGGTGAAATACCTAGGAGCAATCCTTGAATTCCAGAACTACATAGCCAGTGTTGGTTAAGACATCAATCTACCAGTTTAGGGTTAATGAGGTGATCTACGTGTCAGATGAGGGTGACTCAGCACTTATCCTTACCCATGGAACGGTATTAACATCTTTCCAATTGGGATTATAGGTTCGACCCCAGATCAGTCAGAGAAGGGGTATGTCAGTTGGATAATCACTTCTTAAAATATCAATTTCAGATTTAGTCTCAATATGGAACTCAGTTCAATTACATAGATTGAGGACTTCCAGGCACAGTCACTCAGCTCAGTACGAGACTCAATATAGTTCCACAAAATCAAGACTATTAGATATATTGTTCAGTTACCAGTAATCCAGTATTCAGTGTTATGATGATCTCAGTACAGTTTACATATTAATGCATGTACTCTTATTTAGTCATACTCATGTTATTTAGTTATTATTGTTCATGCATGTAAACCCATGCATTTCATCCTACCTCACTGAGTATACCAGTACATTCAAAGTACTGATGCATGTTTTTTTTGTGCAACGATGTCTTATATCATAGGTTCAGACGCACAGGCTCCCGAGCACCCTTAGCAATTCAGATTTTTAGTTGTCATTGTAGTGGTAAGTTCTCATAGTTCAAGGACAAGGTGGTTTTCATTATTTTAGTATTATTTTCAGTAGTCGAAGTTATTTGGGGGCTTGTCCTATCAACTCCATAGTTTAGACTATTAGAGGCTTTTCATACTAGAGTATTTTCAGACACTTGTTTAGTTTTTTAGTACTTATATTCAGTTTGGGTACTTCGATACCACATTTAAATTTATTTATAGAATTGAAACCTTATGTTATATATTCCTCCTATTTTCCACAATCCATACAGTATTTATTACTCAGTTATTACAGCAAGTACCAGTCATAAGTTAGCTTGTGGTCCTTCGGGATTATGAGTATCGTGTAGTGTTTGGGGTACAAACTAGGGGAGTTACAAACTTGGTATCAAAGCTTAAGGTAAAGTAGGAAAGTCATATCTAGTAGAGATTTTTTGCATGGGTGTGTTCTGAGCCACACTTAAGGACAGGAGGCTACGGGATGTTTTAGGTAAAGTTTCCCTTCTTCCAGTATTTATGTCATGAGAGTGAGCATGAGCTCTAGTTACACTCTCTTTCTAATCCTAGCTTCTCTATTATTCATAGAATTTGCCACCAAATAGGACTCAAGGAAGATAAATAGGAGACCAGACAGACCCTCAGGCCATCTATTCAGATCATTTGGGTGAGCATGTTTCCCATACAGAGTTCAGAGCAGCCTTCACCACCCTAGCTCATTTTTTAGCAATTCAGAATGAATGTTCAGCTATGGTTCCGGCCAACTAAGAGGCCAATACTGTTACTACTAGGATTTGAGATTTCACCAGAATGAATCCTTTCTCATTTACCAGGTCTATGTCAGATAAGGATCCTTAGGAATTTAATGATCAGATGCAGAAGGTTACCAATATTATCGGGGTAACAGCTAGTGAGAGTGTTGAGTCAGTTGCATACCAGTTATAGGATGTGGCTCACTCATCGTTTAAACAGTGGAAGGCAGAGAGTGTCATAGAAGCAGGGACCATAGAGTGGGAGGAGTTTGCCACTGCTTTTATGGATAGGTTCTTTTTACTGGATTTGAGGGATGCAAAGGTTCCAAATATTATCAATCTAAAGCAGTGCAACCTGATAGTGAAAGAGTATTCTCTAAATTTTATTCAATTAGCCAGATATACTCGTTAAGTGGTAGCATATAGCAGGTCAAAGATGAACAAATTTATGTCTGGAGTGAATAATAGTGTGGTTAAAGAGTGAAGAACTGTGATGTTGATTAGTGAGATGGACTTGTTAAGGCTTATGGTCAATGCACAACAGATAGAAGAGTAAAAGAATAAGAAGAGTCAAAGGGTGAGAATCAGTTTTGGTACCACCTGCAATCTTTAGTCCCAACTCCGTCCTCAGCCAGTGCTCCTATGTCAAAATTCATAGATGGAAATAGGGATTGGGGACTAGGTCCTAAACCCCAGGGTAGTATTAGCAGTGCCAAAACTAATCCCGTTTGTCAGAAGTATGTCAGAAACGACCAGGGTATCTTTAGAGCAGGCAGCGATATATGTTTCAGGTGTGGAAAGCTAGGCCATAGAGAGAGATTGTCCCTATTCAGGTTCTAAGGGTCAGTATAACCATCCCCTAGCTCAGTCTGGTCACTCAAATCAATAGGGTTCCACTTCCAGTGCCACCAGTGGGCAATACCCAAATAGACTCTATGCTTTTCAATCCTGATAGAATCACAAATATTCTCCTGATGTGGTCACTGGTAGGTTACAAGTTTATCATTCACATGTTTACACTTTGCAAGATCCAGGAGCCTCTTTGTCCATTATTACTCCTTATATAGCTGTTGACTTTGGATTCAGTCTCAAAATCCTAGTAGATCCTTTCTTAGTATCTACCCCAGTGGGTAAATCTATCATAATCCAAGAGGTATACAGGAACTTTCCGGTTATGGTATCTCAGAAAATTACTTCAATAAACTTAGTCGAATTAGATATGACTGATTTTGATATCATTATCAGCATGGATTGGCTTCATTGCTCCTACGTGTTAGTCGACAACAGAAATGGAACTATTCTATTTCTGTTTCCAAATAAACCCATCCTAGAGTAGAGGGGTAGTACTTCAGTACTCAGTGATCAGCTCGTTTCTTACCTTTAGGCTAGGAAAATAATATCTAAGGGATATGTCTACTATCTTTTTTGAGTCCAAGACTCTAGTTCAAAAAGCCCTACTACTGAATCAATGTCAGTAGCATATGAATTGCTAGATGCGTTTCCCAAAGATCTTCCCGGAATTGATTTTGAAATAAATCTTCTCCCAGATACTCAGCCCATATCTACCCTGCCATACAAAATGGCTCTATAAGAACTCAGTGAATTAAAGGAACTGTTAAAGGATCTCTTAGCTAAGGGGTTCATCAAACCCAGTATTTCCCCGTAGGGTGCACCAGTTTTATTCGTGCATAAGAAAGATTGTTCTCTCAGAATGTGTGTTTAGTTAAATAAAGTCAAGGTCAAGAACAAGTATCCACTTCCTAGAATTTATGACTTGTTTGACCAACTTCAGGGTGCCAGTTACTTTTCTAAGATAGTTCTCTGATCAGGCTATCATCAGCTCAGAGTCAGAAAATGTGACATCCCAAAGAAAGCTTTTCGAACTCGGTATAATCACTTCGAATTCTTAGTTATGTCCTTTGGTCTTACCAGTGCCTAAGCAGCTTTTATGGACTTGATGAACCATGTGTTCAAGTAGTACTTGGACATGATCATCATAGTCTTTATAGATGACATTCTTGTTTACTCTCGTAACGAACGCGATCATGTAGACCATCTCAGAATAGTATTACATAAACTCAAAAACCATCAAATATTCTCCAAATTAAGAAAGTGTGAATTTTGGCTAAGTTTAGTAGCCTTCTTTGGCCATATAATTTCTAGTGATGGAATTAGATTTGATCCCCAAAAGACTGAGGCAGTAAGAAAATAGCCCAGGCCCATCTCTCCATTAGATATCAGGAGTTTCTTGGGTTTGTCCAGCTATTACCAATGGTTCATTGAGTGATTTTCATCTATTTCATTCCTTATGTTCAAATTGACTCAGAAGAAAGTTAAAATCTAGTGGTCAAATTACTGTGAAAAAAGTTTTCAGGAGTTGAAGACTCGACTCACTACAACTCCAGTTTTGACCATACCATATAGTTCAGGCTGATTTTTTGTGTATTGTGATGCCTCCAAGGTTGTCTTGGTATGTATTCTAATCTACAGGGGTAAGGTCATAGCCTATGCCTCTAGGCAGCTTAAACCCCATGAGAAGAACTATCCTACTCATGATCTTGAGTTAGCAGCAGTAGTTGTTGCCTTAAATGTTTGGAGGCACTATATATATGGTGTAAACGTTGATATGTTCTCCGATCATAAGATCCTACAGTATGTGTCCTCTTAGAAAGATCTAAACCTCCGTTAGAGAAGGTGGTTGGATTTTTTGAAAGACTAAGACATAAGTGTCCTGTGTCATCCGGGCAAGGCCAATGTAGTAGCCGATGCTCTCAGTAGAATTTCTATGGGTAGTGTTGCTCATGTGGAGGATAGTAAGAACAATTTAGTTCAGGAAGTTCATCAGTTAGCCCAGCTAGCTATCCGTTTAGTCGATTCAACAGAAGGTACTATATGGGTGCAGAGAAGTTTAGAATCATCCCTGGTTTTCAAGGTAAAGAAAAAGAAGGATAGGGATCCCAATTTAGTCAAGTTGAAAGAGTTATTCAGAAATTAGAGATTAGAGGTTTTATTCCAAAGGGGATATGGTGATTTGCGTTCTCAGGGTCGACTATGTGTACCGG
Source organism: Capsicum annuum (assembly GCF_002878395.1). NCBI lineage: Eukaryota > Viridiplantae > Streptophyta > Magnoliopsida > Solanales > Solanaceae > Capsicum > Capsicum annuum. The sequence continues at coordinate 156,948,704 of NC_061121.1, read as the reverse complement.
GCGTAGATGACTTAAGGCTGTGAATTCATGCAGAGGCGCATGGTGCGCGCTACTCCATTCATCTAGGGGCCACTAAAATATACCGTGATTTATGGGAGATCTAATAGTGGAAAGGTATGAAGAGAGATATTAAAGAGTTTGTGGCTAGTAATCAATATGCCAGCAGGTAAAAATTGAGAATTAGAAGCCTAGTGGGTCCATGAAGGAGTTTAGCATTCCCACCTGGAAATGGAAGAAGTAAATCTGGACTTTGTGAAAGGATTGCCTCATACTCGTTATCAGTATGATTCACTTTGGGTCATTGTACACAGGATGACCAAATCAGCTTATTTTTTTCCAGTTAATTTCTCTTACTTAGCCGAGGATTATGCCAAACTCTATATCATGGATTTGGTCAGATTGCACAATGTTCCATTGTCCATTATCTCAGATAGAGGTACCCAGTTCACCTTTTATTTCTGGAAAGCATTCCAAAAGAGTCTTGGTACCTGAGTTCACCTCAGTACATCTTTTTATCCTTAGACAGATGGTCAAGCAGAAAGGACCATTCAAACTTTAGAGGATATGTTCCGAGCATGTGTGACAGACTTTAAAGGCAGTTGGGATGACCACTTGCCTTTGACAGAGTTTGCATAGAACAACAATTATCACTCCAGTATTTAAATGGATCTGTTTGAGACACTTTATGAGAGGAGGTGTAGATCTTCCATTAGTTGTTTTAAAGTGGGTGATGCCATAGTGGTAGGGCCTGAATTTGTATTTGATACCTTAAGAAAGTCCAGTTGATCAATGAAAGACTTATGATAGCTCAAATCCGACAGAAATCATACGCATATGTGCGCAGAAAGGATGTCAAGTTCGATATTGGTGACTATGTGTACTTGAAAATCTCTCCTATGAAAGGGGTGAAGAGATTTGGCAAAAAGGGGAAACTTAGCCCCTGATATATCGGTCCTTACCAAATTCTCAACCCGTTTTGGATAGGCATCTTACGAGCTTTGGTTGCCTTTAGATCTATCTTCAGTCCATCCAGTGTTTCCTTTGTCCTAATTATTCCATAGTGATCAAACACCTTTTTAGAAAGTACCCATAAGGCATACCATGCTTCCCTTCTTTCTCAAAGAATACTTTTTTCATATGTTCTATCATAAGAGAAAATCATCTTATCAACTCATACATACTCAAACATTCTATCAAGAATAGGTCAACACCAGAGACAATGGTTATTTTTTTTATCTTAGTAATAGAACCTTGTTGATGATCTCAAATACAAGTTGATACTTACTAATTAAAACCTTTCTTTTCAAAGCAACTATTAAAGTTCCACCGACTGTTGAGGCTTTAATAATAAATTCCGCGGTAGGTTGTTCCTTTATAATAAATTTCACTCCTATAATATGTACATCTAAAATCCTTCATCGTGCTTCATTAATAGATAGACTTTCCTTACACCTAGGTTATTAACCATAACCCATCTTTTGAGAAATCCATGGTTTAGTAAAAAGCTCTATCATCATTTTCAAACACCATGGGAGTTGAGGTGAAGCCAAACTTGGTGTTTTACATACTCTACCAATTCTACCATCCTAGGTTTCTCATAGATCCTTAGATCAAAAACTATCCCAAATAGCATTCTGGCATTGCAAGATAGCATTCCTTGCTTCTCTAGGGACAACCTTCTTTTCTTCTTCTCTTTGATCCACTACTTGGTTATTTATTTTTATTGGTTTTTCTCTTTGTGGGATCAGGTTCCTTAGAGATTTTCTTTCTTTTGACAACACTATGTTTCTTCTTGCATACAGTTGTTTTGCTAGTCTTTGGACCAGAGGACTTGGTCCTCTCATCCACATGAATTTCTTATATTTTCTTCTTAGTTGTAATAATAATATCAAAATTAGTATCCTCCTCTTATGTAACCTCCAAAACTTTAATATTTTCCTCCTCTACTATGACAACTTTCTTGATTCTTCTTCTTTTAGCATTAGAAGACTTACTAGTATTCATAGAATTATCTAGCAGCTTTTGCTTAGATCCCCTACTGGAATAGGATCTAGTGCCTTGTCCACCAGTGCTAGTCATTTTCCCTTTTCTTTTATAGTCCTTCAGTCTATTATCTTCCAACTCAGTGGTTTTGCATCCTCATTCTCTTTATATTCCTCATTTGGAGTTAATATCTCTACTTTATTCCTTGTCTCTTCATCCTTTTCCCAAACAGTTTGCTTCCCAATACTTACAGGGCCTTCATTGGAATCATAAGAAAGTAGAAGTAGATTCTCAGCTCCTAAATTTATGCTGCTAAAAGGAACAAATTTCTTTACAAGAATTTCCTAATCACACATTTGGGAAAGGATGGAATTTGACTCAGAGCCACTAAAGGAACTTAGTATTGATAAGTTTTTTGATGTTTTAGAACCTACCAATTTTTTAGAGTGAACTAGAATTTGTGGGACATTCGAGGACTCTGATTCTTTTAAGTATGGAGGAATTTCTAGTTGAGAGGATTCTTGCTCAATTGGTGAGTCGAGTCCATGAATCAAATCATCCAAGTCTAACTCAACAATAACTTTGATAAATACAGGATTTTTAACTAGAACTTGTTCACCTAGGGTTTCAAGAATTTTAGGAAAAGGTGAGGTTGATGGAGCACTTTGAGAATCTCATGGGGGCTAAGGAGCATGAAGATTTTGACATTTTGAACTTTTACGAATTGTTTATATCAGGATGGAAGAATTTAGAAGGATACTTTGAGTTGATTTGGAAATGAATGAAATGTATAAGATTTGATTTTATGATTAAGTCATTCTTGGTCATTTAAGAGGTACCCTTTGGGAATGATGTGTTTAATGACAAGAGGTGCGACTCTTCACTTTAGTTGTAAAGTTGATATTTTATGTTCAGATGGGAGAACTCTTGTGGCCCTTTTTAAATAGAAATTTTGAATTTTTAAGCTCATCATTTTGGTACCAACCTGAGAGATAGGACCAGGTCCCTCTCCTCTTATCTTAATTTGTTCACTAATTTTACTTTCATGTGTTCCCTTCCTAAGCTATTCCAATGGGTGTGTACCTGCAAAGGTATGAGACAGAGTTAGTTTATCCTGCACCTACTTTATCATGAATACCTATCTTCTTATCATAGACAATTCTAAGGAAAGACAGTGTTTCACATGTTTAGTCTGGTGAATTTAATCATTTTTTGCTTCAAACTTTGCACACCCTTTTTAGAACAACTTCTTAAAGTAGGTACGTGGACCATGTCCCAGACTTGACTTTATCCTCAATGCTGAATCTTCTTCCTCTAAGATGAGTTTCCTAGGGACATGACCTTTTCTTCTAAATTTTTCATCTTCTTCAATAATATCAACTTTCTTTTTCAGTTCGTTCATTCCATGTTTCAGCATAAGGCACTTCTAGTTTTGAAAATTTTAGCTCTTTTCTGCCAGTGACATGGTCCTTTGAAATCCACTATTTCAAAATAAGATACCTCCACCTTTGAGTGTCTCAAGAGAGAGAACACAGTCAGATCTTCCAAAATATTCTTTGATCACTTATTAGTAATGAACCATATCTAATTGCAATCCCCTTTCACATACCTGGATCCATGATCATATGTTGGATTTGGGAACCCACTTGAGCCTAAGTTCCCAATAGGAGGATAATGGTGTGATCAAATCCCTTTTGGCAAATCTAGGTAGAGAATTTATTCTCACATTTCTAAAGTGTTTTAGATCCTTAGGTTATGGACTTTCCTTCTAAATATATCTGAATCCATTCATCCTTGCTCTAATCTGTCATAACCTAAACCAGGGCTTGGCCATGAAGGTACCTCAAGTCCCACATGGACCAGAGATCACCCCCTTCACCTAACCTAGCTAGCTCCACAACTTCAAGTGTCGAATGAATTTTGAACATATAACAAGATGGTGCAAATAGGACTAATCATAACTCATGAAATTTCTAATCCAATTCACCGAAACTACACACCCAAGTCCACAGTAATCCAACAAAGCCTCTACAAATCTGAAGTCAATAAAATATTAGGACATGCCCCCGACAATAGCCAAAACCAAAGTCTAAAAAAGTCTAAGACATAGAATATATAGACTATGAAATTAAGCCTTATGAAGTATGAAAATTTACCACTTCAATATCAACTATCGAAGCACTCCAACACCTGATCATTATGCAAGTAAAGTAGAAGAAGTTGTTAGACCTTCATTACATAGTGATACAGTGTCTGGAGATGATTAGCGGTTGGAATGCTACCATGTAACTCAGGGATAGAGGATTAAAATAATCCCATTATTCAAAACAAAGTAAAATAATCATAAGCAATCATATATATATATATCATACCTGGATAGGGAACAAGGCTTAGTATGAACTTTGAAAACCTTAACCTGGGTTGTGTAGCATAACCATCAATAAACAAGGCACCCACAGGCTATATAGGTCTAGATCTCCCCTAGCTAGAAAGGCCCTAGTACGCGTAGGTGCATGAACTAAAGAATGTACATAACAGTATAAGATATTATTGTGGACTCAAACCTCCCGGCATAATCAAGGTGACTTAAGCAACAAAATATACATTATGGGGGACTCGAACCTCCCATTCATATATATATTCATGGGACTCGAATCTCCTGATCATATAAACACCTGCACCAGCTTGCGTGTTTTCTAGTGATAGTTCTTTGGACTCCACTTTCATGGCCCGGATTCGCATCACGCTTTAAATACCAATTAAAACATTCTTTACGCATAAACACAACATTTAGTCTAGTTACTTACCGAAGGCATCCCGTTTGTATTGTCATACGAACCCCACTTGTAAACATACAAAGTTCCATAAATATAATCATTCAACATTGGGATTCAAACACATTGTCAATGCATGACATCATTTCAGTTCAATATTTAGTGACTCGGGCCTATTTTGCCATTAAAACCACCGAGGTCACTATTCAAATCAATCAAAGGTCAACAAGGCCCTCATGAAACAATTTACCAACCATTTACATTATTAGGTCAATGCCTTAGTTCTAATCAAAATTCAATTCAATTTATGGTCATTCTGCCCTTTACAAAACAATTCATACTTTATTAACATTCTTATACCAAGCATTATTTCAAAACACAATTTATCATTTGACAAGATTCTTCATATAGACATTTTCATAAACAGGTTGAGGGCATACCATTATCAAACCATTTTCAAGTCAAAAGTCATCATGTTAGGTTTAACCATATACCCTTTGTAAAACCACAATTCCTATTCACCGATATATGCAAAACCATCATAAAAAATATATATAAACATAACTGAAATCATGAGAGGACAATACTCAACATTATGCATTCAAACCTTCAACCATGGATTTTGAAACCACTATTTATGAATCAATAACAATGTTTAAAACACATGATTTGTAGGAACAAACAATGAAGAAATAGTCATGTGCCTGAGTTATAAATATTCATGGAGAGATTTCGATCCTTAAGACTCTAGATGACCACCTTGATGAAACCTAGCCCAATCTATTTGAGAGGTTTTTAGAGAGTTTTAAGAGAGGTTTTTATCTTCCAAACTAAGAAATGAAAGGCCAAAAAGTGTTATAAGACGTGGGATCTTAAGGACTTGGGGTGGAAAATATCTAAAATATCCTCATCTTAAAAGCTATAGAAGACTTGTAGGAGGGTATGGTTTGACTTCTCCAGTCGTACCCACATCATACCAGTGGTAGATTCCACTCGTATCTTTATCAGAAAGTTGGACACCACATTCAGCCCAACATACAACTCCCTCATCTAACTCATACCATCACCATAAGATTAATACCCATCAAGTCCTACCCTAAATAGAAATATCTAGGCAAGACACTAAACAACATATGGTTGGGACCCTACTTCTCGTATTATGTGCATACGGCTCGTATGGATTCTTCTCGTACTAATTACAGAACTTGGTCAATGTGACACTGACCAATATACGACTAGGGTCCTAGAACCCTACCCGCATCATACAATTGGTATGATGTGAGTCGTATAATGCACAAAAGGTTCAACAATTAGGAAGTTTTGCAATATCCTATGTTTGAGGTGTTTTAGTCTCTCCCTCCCCTCTTAGGATCATTTGTCCTTGAAGTATGGGACAAAACAATACAAGCAGGATTAAACTCTCAACCATCTCTACTCTTACCTTTAATACCAAAAATAATATGCTAAGGAATTCACAATCAAGTATTAATAAAGCTAGAGAATAAAGATGCCAAGAATGAATACATACCTTAAGCTCAATTTTCCTAAATCGAAAATAGGAATAGATTCTTGGACTTCATGACCTCCTCAACTTCCCATGTAGATTTCTCAAACTTTTGGTTCCACCAAAGACACATCTTTCATTCGCAACCGATGAATTTATCGATCCAATATCCTTACCGGGACCTCCTCATAGGACAAAAATCTGAAATACCAATGTCCTTCAAAGGGAAAACCAACGAACGATCACCCAGGCATTTCTGCAACATGGACACATGGAATACTGGATGAATTGAACTCATGCTAGAGGTTAATTCCAACTCATATCAATATTACCAACCCTTCTCAAAATAACATATAAGATAATATACCTAGGACGGAGCTTCCCTTTCTTCCCAAACATCATTACTCCCTTCATGGGAGGCACCTTTAAGAATACCCAATCTCTAACCTCAAACTCCAAATCCCTTTACTTTACATCCACATAGGACTTTTGGTTACTTTGGGCGGTCTTAAGCCTATACTGAATTACGTTTACCTTCTCCAAAGCTTAGTGAACCAAATTTGGGCCAAAAATCTCTCTGCTTTATAAACCTTGAACCACCCAATAGGAGACCTACACCTCCTTCCATACAATGCCTCAAACGGGGCCATACAAATTCTAGAATGGTAATATTATTATAAGCAAACTCAATCAAAGGCAAACGGTCAAACAAAGTACGACAAAAATCCATTACATAGTCTTACAACATATCCTCCAAAGTCTGAATAGACCTTTTTGCTTGCCCATCCGACTATGGGTGGAAATTCATACTAAGACTCACCTGGGTCCCTAAACAACACTAAAAAGAGTGCCAAAAATACGACTAGAATTGAGTACCACAATCCAAAATAATCAAGACAGGTGCATCATGCAACCTTATAACTTTCTGAAGGAACAACTTTGCATGGGCAAGAAGTGATTAGTCATCTTATCCACAATGACCCATATAGAGTCACACTTGTTCTGCTACAATGGAAGGACAGTAGTAAAATCAATCTTAATTATCTCCCATTTCCACACCGTTAGTTCAATCTCTTGAAGTAGCCCACGGTCCTCATGTGCTCCACCTTCACTTAATAACACATCATAAACTTAACCAAAAAGTCTGCTACTTTCCATTTCATATTATTCCACTAATATATTTCCTTGAGATCATAATACATTTTTGTTGAACCGTATACTGTGACTCATGGGCCTTGGCCAAAATCCTTCCCCTTAACCCATCCACATCCAAAAGACATAACCTCCTTTGGTACCTTCGGATACCATCACTAGTGATCTCAAATGGGATGACCTTTTGCTTACCCACATCATCCTTGATCTTCATCACAAGAGGATAGAATACCTATTTCTTTTTCATTTTTGAACCAAGAGATGATTGAGCCACCTATTATACAAACACATAACCATCCTCAGAGTCTAAGAGATGAACTCTAAGGCTAGCCAAATAGTGAATATCTTCATTATTTCCCTCTTATGTTCATATACATAAGATTGAATCCCCATGGATAACCTACGAAGAGCATCAGCAACTACATTAGCCTTACTTGGATGATAGTGAAGACTCACATCATAGTCCTTTACTAACTCAATCCACCTTTTTTGCCTAAGATTAAGATATTTTTAAGTGAACACATCCTGCAAGATCTTATGATCAGAAAAGATATCAACATGGACCCCATACAGATATTAACGCCAATATTTCACTGAGAACACCACAACCAAAACTTCAAGTCATGAGTCAGATACTTTCTCTCATGAACCTTTAACTGCCAAAATTCATAAGCAATAACCTCACTATGTTGTATCAAAATGCATCCCAACCAACCCAAGATGCATCACAATAAAACACCAAACCCTCGTAGAGTTAAAACTAGAGCTAAAGTCAACTTATCTTTTAGCTTCTCAAAGCTACCTCGCAAGCATCCGACCATTAAAACGTTTTTCTCTTCTAAGTTAAATTAGACAATGGAGCAGTAACAGAAGAAATGCACTCCATAAACATTATATAATACCCAGCTAAACTAAAGAAGCTCTGACTATCAGTTGGAGTCATGTTTCTAGGGCATTTCTTAATCACAAGAACATTTTGAGGATCCAACATAATCGTCTTACTAGACACAACATGACCAAAAAATGTTATGACATTCAACCATAATTCATATTTAGAGAACTTAGCCTATAACTATTGATCTTTAAAAGTATACAACACAAGATGAAGGTGATTTACATGATACTCCTTAATATTAGAGTACACCAAGATGTCATCAATGAAGACAATCACAAATAGATCCAAAAACTAATGAAAACCCCTTGTCATCAAATCCATGAATGTCGTTGGGGATTTGGTTAACCCAAATACCTGATTACTATGAAGGAAAAATAGAAGAAGTTTTAAGACCTTTATTGCGTGGGGATACATCATACAGAGATGGTTAGTGGTTTGAATGTTAGCATGTAAATTAGGGATAGATGAATAAATAATATCATTATTCAAAACCAAGTCAAATTATCATATGCAATCATATACATACATATATATAAATATATATCGTGTTGAATAGGGAAAAATGCTTTGCATGAACTTTGGAAATATTAACTTGGGATATGTAGCATAACCGTCATAGAACAAGGCACCCATGGGCTATATGGTCCTACCTCTCCCTAGCTAGAAGGGCCCTAGTGCATGTAGTCGCATAAAGCATAGAATATCCATAATTGTATATGTTATTATCGAGGACTTGAACCTCTCATTCATATATCCAGATACCGCATCGACTAGCGTTGTTTCCATTATTAGTCCTTTGGACTCTATATTCATGGCCCAGATACATGTATTGCTAATTAAAACATTTTTTACACATACACACAACCATTAGTTCAATTACTTACCAAAGGAATCCCATTGGTATCATCGTACATACCCCACTTGGAAGGATACAATATGCCACAACCATAATCATTCAATATTGGGACTCAAACCCAATGTCTAAGAAAGATATAATTTCAGTTCAACCATTTACATTATTAGTCCAATGCTTTTGTGCTAATCATAATTCAATTCAATTTATGGTCATCAAGACCTTTACGAAACCATTCATCCTTCATTAACATTCTTATGCCAAGCATTAGTACAAAACCCAATTCATTATTTGACAAGATTCTTCTTATAGACATTTTCACAAATATGTTCAGGGCTTACCATTATCAAACCATTTTTTTAAGTCAACAGTTATCATGAAAGGGTTAAACATAAACCATTTCTTAATCCATTCAACTAAAACACATATAAACATAAGTGAAATCATGAGAGAACAATACTAAACATTATGTATTGAAACCCTCAAATATGGATTTCAAAACAACCATTTACAATTCAAGAACAATGTTTAAAAGACATGATTTTTGAAAACTAACAATGAAGGAAGAGTCACATGCCTATGTTATGAAAAGATTCCAGGAGAGATTTTGATCCTTAAGCCTCTAGATGACCACGGTAATAAAACCTAGACTAATCTTCTTGAGAGGTTTGTAGAGAGTTTTAAGAGTGTTTTTGATCTTCTAAAGTGAGGAATGAAATGAAAAAATTGTTATAAGACGTGGAGTCTTAATACTTGGGGTGGGAAATGTCAAAAATACCCTCATCTTAAAAGCTATAGAAGACTCGCATGAGGGTACGGTAGGACCCCTCCACTCGTACCCACATCATATGAGTGGTACCTTCCACTCATACCTTGATCAAAAAGTTGGACAACACATTCCAACATAAAACTCCCTCACCTAACTCGTACCATCACCATATAACTAGTATCCTTTAAGTCATTTCCTGAGAAGAAACATCTAGGCAAGACACTGAACAATATATGGTTGAGAGCTTACTTCTCATATCATGCATACAACTCATATAGTGTATTCTCATACCAAGAATATAACTTGGCCAATGTGACACTGACAAACATACAACTAGGGTCCTAGACCCGTACCTATATCATGCGAGTGGTATTATGAAAGTAGTATAATGTACAAAAGGTTCATAACTTATGAAATTTTACAAGAGCCAAAGTTTTGGGGTATTTCATAATCCATATTTGACAATTTTATTTCATGTTCCCATATCTTCCATAGTGAGTACACAATAGTTTGTGAACTTTGTTTACGGCATCATGTGCAGCTTTTCCTTTTGAGCCAAGAGGTTGTGATTCTCTTTGATAACCAAGCCCCATCCAATTATTTGTACCTTAACTTAGAAAATTAGAAAGGATTTGTGAAGATGCAGTCCATTTAAGTTTTTTGTTAAGCTCTTCTCTTAAGTAAACCAGGTCCCTTTCTCACTCTTTATTCTTATGTAGTGTAAACATATGGTTTTTTTTAGAATCCCTCTACTCTTCCTCAAGATCAACCTAAATCCTTGAAGATTCTTTCTTCCCTTTACTATGTACATTATATAGCTTCTGTAACTAACTCATACAACTCATATTTTCATATATCAATTTATTGACCAGTTCTTCAATCTCAGATATCTGAAGAATCAAGTCAATTTATGTTCTTGATTTTTTACTTTCTCTTATAGAACATTTTCTCAGTAATTATCTCACATAAAGAGTCAATAAGAATACTAGGAAGCCTTTTATCTTCTTAGCTTAATAGTTATCTAGATTTTTCTTAATGTTTGAAAGTGTTATCTCCTATTTTATTGATCTTCTGTGTTGGCTATAAAGGTAAATAAGGATTCCTCCACAACTAACATTGACACATCTTTATGCTTCTAAGATTCATCTGAATCACTTGAGAAATCTCATCATATTTCCAGAACTTAGTTTACTACATACTAAGTTGTAGTTTTCCTTCTTGATTTTATAGGGACTTGGCCGCTTCTCTTTTCTTCATCACCTTCAGTCTTGAGCTGCTCCTTATAATCCAATTTGTTCATTGGAAAATTCTATAAGAAATGATCAGGACTTCTATATTTGTGACAAACCTCAATATTTCTTCCTCTTCCACTGCTTTCTCTTCTTTGGAACTGACCATTTTTCCTCATGGATTTGACAAGCTTTTTTTTCGAAATGGGAAGCATCAATGTTGTAATGCCCCAAAAATACAACCTTGACATTACACGGTGCTCAAGACTAAAAGTAGTCCCAAGCTAACCCTTCAAGCATTCTAACAACTTTGAAACTCATAATAAAGATAAAGTTGACATATGAAATCTTTAAATAACTGAATTTAATGCCTTAAATGAAAGTGTTAAACTTGAAAATCTTTAAATCGAACGCTTTGAATCTAAAATAGGAAATAGTCGGACAATCCTCTACTTCTAACTAGAGAGCCACTGGAACAAGGCCTAGCTGCATCAAACTTAAAATAAAACCAAATGACCAAAATACTTCTTCAATAATAGTGTCTGATAAAATGGGTCCTCTAACTAAAAGGACTTACCAAACTTTGGAATATAGGTGGGGATGCCCATAATCTATCACGTTACTGGAACTAAGCACCAGAACCTACATTATACACATAGACATATATGTGGATCAGTACTTTTGGTATGTATTGAGTATGTGGAGATGAATGCATAAGTAAAATAATAACTCAATATACATTTAGATTTTCAAACAATGAATGCTAAGTGCAAATGACTCGCCTTGGTCTTCAATATAACAAAAGTTGTAAAATCATAATCATGAGTAATGAAGCATAATGATAACTTTGTGAGTCATAACACTTAGTTCTAAAATCTTTAATTTTATTCTTTATTAGGGAGGTTCTTCTAACTGACATAAACCATGTGAACTACCTTTGAGTCCAATGTCTTACCCACGATGGGGAGAGTTGTCCTACCCTTCCCATTAAAATAGGACCTTAACTTAAGTTATCACTATCTGTCACTTCATCTATATTGGCAATAGGCTTAACCTATGTTGGCTTATAGTTCTAGGGCACGTGACCTTGGATGCATACCCAACTCGATGATACATACTACTCCCCTATTACTTAGTGCTTATACATTAGGAAATCCACCTTAAAATAGCATAAGGGTTTATAATGAAAACAAGTTATTCTTTTCTTTGCTTTAAACAATAATCAAAATGAACAAATGTGGATTCCATATCTTAGCTTAGGACAAAAATATTGATTCTTACTTTAAATCTTGGTATAATTTTGTCATAGAATGCTTAAAAGTATAATGTTATTGAAATCCCAACTCTTAAACTTTGTGCTTAAAAATCATGCTTTAAACTCAAGGTAATTTATACCCAAAATTCATGCTCAATATAATTCTTAAAATACTTCAATAATAATAAGTCAAGATAGTGTAATCTCATTTATAATATAAATCTTGTAAGTTAAAAACGTAAACATAAGTACTTCCTAGTGATGAAACTAGATGGTGCACCCTTTGGTGCCAGAGCTGAAGAAGAGGCAACATGAACCTTACTTTCCCCCAAAGCAACCTTGGCCACTTTACAGCTTCTCACCATGTGCGCTGGCTAACCATAATTAAAGTACTTGTCCTTGCTTTCATTATAGTAACCTCGATATAATTTTCCACAAAATCTACAGGGAGTATATAATGGAACTGAATTTGCCCTGCTATCCTGAGACTGGGCACCCTCTGCCCTAAAATTATCCCCACCTTGGAAACGACTTGGGTAAAAAGCACTAGTTGTCGAGTAAGACCTAAAATTACCTCTCTTCTTCTTAGGACACTTCCCACCATCCCTGCCACTCTGCTATTGGCTACCACCCTACTCAAAGAATCTGAACTTCCTACTTTGCCTATCCCCCATCTCAACATAATTCTTATTCTTTTTCTCCACCTGTTGTATGTACAAAACCAACCTGGAGATATTTATCTCCTTGTTAAACAATGCAACTTTAATCTCCAATATTAAGTCTCAGAAATAAGTCATGAGTTTACCACACATTCGAACTCATTATTTGTGTACATTGCCTCATTTTAAATGACTAAATAAGACAAAATTTATGGTTAGAAACACTAATATCCACTCTCTGTGGCATAAGGTTGAGTAGACCAAAAAAATATGGATTGGAGTTGAAAAAAGAGAGCAAGGAAGAGAGCAGCTGAAGACCTAGACTACATTAACCTTGATTACCATGACCTCGGTGCTCTATCCACGATCGCGATCAATCAAGATGGTCAGAGCAATGCAGCCGCAGTACACAACTGTGATCTCATGGTCACGATCGCAGGGAGCTGTGCGTGATTGTAGTTCAGTGGAATATGCTAGGGAAAGATTTGTAAAAGCACTTAGACATACCCAAGCCATATTTAAGCTAAAAACGCTTTCCTCCTTAAGAATCGCTTAGCTCATAAGATATCTTTGAATTCTAAACTAAAAATCCTAATTTGGGCAAGTGTGTAATTAACTTTGGAGGCTAAATTTCTTAGGATTTTGGTGAAGAATGAATTATTTGGATAATCCTTATGGTATATTTCTCTTTACTTTTTTCATAAGTAGCTAAGTAATTTAGTCTTGGAATTATGTTGAACTAGAGTGTAATTGTATATAGGTATCATTGTGTTTGCATGGATTTTAGTTGTTGAGAATGGATTCCACTATTTCTTGAGCTTATGAATTGGACTTTTATGGGTGAAAACCCCAAATCTCCAATTGGCTTTAATGGGTAAAATCCCCAAGCTCTACAAACCCTTTATCATCCTCCAAAAAAGGATGAAGGTAAACATTAGGTAACCTATAGCATCCTCAAAAGAGGGTTATAGGGGGACAAGTCAATGGTGGACAATTGATCCTATGGTTTACTACCTTTTACAATCTTAGAAATAAGTGTCTTGGGAGTGTAAATAATTTTAAAAGCATCATCCTAGAAATAGGGATGCGTGATTGAGATTTTGGGTGATTATGAAAATGTGTACACTTGTTAGGTTCTTGAAAGAGCCAACGGGTGAAATCGTTGTGATTTTGTTGAAAGATTGACCCCAATGAACTTTGACCTAGCCTGCCCTTCAGTTAACAACTAAAATTTCATTACGAACCAACATTAATCCACATGCATTACCTCTAGGTAGACATAATCCCTAGATTTCCTCTAAATCTTGAATTCTAACTAAAACTTTTACTCACCAAGTGCTTGTTAGAGTTTATTGTGAAGAATTCCCAAAAAAATCCCCCTATTTTATTTTAAATGTCATTTTGTAAGCATTTTGGGTAATCTCATAATAATTTGAGTACCAATAGTGTTAGAAATCTGTAATTCACTTCTTGAGATTTGACCCCAATTTGAATTAGGTTACTCGACAACGATCGTCTCACCCCTTAAACAGGGGAGTGAGTTAAGCGTTATCAAAATAGTGCCATTGTCGGGGAGTGAAATATAGATTTCACTTGTGTGGTGTCATTCTTACTTTGGAATACCCAGAGTGGTGTAATTTACTTTATTTATTATTTTTGAATATTTTGTAGGTGATGAAATTGTAAACGGAGCAATAAGAGATAACGCAAGCAATATGGTCCCCCTTGATACCCCTCTTGATGATGAAGTCCAATTAAATGAGGTGGGAAATATAAGTGCAATTCATAATTCGCCAACCAACGGGAATAAAGTGTTTCATATGACTAGTATTATGCTTCACATGTTTCAAATGAAAGGGTTATATGGAGGACAAGCATATAAGGACACAAATGTCCATTTGAAGAACTTTGTGGAAGTTTGTGCACCATTTAACATATCACATCTTACAAAAGAATCCACTTGTCTTCAACTTTTCCCATTTTCACTAATGGGTGAGGAGGTTTTATGGCTTCGCTCACTTCTACCCAGCTTCATTACATCATGGGAAAAACTTACTACAGTGTTTCTTGATAGATACTTCCCACCATAAAAAATGACTAAAAGCGGGACGAGATTGTGAACTTTCAGTAAATGAATGAAGAACCGTTATTTGAAGTTTGGAAGACGCTTAATGGAAAGTTAGGTCAATGCCCAAATCATGAGTTTCCAAAAATGATGCTCCTCAAAATTTTCTATAGGGATCTTGATCCATTAAACAAAATAGTGGTGGACAATGCGGTGAGCGGTTCTATAGTAAGATTACATCATCTTGTGGCCTTCCAATTGATAGGAGAAGTATAAAAACAAAATTATGGTTGGCATACCCGAGACACCAAATCTTATAAAGACCCTTCTACCTCATCCGTGGCGACTAATGAACAAAGAAAATGAGTAGGAAAAAAGAGGAGAACACGGCCAAAATAATGACCCAACTTAAGATCTTGATGAAGCATTTTATGGGTGCACCTGCGAAAGTGGTAAACATCGTAGCATCAAAATATTATGAGGAGGATGAAGAGGCAAAAAAATTGGATTGAGAAATGCAATATTTGGAAAACTACTCGGGGGGTTCCCGCACCACCTATAAAACTCAAGGTGGGAACCAAGGTTGGAGGGATCGTGAGAAGGATCGAGATTGTAGAGATCGTGAATGTGACTATGACTATTATGTCCCTCCTCATGATAGAGCTAAAGACAAGGTGTCTAGTGCCATTGACCCTAAAAAGTAAGATCGAGGATATGTTAGCAAGGATCTTGAATAGAGTACAAGACACTAACAAGATGGTCCATGATTTGAAGGATGATTTCTCCCACCTCTCTCAAATAGTGTGTCTCACTCTGCTTCTATAAAGCAATTGGAGACTGAAGTGGGGCAAATATCCATGCAATTAAATACTAGACCTAGTGGTGGACTTTTGAGTGACACAATTTCTAACACAAACAACAATTCCCAAGTTTGAGCAATTGTCACAAGGAGTGGAAGAGCTCTTAAGGAACCTTTTTGAGGTAACGTGATCGAGAATATGACCAAGGCCAAAGCAAAGGAGGTAACGCCTCAAATAAAAGAGGCAAATAATGAGAAAGAGGTCAATTAAAGCGATGAGGAGGTGGTTGAAGTTGAAAGGCCACAAATTGAAGAAAATTCAACTCACTCCCATAAGTAGGGGTAAGGCGGTCATTGTCAAGTAACATAATTTGAATTGGGGTCGAATATCGTGGAGTGAACTATAAACTTCAAACCCTATGGATGCTCAAATAAGTAAGAGATTACCCGAAATGTTAATAAGAACGACATGTAAAATAAAATGGGGGATTTGCTTGGGAACTTTTTCTACAATCTTTAGCATATGATCAAGAAATAATAATTTTGTTCTAAGCAACAGTGATGGGGGAAATCATGGGATTATGTCTACCTAAATGTAAAACTATTTGGGTTAATGATGCTTTGGCATGAAATTTAGTTGAAAACTAAAGGATAGGCTAGGCTGAACATCATTATAGTTAATCTTTCGATAAAAATACAATGATTTCACCCGTTGGCTCTTTTGAGCACCTAACAAGTGTGAAATATGTAGTCACTCAAAACCTCAATCAAGCATCCCTATTTCTAGGATGATGCTCATGACATGATTTACACTCCTAATACACTTATTTATAATATCACAAAGGGAGTGAACCATCGGCTTAATTTTCCATCATTGCCTTGTCCGCCTATAACCCTCTTTCAAGGATGTTATAGGTGACCTCATGTTCACCTTCATCCCTCTTTTGAGGATCATAAAGGATTTCTATAGTTTGGAATTTTCACTCATCAAACCCATTTGGAGATTTGGGCTTCACCCATCAAATTCCAACTCATAAGTTCAAGCAATAGAGAAATACTTACTCAACAACTAACAATCATTCAAACACAACAATACCCACACACAAATTACACTCTAGTTTAACATAATCCCAAAAATAAAGAAGTTAGTTACTCATTAGATAAGAGAAAAGAATTTTACCATGTAGTGCATCCATGGAATTTATAATATGATAGGGTAAAATAATCTTTAATTGCACACTTCAAATTCACTAACTTTCCGTTAGAACAATAATAATTACAAAACAATGAACAAACTAATTTTTCCACCCTTTCTTTCTAGGGTTCTTCCCTCTATATCCTAGAGTGTTTTTGAATTCCCCATTATAAGGATTGCTTTAGGTGTCTAATTTACCATAATTCCCTTTACTCATTCCTCCTGCTAGGTCGTGACCGCAGAGATTTGGTTGTGATTGTCCAGCCATGGTCGCTACTATAAGTGAGCGATCGAGTTGCATTGGCCAAACTTGACCGAACGCGATCAAATTTCTCCGACCACGACCACATTACTTGAGGCAAGGTAAATCCTCTACTTAGCTGATAGCGATCATAGTGCACAGATCACGACCGTGATACCTAAGGCCCTTTTCTGATTCTTCAGCTGTACTTTTCCTACTCCATTTTTATCGTAATAAGGTTCAATCCACATCTTTAAACCTAACTGACTCTGTACTTGCAAAGAGTTGATATTAGTGTATTTACTCACAAATATGTCGCATTTATTCATTAAAACTAAGGCAATGTTCACAAATGTTTAGGGAGAATAAGTAGTGAAATCACCACTCATTAACACCCACAACTAAATGTATTTTCTTGTCCTTAAGCAACACTACCTTTTACAATGAGATAAAATCATTTATCCCCAAATTTTATGCCTCAAAGGCCATAATGACTTCAACTTTAGTCGCAACCATGAGTAGTTCATTGTACAAGGGCTAGGTTAACTTCACTACACCCCCTCGTTATAAAATGCAATACTCAAGAGTGCATAAGAATTTAAAAAGCAACTAAGCAACAACAACAAATACTCTAGAGGTGACTCCCTTTTTACCACAACTAAGCTATACTTCATTTTCCTCATTGCAGGAACGTGACAAAATCACCCACCTCAACTTTTTTAACATGTCGACCTCACAAGAAAGTGAATTCCACACACTAAACTACCATATATGTAGCAAAAAAATTAAATGCACAAACTCTCTCTATCATAAAAGAAATCTCAATGCAACAAGTGTCATACCATAGGCTTGCCCCTATCTTCAATTGCTATTACAAAGAAAGTAAATAATTCAAGATCAAGAAGGACTTTCTAAGCTGGTAACATAGGTTTGGGTTAGGGTATGATAACATTTTGGAACAAGATGGATACGCCTTTCCTTGAACATCTACATTACCCTTTATAATTCTTCCTTTGTCGACTAAGGGCCACTCTTCTTCATTTTTTTGATACTTATAAATTTCTTCCTTTGTTCACCACTTTTATTTCATTTATTTTTCTTGTAACTTACACATAATTCTTTCCTTTATTCAAATCTTTATTCTTCTATTCATTTGTTTTCAACACTTAGGATGCATTTGACTAATACTTTATGGATCCAAATTTTCTTTAATCACTTTCACCACCCCGAACTTAGGCTTTAAGCCTCAAGTTGCATTTTTAAGTTCAAGGAGGATACAGTTCAAAAGAGGTATAAAAAAAATGGTACATAGCTTGTAATCAGTTTGCTAAACAAAGGTCTAAAGGCTCAAAGTGGGTATTAGTAATTATAATTATGCACGGGAAGGTTTTTTAGGCGAAGTGGTTTTCGAAATCACAATGATGGCTTGAGATAATTTCTCCAATTAAATACAATCAACATTAGCTTTGAAAGACTTACGAGGCAAGATATAGACAACAAAGGTACACAACAGATGGATGTGAATAGCTCACCATACATAGTATGTAAAAACTCGCCAAAGCGGTTCAATTGTCCCTCCCATGAAACAAAAGTCAAGTGTCTATCATTACTTATAAGTCAATAACTTATGGAGACACAAAAAGAGAAAAATATTTGTTGCAAAATTGCTCACATACATACCCTTGATTTTTCAAAAATTTTAAATAGGGACAGAGGGGGTTTCTTGTTTTGCAGTAGCACTACACATAATATGATATAAAACCAAGGCCTTAGTTTCACATCTTTAATCAAAATGGGCTAACTACCCATATGATAACTCAGCCTTCACCTATGGTGACCCCCAGATTTACCAATTGCAATACTACAGGTACTCAGACTTTCCTTACATTCTTAAGTCATTGCTCAATCCATCATTGGTCAAGATTCATTCATAGCTTACTCATAGATAAGAAATCCCATATAGTCTCACTAAAATATCCTCAACTTAAAGGATTGAATTTCCCTTACTGAAGTAAATTCAAAAAGTAAAAAATAGAAGGGGTTAGAAAGTCTCTCGTAGATTGTAGGCGTTGTAGAAATCTGATGTTGCAATTAAGGCAACATATCCGCGGTGGCATTGACACGATCACAGTTTGATGATCGCAGTTGTGGTAACTGAGACTTATATCCCCTATTTTTTTCTCCATTTTTCTTTTTTTGCACATCAATTTGTTTTCCAGCTCTGTTTCCCCCCTATTTTTCTAGGTGCACTATTTATGTTAAAAGACCTACAAATAATAAAAACAAATAAAAATGAGTTAGGATGGGTTGCCTCCTATCAAATGCCTAATTTACGGCATGGAAAGACTCTTTTCTTTCACCATAAAGTATCTTTAAAGTTCATGCACTCCTTCTTGGTCGTTGCGGAGATGTTCTCTTTTTAGTTCTTCACCATTTGGCCATTCACTATGAATTTCTTCCTTTAATTGTATTCCAACATGACTGCACCAGTTGGGTAGACTTTTGAAATCACAAATAGTTCTGACCATTTTGAGTAGAGCTTTCTCAAGAAGAGTTTCAAATGGGAATTGTAGAGGAGTACCTTCTTTCCCTTATGGAATTCTCATCACAATATTCTAGCATCATGATATTTCTTCATTTTCTCCTTACACAGACCTGAACTCTCATAAGCCTTTATTCGGAACTCTTCCATCTCATGGAGTAGTGTCATTAGTGCCCCGGATATTTTTCCTCTATTCATGTTTAATCTCTTCGAAGCGCACACAGCCTTATGCTCAAGCTCAAGAGGTAAATGGCATGCCTTACAAAAGACCAATTCATGCGGACTACATTGACCGTCTTTTCGAGTATGGCTATGATTTCGCGATTTGACATCTCCACTTGACCACTCTTTTAGGGGTGGTATGGGTTGGGGACATTGTGCTTAAGTCCATACTTGTCAATAATGGCATAAAACATATGATTGCAAAAATAAGAACCACCATCACTAATGATGGCCTGAGGGGTGCGGAACCTAGTGAAAATATTCTTTTTTAGGAATGAGGTAATACATTTACCCCCATTAGTGGGGAGTGCAATGGCTTCCACCCATTTAGAAAAAAAAGTTAACCACCACAAAGATATACTTATTCCCAATGAAGCTCACAAAAGGACCCATAAAATTGATTCCCCATACATCAAAGAGTTTTACCTCTAAGTTAGGCTTGAGAGAAATCTTGTGCCTTCTTGAAATACCACTATGCAGTTGACAATTGTGACAATATTTAACCCATTCAGTGGTGTCCCTATGCACAGAAGGCTAATAGAATCCTTATTGAAGGATCTTAGTGGTAGTTTGGATACAATCATGATGACTGTCGTAAGGTGATAAGTGGCAAGCCTCCAAAATGTCATTTATTTCAGAATCTATGACACACCATCTAATAAATCCATCGGCACACTCTCAAAATAAAGATGGCTCTTCCTAGAAGTATTGTTTTGCATCAAATAAAAATCATCTCTTTTTATTGTAACTCACTCCCTAGGGGAGAACACCACTTGCTACATATTTGGAAAAATAGGCATACCATAGTGTATTGTTTCCCTCGATGGTCATGATAAATTCATCGGGGAAAGCATAATCAATTTCCATTTCCCCATGATTCTTATAGTTTCCTGAGAGTCAAGAGAGATGATCGGCTACTTAATTCTCACACCCTTTTCGTTCTTTCACCTCAAAGTTGAACTCTTGTAGTAACAAAATTAACCTAGTTAAATGTTGCTTTGATTCCTTTTTACCGTGAGATTCTTGAGAGTGGAATAGTCCATATATGTCATTACCTTTGTCCCTAAAATATAGGCCCAAAACTTTTTAAAAGCATAGACAACCACCAACAATTCTTGTTTGGTGATAGTATAGTTGCGTTGGGCGTCATTAAAGGTTTTGCTAGCATAGTAGATTGGATGAAAAAGCTTGTCCTTGCGCTACCCTAGCACCGTACCCAATACACTACCACTTGGATCGCCCATTACCTCTAATGGGGATAACCAATCTAGAGCCACAATAATTAGGGCAGAAATAAGCAATTCCTTAAGATGCTCGAAGGCTTTGAAACGTGATTCATCAAAGCTGAACTTAGATTCTTTCTCAAGAAGTTTACACATAGGGTGCCCTATCTTGGAAAAATCCTTGATGAAACGATGATAGAACCCGGCATGGCCAAGGAAATTTCAAACACCTATTACGAAAATAGGGGGTGGGATCTTGGAAATTACCTCAAACTTATCTTGATCAACTTCAATGCCTTTTACCGAGATCTTATGGCCTAAGACAATTCCTTCTTTCACCATGAAGTGGCACTTTTCCCAATTCAAGATAAGATTTGTTTCCATGCACTTTTTAAGTACTTTATTCAAGTGTTCGAGTCATGACTCAAAAAAATTGCCCACTACTGAAAATTCATCCATAAATACTTCCATGAAGTCTTCAACCATATCTGCAAATATTAATAACATGCAACATTGAAAGGTTACTGAGGCATTACACAACCCAAAGGGTATTCGCTTGAATGCAAATTTACCATATGGGAATGTAAAATTTATCTTTTCTTAGTCCTACGAAGCGATACAAATTTGATTGTATCTTGATTACCCATCCAAAAAGCAATGCCACCTTTTTTCGGCAAGCCGATCTTGCATTTGATCCTTGAACAACATTGGGAAAATGTCTTTCTTGGTCCATGAGTTCAATATTTGATAGTCCATACACACTCACCATTTGGAGACCGGTGGGACGGGGCTGCGATCTTTTTTTTTATTCTTGACTACCATGATACCATCCAAGTTCCTCCACCAACGTTTGGATAAAAAAGAATAAAATGACAAATTGAGGAAGTTCATAGCCAAACTTAGCAACATATCTATAAACATCCCGTTACTTGAAGCTATCTAATAGATCTCGGGATATGCTAATTGATGAAAAAGTTGATGTCCAAGAAGAAACTTGTTGAAGGTAAGACTATTGAGGTCACTCATTGATGTAGCACGATCATTGATAGAAAGGTTGAGGAAAAGAAAAATGACCTCGGAGCATTCATTATTCCTTGCACAATTGGGATGCATGAATTTGCAAAAGCTCTATGTGACCTTGGTCCAAGAACAACATAATACATTTTTTCATATACAAGAAACTTGGTTTGAATACCTTGACACCCACCTCTATGTTATTCATAATGGCAGACCAATCTATAAAAAGGTCAGTGGGTATATTGTTTGATGTCCTTGCGAAAGTAGATAAGTTCATTCTCCTGGCGCGTGGTATTGGATTGTGAAATGGACTAAGAGGTTTGTATCAATCTTTGCCGTCCTTTCTTATACATTGGGAGAGCCATCATTGATCTAGAGCTAGGGGAGATATAGAGTGAAACACGATGAGGTCTCTTTCAAAATTTGCAAGTCAAAGACGCAAACCATGGAGTGGCAAGTAGTATTTGTTGTAGACATTGAAAATGAGAATATGAATAAACACAAGTTCAAGGAGCCACATTGAAAATAAAGGAAGAAAGATGTCAATCCATGATTATAACTAAGGCACTCGAAGGGAGGCAACCCACAAATACAACTAGAGTGGCTCATATCATTTTTTGTTATATTTTTGTAGGGTAGATATTATCTTTTGCATATTAATAACCCATTCATTTGTGGCACTATGGAGTGCATTGAATAAGCTGAACAGGGGAGAAATATGACAAAACTGAGTAAAATGTTGAATAGGGGAAAACAAGGGGGCATAATTGCTCTCGGTTACTGTGATTGTGGTCCCCAAATGTGATCACGGTCATATGGGTGTCCATGATTGCAGTCCCTTAACCGCGGTCGTGGACACTTATGCCATTTAATTTCAATAGACCTCATTTTTATCACACCCCTTTTTAAGATTGTACTCTCTAATTTAGGCTAATTTCTTGTGAATTTTGTGAGCTCAATTAGCATCCTTGCATTTTAATGCATCAAAAATCCAGTAGGTTGCATGAATCAATGCTTTTACTTATGAAAATAGGCTATAGAATACATGGTTAATAAGGACCTAAAATTTTGATTGTTATACTTTCAATGATTGTCATTTTTGGTGTTGGTGTGATGTTGACTGTTTGATTAAGGTGTGCACACAAGTGGGGGAAATCATGAGTACCCAATTATGTGTGAAATAGGTAGACCAATGAGATATGCATACCAAGTGTTTGATAAAATGCTTTAATGAACTTTTAATATTCATATTTGCTTTCTTAAGGGAATTTGCATACTTGTTAGTATTGTTCCAATGATCTTCAAATGCTTCCACATTGTAGAATATACCAATAGCCTAAATTTGGAAGAAATCTGTACATGCAGAGTTGACACAAAACCAGCCTCGGGTAGCGTGACCGCAGTCATAGAACACGATCATGGTAATACGAATGCAATTCGTACTCGCGATCGTGGTAACTGAAGAAAGCGTCCTACCATGCCAAAATTCCTGCATTTCCAATTTTTATTATAGCAACACTAAGTACCTAGTCAAATGATCTCTAGTGATCAATATAACACATTTTGCATAATCAAAATGTCATCAAAATATATAATGTATGCTTAGTTCTTTAACGACAACCTCATGGATAAGTATGATCACTTTTGATTCATGGCAACCGAGTGCCACACTCTTTACTACAGAGATCTTCCAAACACAAAGCCACTCGCGACGAGAGAAATTTTCTTGGATAATGTGCTAGTGAAACTACCAGCACTTCATGAAAAACTTGAAGTGATAGGGTAGAGGTGCTTTGCCCCAGATCCATGAATTGTAAATGAGCAATAGGTCCACGAATTCTATGCAAACATTAGTGAAATCTCTTTCTCGGACCGACTGAATATGACTGTCAAGATTCAGGGAAAGCTGGTGAAAGTTGGGGCTAAACAAAATAGTGATGTTTATAGGCTCAAGCAGGCTGATATGGTCGAATTTAAAGTGAAGGGGTGCAAATCGAGGAATTGGTTTGCATAACAGCTATGTCCCGAAAGGGAAGTCTCATAGACTAAAACTAAAAGCAATATTTCCATGAATGACTTCACCTCTAAGGCTCGAATATGGTTACACATCTTTGTAGCCAAGTTTTTCCGTGCACCCATGTGATAGCAGTAATAAAATTTCATGCTAGGATGGTTTTATTCATTCTAGACGGCATTTTTCTAGATGTTGGTCAACTCGTGGTTAATGAAATAGGTTATTTCAAGAACTAAGTTGGTACGTATATTTTCTTCCCCTCTTTGATTACTGAACTTTGCAGGAAATAAGGGGTGGACGCGTATGCTTATGATACATGAGTGCGCCCCAATGCCCCTATTTACCCCTTGAGGATTAGAGGTAAGAGTGCACCAGGCAAAAGTAAGAAATGAAAGATAGACTTAGAAAAGGCGACATGCAGTGAAACTAAGTGTAATACACCAACCACCACGGGACCCCTCGAGTATATTGGAGTAAATATTGCAACCATCAAAAAGCTTGTTTCTAGTTTACCCCAAGGACCGAGAGAGCCTTCCTCCGCTCATCATTCTTATGTGTCATATACCGATTATGAGAAGTACAAGGAGGACCAAAAAATCAATAAGATAACATTGATAAGATTGAAAAGTCCTAATCTTCTTTGGCACAGACAC
Organism: Capsicum annuum; assembly: GCF_002878395.1. NCBI lineage: Eukaryota > Viridiplantae > Streptophyta > Magnoliopsida > Solanales > Solanaceae > Capsicum > Capsicum annuum. The sequence goes on along the minus strand of NC_061121.1, from coordinate 156,923,660 downwards.
ATTGAGACCTCCAGATCATGCATGAGAAAATGGTTACAAGAAAGAAGGACAAATTATTTATTAGGATATAGAAGGGCATAAAGGGCCTATGGAAGGTTCTCTGTCCTTGAGATAGACTTCCTTCTTCTTAGGTGGATAATAACGACGAGGCCCAAGTCGAGTGTTGTAATATTGAGGAAGAGGGAGGTGATGTTGTATCCAACAGTGATAGCAAACCTTGATGCAGTTCCAGGGAGCACCCTTATCTCTTTTATGCTTGATTATTTATGTAGTGAGGACACTTCTATCTTTTCAGTTAGGGGTGTCTCCTTAGTCTTATTCATTTAATTTGGGAATGTATTATTGATATTTCTACATACTTTTTTGCTCTTTTAGATAATTATCATTTTATTTTATTTGGGTTGTAATATTCAGGCACCTTGATGATGTCCACGTTTGCATGGATTAGTTATTTTATTCGTAGTTTTCTATTTTAGTCTAAATTTCTTTATTCGAGCTTTGCCTTCATTATTAGGACTCTAACCATAGATTCAGGGGAAGTCTGAGACCCTTGGCATCAAGGCCATAGAATGCAAGGGAAGTCTGAGTACCTGTAGCATTGATAATTTGGGGTTGCATTAAGATCCATGGGCGAAATTTGAGTAACTATATGGTGGGTCTTCCATACTATGAACTTCAATATGAGACGATATCTTGGATGGTTTCCATGATTAGCAAATTATATGTAGTGCGGATGCGAAAGGAATTAACCCCCTCCGTCAAAAAATTTTGAAAAAATTAAAGGCATGGACGTGAGCAACTTTGTGATGAAAATTTTCCCTCTTCCTATGACTCCAAAAGTTGAATTCAAACAATAATGAATACTTTATCTTCGTCTCTAGCAGGTAGAACAATTGAATTCCCTTGAAGACATTCATATGCCATATGTGTGAGGTTAATTTCCTCTATCTCATATGTACTTGTACTATTAAGAACTTGCCCCTTTAGTCTTTCAAAGCTAACTTTTTATAGTGCTTGGTTTGTAAAATAGTCATAATCCGTCATGTCATTTTGGAAGTCCACTTTATCTTAAATATCCTACCAATACATAAGAGTTACCCCTAGTCACCCTCTTCGAGCCTTTGGACTTTTCTTTGGAAAACACGTTACAAGTCGTGACCTTTCTATTCATCCAATTTTGAACTCCATCCTCCTTGATCTTGATAATACAAATTGATGCTTAAAGCCTAAGTTAGGGGTTGTATAAGAAGAAAGAAGTATAGTAGAGCCACGAAGTCTTTAGAAGGTTCCTATAATCTTGAGAAAGTGAAGCTTTTTGGTTTTGAATAAAGAAAAGATCCCAGAAGGAAAGAAAGGCTTTATCTATGTGTAAAAAAAATTATTGAAGGAAAAAATAAGAGAGGAAAGTGGGAAAACCAAGAAAAAACAAAGGTAGTTAAAATAGTAAAGTGAAAAGAAGTGGCCCAATAAGTGTTGCATAAAAAAAGTACGATGTAGAATTTCAAGGAGGGTTTAGCCCTTTTTTCCTGAGTTGATCTCCTACCCTACCCTAAACGTATATTACAATCTCAACAAGCCCTTTGTGATTCCCAACCATGTGTACTCATTGTAGTGGTGATTGAAAACAAGGGCAAGCCTATGGCATGTTACTTGTTAACATGGAGAATTTCTTGAGAGAGTGAGTGGCTGCACTTAAAATTTCTTGTTATGTGATTGGTAACTAGGTGTGTTAATTTTCCTTTCGAGTAAGGAGGCATATGAACTAGTTGAGGTGGATAATTTTATCATCTTCTGTACAATGATACAAGTGGAAGTATAGAATGATTGTAGTCAATATATGAGTCATTTTTAGAGTGATAGAAATTATTACATAGTTACTTCCCGAAGTATATGGCCTCCTTCACCATTCCATTTTATGATAAGGGGACTCGTTAAAATCCTATTTTCCTATTTTTGAAAAGCTTTGGGTGGTTGCAATCAATTTTGAGTCTTTATGATCATTGAGTGATAGAAATAGGACATACTTATGAAATTATCTCATAGTAAGTGGTAGCGCTGCTTGAGGACAAGTAAGGTCTTAGGTTAGGGTTGTTGATGAGTGGAGAGTTTACCGCTATTCACACTCATTATTCATGTGCATTAACTTGTTTTGAATGACCAAATGAGACAAAATTTATGGTTAGATTCACTAATATCTACTCTCTATAGGCATAAAGTTGAGGAGACCAAAATGATATAGATTGGAGATGAAAGTGATAAAAGGGGAGAAAAGAAGAAAGCAGCTGATGACTTGGACTACATCAACCTTGGTTACCGCAACCGCAGTTGTAGTCAGTCAAGATGGTCAGAGCAACGCGATCACAACGCACAACCACAGTCGTGTGGTTGCGGTCTCAAAGAGCTGTGTGCGATCGCGTTTCAGTAGGAATATGCCTAGGGACAGATCTATAAAAGCACTTAGATGCACCCAAGACATATTTAAGCGAAAGCCCCTTCCTCTTTAGGGATAGCTTAGCTCATAAGATATTTTTGAATTCTAGACTTGAAACCCTAAGTTGGGCAAGTGTGCAATTAACTTTGGAGGCTAAATTTCTTAGGATTTTTTTAAAGAATGAATGCTTTGGATAATCCTTATGGTATATTTCTCTTTACTTTCTTCATGAGTAGCTAAGTAATTTAGTCTTGGGTGTGGGTATTGTTGAGTTTGCATGGATTTTATTTGTTGAGGATGGATTCCACCATTTCTTGAGGAACCAATATTAATCCACATTCATTACCTCTAGGTAGACATAATCCAAAGATTTCCTCTAAATCTTGAATTCTAATTATTAGTTTTATTCACCAAGTTCTTGTTAAAGTTTGTTGCAAAGAATACCAAAAAAAAATTCCCCCATTTTATTTTACATGTCGTTTTGTTAGCATTCCGGGTAATCTCGTAGTAATTTGAGCACCCATAGTGTTTTAAATTTATAATTCACTCCTTTAGATCCGACTCCAATTCAAATTGGGTTACTTGACAATGACCGCCTCATCCCTCAAACATGGGAGTGAGTTTACCATTATCACTCAGGATAACCTAGAAGTGAACTTCCTCATTCTATCGCTCATGCTAGAAACCAACTCCAGAGCATACCAACATAACTGATGAAACTTCAAGGGATACTTCTTGATTGACATCTTCCCTTGGTTCAGAATAAAAAAATCTTCCACCTTTCCTTCATTCAGCTCTCTCGAGGAAAAAAGCGGTCCAAGAAAGCATTAGAAAAATCCTTCCACAGGGCTGACTCAGCATCATCCCCCCTTGACTAATCCCATTTCTTGTACCACTGGTATGTCTTATCTTTCAGCGTGTAGGTAGGAAACTCCACGCCCTTCATATTTTTTGAATGGATAACACAGAAGATCTTTTCCATCTTATGTAGAAAACCTTGAAGATCCTCCTCTACCTTAACACCAGTAAAGGTTGAAGTATTTAACACTATGAACTATTCAATCCTTAAGACCTCAGAAAATGGGGTAAAAGAAGTATCATGCTTATGCTGAGAAGCTACCAACTGAGCCAACATATGGATAGACTGGTGAAACTGAACAATCGTCAAATCAGCCTGAGGGGCTCGGGAAGGACTGAAGGGAACCAATTGAACTCTAGGAGGCTAATTGAAAACTGAAACCTAGATCAGGTTTGGACCTCATAAGTAGGATGGGCCCCATCAACATTGTCGTCAAGTAGGATAGAGTAGTTTCCGTGATCTTTCAATTTTTGAGGAGGCATGATCTTAAAAATAAATAAATAGGAAGCAGAGGAAAATTTTAGACCCTAGACTATATAGCTAGAAAATACAACACAAGAAAGAGAAACATTACTAAATGCCTTATAGCCTCTTGCTTATGAGTGTGATATGCTACACACCCTTAAAATAGACTCTACTCGACACGGCTTTGCCAGACACCTAATTGAACATGAACCTAGGGATCTGATACCAATTTGACATGCCCTGAACCATGTCCTAGTCGTGTCAGGGATCTCAAGTCCAACAAGAACCAGAGACCACCCAAAATACCCAACCATATCTGCCCTGCACCCTATGTTAGATGAATTCTAAATATATACAAGATAGAACAATAATAGTTTCAAGACATTAAATAAAATGTACAATCATAATCCAACAACCTCAACCAATTATCCAACCAGTGCCAATACCAATACAAAGGCTGGCACCAATACTAATACCAACACCGCCCATGCCCATAGTATTCTGACAAAGCCTCTATCAAGAATTTATAACATCCAGTCGGGACATGCCCTTTACTATGGAAAATACCAAACCAAAGAAATAGCAAAAATAAAAGAAGTCCATATAATGAAATAGAACCTTCTGTAGTATAAAAGCTTATCACTCCAGTCTGTCTTAAATTTGTCCATAAATCTAAGTCACTGAGCAAGAGGAATGGTAGTATGGACAGTTCCTGCATCCCATGGAGATACAGTGCCTGATGACGGTTAGCAATTTGAATGATAGCATAGTCTCAGCGATAAGATAAAATAAAACCAGTAATTCAAAACCAAAGTAAATAACTATATGCAATTACATAAATACTTATATATCATGTCAGGAAAGGGAACCGAGTTTGCATGCATTTAAAACGTTTACCTAGGATATGTAGCTTTGACATCCTAAAACCACCCATAGGCTATATGGGTTCAGATCTCCTTACTGAAAGGGACCAGTGCGTGTTAGTCGCATGACCGGAGAAAAAAACCTAAAATAACTAGTACATCTCCTAAAATATAATGTGTGACATCATGCACATGGTTGCAATGACCAAACCTCACATCGACAAGCATGAGTTTCCAATATTGGTCCCCCCGAGACCTCCACCTTCCACAACTTTTCTACACACACCCCTTTAAGACTATATTAAAACCTTTTACATATTCCAACCACTTACCAAGGAGTCTTTTAATAGGCATTAGCCATTGGTATCATCATACAAAAATTAGATCTTGCAAGTCTATCCATTTAAACATACCAAAGCCATTAAACCAGTTTGACTCCAAATTTTCTAATTAAACCAAGTCTATGGCCACCAAGGACTTTCGACAACATTTAAAACCAACCAAACCAATTTAAGTTCCATTACTTTTTTGTACAATGCAAAGATTTCAAAAATAGTCAAACTATGTGACAAAATTATTCTCATTGGTATTTTAACAAAAGGGTTGAAGAAACATGTGTTTGAAAACCATAACCAAGTAAATTTGGGGGAAATCTAAAGTACCCCTATGTCCATTTACCATTACCATGCATTCCACAATGTCAAAATCATATTAAAAACATGATAGAAACATAATTAAACCGTGAGAAACATTATTCAACCATAAACATCCCCCAACCTTTATGTCAAAACCATAACAATGGTACGGAAACAAAATATTAAACATATTCTTATTGTAAAGTAACAATGGGGGGGCAGTAATATGCCTTAGACACCAAGGAATATGGAGAGAATCACTCTTGAAAGCCCCTAACCAATTTTCTTTAAGAAACCCTAGCCTCTTGCTTGAGAGAGGGTTTGAGAGTGATTTTAAGAGTGTTTGATTGAGAGTAATAAGTTAATGAAGTCCCAAAAGATGTTTTATGTCATGGTATCAAAAAGAGTTAAATGGGAAAATTTCTAGAATACCCCCAACTTAAAACTCTAAAATTGTCGTAGGTGGTTACTAGTCAACCTTGTGACTCTGACCATACCATACAACTCATACCATCAAGTCGTCACCAAGATAGTGAGTAGGACACCTACACACCATCCACCATACAACTACCTGACGCCTATTTTTAATGGGACCATATGAATTGTATAGTCCATTCGCTACTAAGAAAAAATCCAAAGGAATTGACATTGGAGGACATACTACTTCACACAACGACTCTTAACATATCTTTACGGCTCTTAGTGAGCCACTCATACTGAAAGCCAAGTCAAGTTACTAAGTTTCTGATTTGATGAAGGATCGTCCTAACGACCCATCACCACACCTAATGACCTGTACCACCAAACCGAAACCACAATAGAAACCCAACTACCATTATTGGATACCTTATGAGTTGGGTCACTTGACCCATACCCACATCATAATATTTGTATGATGAGTTGTTACAAAAATAGTGATCTCAAAGCTCAGGAAATTTCCATGGGAAAAAACTAGGGTGTTTCCTTTTCTTGACATCGAGTACTAGGCATACACTAGCATACACCCTAAAAATACCAAAAAAAAAAAAAAACCAACAACCTTATTCAATTGATCCATATCTGTATTCCCTTGCAAAAATGCCAAAATTTGATGTTACCCAAATTACACCTCCAAGAAAGTACAACACATTCACTGTTAAATAACAAACCCAACAAAGGTTGGGGTCGATTGCTCAGCAAATAGGATGAATTTCTATCAAGAACTTGCTAACGTAGTCAGAAAGTGCAGAAAGTAAATAAGGGATATTTTGTAAAAATAGTAAAGTAACAATGCTTGATGACTTTAATTTGAAAACAGTAGGAGATGAATACTAGGATTGTGTTCCACCCTAACTTCCTAACTCTATGGATTTATCGTTCTCGCCAAACTATCATAGTGCTTTCTATTAAGAATTTAACAAGTTATTTATCACCAAACATCTCTAAAAACCCTTTGGTGAATTTCACTCATCTCCTCTCGGTCTCAGAGTTTTGCATTACTAACCCTTATCGTGTATCCCAGATTAACTATCTTCTCAAGGTTTTAAGTTAATTAGATGAAGGTTGCTAGCTTCAAATAACTGTTAAGATTTATTTTCATAATCTCAACCTCTCTCGAGTTAGCATCAATACAAGTGGGTTCTTATCATCTATAGTCTCTAAGAAAGTAATCAATACAAAGAAAAAACAATATGTGCATACACAATGATTAAGAAAGACTTTGTGTTTCCTTTACTTTGATATTCCATTAGGGTTCACACAACCCTAATTAAGAGGTTTAGCCGCTCATGTTTGCAAGAACACCCATAGAATTCATAATAGAGAGAATATGAATAATCTCACAAATAAATTAAGAATGAAGATCGGAATCTCAAATTAATCTTAAAACGTAAAAATCAAGAACAAGATTTACAAGATTAAAATCATATCTCAAAACTCAATATAATGTTGTAAGTATAAAGAATGCTTAAACTAATAACAAAACATCTGTAGGGTATTTATAGGATACATGATAAACCTAATAGATCATCACCTATAAAATAGGAAAATTAAGTTGGCATCTACCTACGAACACATTTATGGGTCATAGGTACTACCTACGGTCCGTAGGTAGGTTACCCACCTACGGGGGGACACATGGGGTTTGTAGGTGCCACTTATGCCTTGTAGGTGGCCTTCGTAAGTCTTATAGGGGACCCATGGGGTTTGTAGGTGCCACTTATGCCTTGTAGGTGGCCTTCGTAAGTCTTATAACAACTTGGCCATCTTCAGAACTTTCATATCTTTTTCCCCTACTACTTACGAGGGATGTAAGTTCCAATTATGGCCCGTAAGTGGGTCCGTAAGTGGCCTTCCTAGCTAGACTTCTTCTTTTTTTTTCTCCTCTTTTTCTCCTACACTTATTTTCTTGCAAAGCAAAATAAAAACACATAACATCTAAAAAAAATACCTAACTACTTGCATATTTTTTTATTTTTAAGCATCGAAAGTGACATGAAACCATGACACATCACTTTAAAAAGATTTAGGTACTTGAAAATGATAAAAAAATAATGAATCTCTATAAGTTATGTCGATTTAGATCAAATAACTAATAACCATCAATGGTACTTGTTATAAAGTCCTCACTATTTCAAATGGTAATAAGGATCTTGAGTTTAAATCTGTCAAAGATATGAAAAGATATTGATTGGTAAAATAAGATATACAATTCAATTATAATTTGTTTCACTTGAAAAATTAAAAATTTGAATACATGATCGAAGGACAAGGTATAATGTTAGTGGGAGTACAAATGAATTGTTATGTGAAAGTAAAATAAAAATAGTGTCGTGAAATAGGCTTGTTCCTTGGGGCATAAAGGTTTTTTTGCAAAAATCCCAACATTAATTTATAGATATTTATTATCTTATGGTGGAAGCATTGAGGTTTCTTTCAGTCTTGCAATACATGAAAACTTGAATGTGTGTGTTGACTTGTTTTTATGTCTATCTAGATATTTCTATGAAGCATATAAAGCTTCATGACAATTTGTAAAATAATGCTACATGAAATTTTCATATCAGTAAAAGTGATTTCATTGAGTACCAAAATGGTTGCGATATCATGAGATAAAATGATCTCAAAAAAAGGATGGATACATTTGAACATGGGAAACAATCACTATAAATTTACTTATTCTAATCAATATTGTCAAAGAATTAATGTTTATGCAAATGTAAAGGGAGTTTTGACCTACACAATGTTTTATGGAACAAAAGTTATATATTTGTGAGTGAACTATCATATTCTACAAGGCAATCATTTCAAATATTACCAAAATGCAAGCAATTTTGAAAGCAAAGGACTTAAAACATGAGATGTGTGATTTTTACTTCAAGAAAAGATTCCAATAATGTTGTAGATAATTATACTTGCAAAGCTCAATTAAAACTAGAGTTTATCGAATAACTTGGTGGAATACTAAATGGAGGCACAGTCGATTCCAATATTTTGAGAAGCTAAATTGGAATGCATCATTCACAAGGTGAAGTAACATTTTATCAGGGGGGGATTAACTATGTGTTGCACTATTTTTTATTTAGCCAAGGTTTTGTCCTACTAGGTTTTCTTGGAAACGTTTTTAATGAAATGTCATGAAACATATTCTAAAGGAATGTGTACACTTTTTCCTTTACTGGGATTTTTTGGTATAAGGTTTTTTCCAAGTAATGTTTTAGTAAGGCATGGTATCTTCAAACATCTAAAAGGGAGTGTTATTATTAATCTGGTTTCATTAACCAATTTTTGAGGTTATGATGAAACCTACTGTAACCTACCAGCAGATAAGTCAGACCATAGCCCAAAACAAAAAGTAATGGGCCAATAAGCGAAAGATAAGGAAAGAAGCATACAATAAAAATACTAAGCAATAGAAATAGTGACATATAGATATAAACATGCTATAAAATAGAGGGGAGAGGAAAAAGATACAAAATGAATTCCCCCATGACCTGGTATAAAACTCGTTCTATCAAAATGAGTACTAGACAGTGTCAATTGTTAATCATAGTCTTATAAGACTATTTATACAGTAGAATGAGGAGGATTACCCAATGGATCTAATATCTTACCTACTATCTAATCAGTAGCATAGTCTAAGAATATCACTCGTACTCAGATATGTATTAAGAACAGGATGCAAAAGTGTAGTATAAGTACCCAAACCATGTTATCAGTGGGCATCATAGGTCAACTGATTTTTAATATAGTAAAAGTATAAGGAAAGTGTGAGGATATAAACAAAAGTCAGTAGTAAAGGGGAAGAAATGAAAATAGTAGGCTATGCTAGGTAGATGCAATACATATATAAGACAAATAACCTGGAAGCAATAATAAAATCCTAGCTATACCCTAATTGGGCTTCCATAAGCATAAAAGTCACACACAAAGAAGAATAAATCCAACCGAGCCTCCATAAGAATGGTAAGTTCATGCAAAGGATAATACTAAAGTAAGGATCAAATATGGTAGTAATCAAAGTAAAACAAGTCAATATATGTGACTTGCCTACTTTATACTACCTCTTTCCAATCATAACCTTTATTTTATCGGTATTGACAAGTTTTCCCAAACTAAATTATCAATAGTATTGATAATAAATGTTGGACTCGAACCAAAACTAATATATAATAATAATATATAGATAATGGACTATAACTAGAACTTAAAAGTAATAATTTATATATACATATATGTATATATATCGACCTCGAATTGGAACTCATAAGAAATAACTAGTATATATATGTAGAATTCATACAGGAACTCATAACATAAGCGTTAATATCAATATCCCAGAATTTTATCCCATCTAAAGTCTATCTAGACATAAATTTCAATTTTTTATGTCGCTAAATCTGCTAAGGAGAAGTAGATTCCAAATAACAAGTTAGAAAATATCATTTAAGGTCAAGTGGTGCTCTATTCAGGTAACAAATCTAACTAGGCAAACAATAATGTCTAAGTCAATCCAAAATCAGTTGATAACCTAGGGAAACAACTATATAATTTAGGTCTAAAGGATTATTATGTTAACATTCTATCTTAAAGAAAATAGCAATAGGACGTACTGTAAAACCCTCCAAAAACATAACCTACGGTAAGAACCTATCCAAACCTAAGCTAAGGCTTCTCAAACCCATCCTGAGGTGCTAAAGGAACTAAGTCTAGTCCTAAAGGATAATAATAGGATAATATAGGGAAGATGGGACCGAACTCTGATGTCTTCGAAACTATACCTCCAATTAAATGATAAAGCATTCGTTGTCAAAATATAGTGATTGGGTAGATCCCATAGGCAATACATCTAAAAACTTTCTTAAACTTATTGAAATCACCAGGCAGTACAGAAAGTAAATGGGAGACTTTGCTAAAATAATAAAAAGTAACAAGAACTGGATGCTTAAGGTTGTATTAATCTAATACGAACACTTAGCTTTTGTTGCCCTTGGATTCTAACTCAATAGATTTATTGTTCACTATCGGACTATTCTTATACCGTGCTTGCAAAATTTGATAAGCTATGTACCATCAACTGCCTTGTGGAATCATTGATAGATTTCACCCTTTACATTTTGAGTCTCTTGTTGTCACCTTACCAACCCTTATCCTGGATCCCTCTTAAGTTATTAGGTAAAAGATAATCATCTTAAGTAAATAGTGCAAGTAAGATTATTTTGGGAATTAAATCCAAATCACTATTATGATCTTCTTTTCCTAATCCCTACCTCCCAGTCAGGCTCATAGGTGGGATCCTAATGTGTGCACCTGTTAAAAATATAATTGAAATAAAGAAAACCACAATACATGCAAAAACCTTAATCTAGAATGACTTGATACTTCCTCTACTTTATTAATCAACCAAAGTTCCCAAAATCCTAGCTAAGGGAATTAGCCGCTCATAGTTGCAAGATAATTGATGGAATTCACAGACAAAATTACAGAATCAATCTCACAATAATGAAAAAAAACCAAAGTCCTTAAATGAAGAAAAAATGAAGAACAATAAGATACCAATATCACAAGTCCATCTTTGAATCAAAAGATGTTTGTGAATGATGTAAACTTAGCCCCAAAGGCCTATCTCTGGACAAACTAACTAAAAATATACAAAGGGTATTTGTAGATTACCAAGAAACCCTAAAATTCAAAACCTAAAAAAATGAGAAAAACTTGACTAAACATACATAGTAATGACTAAAAACATCATAGGAGTGTATTTGGGTTACATAGAAATCCTAGAAAATCAATTCAAAATGATCTAGGAAATTGCATAGGTGGCCACATATGGACTGATACACCCAAATTACACCTCTCTAACGAGAGAGTAAGCGGTCGTTGTCAAATATATAATATAACTAGGTTGGGGTCGAATCCCACAGGGAATATGGTGCTAATTAAGTTGTATGCACATTAGTTGACTTTTAATCGTTCATTTTTGTAAAATAAATAAGGGGGGATTTAATTCAGTTCACCATTAATGGTTTCAGTTTAACAAGATGAAATACATGTACTAGTATTCAAATTCAGAGAAATGGCAAGCTAGGGTTATATCCACCTTATAGTTTTCAATACTTTCTAACTATAGGCTTTATGAATTCATACATGCATCATGCTTACAGAGAAATGTATTGTATTTAATAACACAATCCTAGTATTTCTCAACCATGAAGGACTAATTCACTTTAGTTCTCTCAAATCAAAAGTGTTCACCAGAAAAACAAGACGAAATCTCCAAGTAGTTAATCCTGTTAAGGCATTAACTTATGAAATAGGGGTTGGTAATCCTATTTTCCTATCACTACTCCCTTTTCCGAATATCAAACTTTCTTTCGAACAAGTTGTATTTTAAGGCATATCCTCTATGTTTGCAACCACGAGAATTCAAGATAAATGAAGAGAGTATGATGTAAACAAATCAATGCATAATGAATTCAAAACCCAAAGTAATAGATTGTATGCTACAAGGCTTCCATAACCCTAACTAATAAACTTAGCTACTCTTGAATAAAACGAAAATCATCATAAATATATTCATCATACCAAAAATTAGAAGATGATCTTAGTGTGCGAATAGTGAAAACAAGAGAAAAAATATTTTTCTCTCCCTCCCAGGCTAAGCTGCCCTTCTCTGCTCTCTCCAAAAAATACTGAATAATGAATAATTATCACTAAAAATTCAGCATTAAGCCTTTTAATAATCCCTTCTCTCATAATTGCCTTCTAAGTCCCTAAACTAATTATAAATGACAAACTAGTCTTGGACATAGTTTCTAGGTGCCACATTTGGTCCAGATTGCTACTCTCTCTTGTCTTCATCTACCTCATTAATACCTGAAATCATGCTAATCACATCGGTTAGCTCAATTACATAGAAGTGGAGTAAAAACATAAGAAACTAGGCACTTTGTTCTCTAAACTTATCTAAAATATGGATAAATTATGGTGCTTAGGCGTATAAATACACCCAAAATCATAGACCCACCTATGAGTCGTAGTGGCACCTACACCCCTTAGGTGGGGGCTGTAGGTAGTCCTAAAAATTTAGCTCTCTCTTTCTTATTTTATGACACCTATGGACCCACCTACGCCCAGTAGGTGGCACCTACGAGGCATAGGTGCCACAGTAAGTGGTCATCTTTTGGCTTTTATTTTGTTTTCTTCTAGTTAGTTTCTTGCAAAATCACTCCACAAACATATAAAACCCAACAAAGTATCCTTAAGTACATGATTATTCTCCAAGTTTAAGCATCATAAGTGCCATGAAACCAGGTCACATCAAACTTTATCCAAAATAGCCCATACTCAACAAAATAGGGCAATAATGCTAAAATAATAACCAAGGAATAAGGACCCATCCAGAACTAGTACAATATCATGCTAATATTGTAGTAAAGAAAATTATAGGAGAAAGTTAAGCCGAGCCTACCTGGACACTGTTGAAAACATGCACAAACCTGTAATATGGAGCTTTTCCCTTATGAGAAGCCTTCGATCATTACCATGTTATCAAAATAATATTCTGTACATCAAGAAGACAATATTGATACCCATATTGCAAAATATTCTCTGAGTCAGAAATCAAACTAAAAATCCACTTTGGGGCCTACTTTTGGAATCACAAAATTGAAACCATCACGGTGTACCTCTTAGTTCAAAGATCATTTTGCCCTAAAATTTGGCTTATTCTTGGCTCAAAAATAGTCCCAAATAGTCCCAACATAATTTGATAAATCAAAAAATTAAAACTTAAAGGTTTAATAGAGATTAAACTGAGAACTTATGAATAAGGACAAGAAAAACTCAAAGTCACATTCCCAAGCAAATCCTAGCTCTAGTTATAAATTTTCTATAATTTTCTATCCTCCCATGCTCTCTACTGGTGTTAAACACTTAGAAAAAATTGCTTAAAAAATAGAGAGAAAAATTATATACTGCCAGGATTTCCTCGTTGCTATCATGAGGTCCTTACTCACAATCTTGATGGCTTAGCCATGAGGTCATAATAAACAAGTTACTTGGTCCTATAGCCATCTTTTATTGCAGTCATGGGTCCCAACCTCAAAATAATAATGACCATGATCCATATACCCTTGTGATCATGGTGGTCCTTATTACGATAGCGATAAAGGAACTGGGTCTACACTAGGTGTTGATGCACCCGTAACTTTATAAATTTATCAAATTCTCTGATGGGCCCTCGAGATTATTTTAGAATTCGGTGAACACAAATTACCTATGCTAGCTATAAATTTTGGACTTTTTTGACTCAAAGGAACCATTAATACTCTCAGCCGAGGTTGTTTTGACATAATATGGGTCCTACACCTAAAGTTCAATTATTAACAAAATCCACTCAATAGCCCAAATTGACTTTGAAACCCTCAATACCCAAAAAAAGGGTCCTCCTAGCCCAAAATTGATTTTTAGAGCTAATAAATTGTCAAAGATGGTATACAAGGCCATTTACCTAATGTTTTATTCCATAACCCTTTTCTCAACTTTAAAAGCTCTAAAGTAGGAATATGGATCTGAAAACCAAATGAAATATTTGGTAACTGAACTATTAGTCTTAATAAATCATAACTGACTTAGGGAAGCTATAGGAAACCTCTAAATATAGTTAAGCACAAAAATACAGAAAATGGCCTACAGAGTCATTACAATATCAACTACTAAAATTACATTTGTCCACAGATATAAAGTATTAAGAAGTACTTAAATGCTCAAATAGGTGAGCATACCAAGTTTGCATATCATGTTTAATCTCCCAAGTATACACCTTGATTGAATGGTGTCTCATTTGAACCTTAATCACAAGAATATATGTGGAACATAATCGTTTGACATCTTTAGCTAAGATATAAATTGGTTCCTCTATAATGGTCTACCTGTTATCCAACTAAATAAAGACCAACCAAAGCATGTGACACTCATTCAGAATATAGCATCGAAGCATGAAAGATTTGTGAATGGCTAAAAAGGTTGGACGTAAGGCCAACTCATATGCTACTTCTCCAACTATTTGAAGGATCTCAAATAGCTCGATATACCTAGGGATAAGCTTGACCCTAATACTGAACCTCATCATGCCCTTTATAGGTGATACTAACAGAAAAACCCACTCACTAACAAATCTCTAGGCACAAAGACTATAGTCAGTATAACTTCTCTACCTACTCTGATATGCATTTAGCCTATCCTAAATCGTTCAAAATCTATGTAATGACCCCCAAAGTAAGTTGGTACATCGTTTCCTGCCTCAGAAGTCTCAAACAAACCTATCAGAGATTGACAACACCTACCATAAAATGACTTAAATAGTGTCATCTAATTACTCAAATGGTATCTATTATTGTAGGCAAACTCCAATAAGACTTAAAATAGCTTTTGTTGACTCCAAAGACCAAGAAACATAATCGAAGTATAACCGCTAAACTATGAATAATTAACTTCAACTCTCCATCAATCTAGGGATTGAAAGTGGTACTAAGATCAACCTAGGAGCGCAACTCCTTCTAAAATTCCCTTTGAAAGCTAGAAATTAATTGAGAGCCTATGTCTAAGATAATAGACATTGGAACCCCATAAAGGCAAAACACCTCTCGAACATAGTTTCGATCCAACCTCTCAACACTGTAGGAAGTTTAAAAAGGGATATAGATTTGATCCAAGCTCTCAACACTATAGAAAGTTTGAAAAGGGATAAAATAGGTAGATTTGGTTAATCAATATCTAATGACCCATGATATCAAAGCCATAGGAAGTATGACGTAAACTGCTCCTACTTCCACTCTTGAATGGTAGTTTCAGAAGAAATCCACCAAGTCTCAAATTCTTAGTATTTACCTACTGACAACATAGACCTGAGCCATGAAGTCTGCTATGTTTTTCCTTACACCCCTCTACCAACAATGCTACCTTAAATCTCTGTAAATATTAGTTGTCTTGGGGGAATAGAATATCTAGAGCCATGAGCCTCCTAGACTATCAACTGAATCAAACCTCTAACCCACATAACATAAATATTATTTTTGAATCTCAAAATAGCCTTAAAATATAAGATATCCCTCATGGACTCACCCTTTAAAACCTGATCTCAAATGTCGTGCAACACACCATCTTCAAACTAATGATCCCAAATTGGGAGTAACAAGGTATATATAAAATCAATAATGGAAAGGATTCTCTTATCATCTAAAATATCAAGTCAAACCATCATTTTGGCTTCAGACTAGATGTCAAAGGCCAGTGGTCGCTTAGAAACTAAATAAAGGATAAAATTCAAATGCTCAAACCCTTCGAGCTTAATGCCTCTGCTTCCATATTTGCCTTATCTAGATGGTATAGAATAGAGAGATGACAGTCCTTCAGAAACTTAATCCACCTACGTTATATCAACCTAAGCTCCCTCAGAGTCATTATGTACTAAGGACTACTATAGTTAGTGAATACCCCTCAGCGAGCACCGTATAAGTATGCCTTCAAGTCTTAAGCGTGAAAAGTATCACTACCAACTCCAAGTCATAAGTAGGGTAGTTTTGCTTATTCACCTTCAGTTGTCTCAAAGCATGTGTAATAACCTAGCCTCTATGTATTAGAACATAACCTAAACAAATACCAGATGGATCACAATACATAGTTAACCATTCCTCCTTAATGGGAAGATTCAGAATAGGATTTGAAGTGAGCAAGTCCTTGAGCTTTATAAAGATTGTCTCACACCCATCAGACCACTGAAATGGAACCTTCTTCCTAGTCAATCTGGTCATAGATGCATCAATAATGGCAAATACCTCGATGAACCACATATAGTATCACGACAATCTAATAAAATTATGAACCTTAAAAGATAAGCCTACCTCAATCACAAAGGGCGTCAGTCTTTACTAGGTCTACCAATATTCCATCTTTGGACATCGTGAGCCTTAAAAAAGCTAGAGACTCAACTCAGAACTCGTACTTTGAGAATTCGAGATAAACTGGATGATTTATCAAAGTATGGAGCATAATCTATAAATGTTGCTCATGCTCCTCCTTAATTCTCTAATAAAAAAGTATATAATCAATAAACATAATCATGAAGGAGTTTAGATAAGGACTCAATAAATTAGTTATTAGTCTATGCACATTTCTTGGGAATTGGTTACCCCAAAACATCACCAAGAACTTGTAATGGTCTTATTAAGTCCTAAAATCTATCTTAGGGATGTCCTCCACCTGAATCTTTAACTAATAGTATACATAACCCAATTCAATCTTAAAAAACATACCGTACTCTAAAATTGGTTAAATAGATTATTAATATAAGGAATAGGATACTTACTCTTCTTTATCACCTTATTGAACTGGTTTTACTTGATACATATATGCATAGAATCATCCTTCTTCTTCAAAAATAAAATAAGATCACCCTATGATGATACACTTGGTCTAATAAACCCTTCCTTACCCTAAAGCTAAATATTTAGATCTTTTAGCTTGATAGAGCCATATAGTAAAGTGTCATAGAAATAGGTCGGGTGTCTAGCTCAAGGTCAGTAGAAAACTCTATATCATGCTCAAGAAGAAGGTTAGGTAGGTTAGTAGGAAATACTTCAGAAAACTCATAGAGTACAAAAATAAAGTCAAGTGGAGGACTCTCAACACTGATGTCTTTAACATAGTCTAAATAAGCCAAACAACCCCTTGATACCAGTCTTTAAGCCCATGAATAAGAAATAATCCTTATTAGCACGCAACTATTAGAACCCATCCATCTAATCAGGATAGTCATGGAGAAGGTAACAATCTCAGAAAAGTAATTCAAGACCATATAATAGGGGCATGACTAGTTCATGCCCAAAACTACATCAAAATAAACTATTAAGGCCATCCTAAGTATCATACTTCCTAGCAATCATAATACATGATCTATATAGTTGATCCACTACTAATAAATAATCTACAGGAGTAGTAACTCGTAAGGGCATAGATAATGGCGCCAAGAAAACTCCAACTATAGTGCAGAGTAAGTAAAACACATAAGAATACATGGATGATAGATTAAATAAAGCAAAATTTTAATGATGGTAGATTAGGATCGTACCAATGATAACAATATTTGAAGAAAAAACTTCCAACATAATTGGAACAACATATAAATAACCTTATCCACCTCTAGTTTTGGTGTGTACTCGACCACCTAAACTACCTGTTGGAGGACCTCCTTTAAACCCTAGGGACAACCCCTACAACTCTACTGGCCACCCCTAACTAGAGAAAGTATTAATCTAATCAGCAAGACACACTATGCAAATGTATCAATCATTATACACTAGGTACATTCTCTACTAAAATGTCCCATCATACTATAATCATAGCATAACCTAGGTACTCTACTCTATTGTATGGTCTAAATGACTTGTAATGAACACCTAAGCCTAAAGACCATATTGTACACCTCTCAAAGATAAGCCACTACTCTGACCACTATATTTATTATAATGTCACGACTCAAACCATGGCTTATCCATGACTGTTATCTCAAGTCCACTGAGGACTAGAGACTACCCTTAATTGCCCAAACCGCCAACTACCTTACACCCTATATTAGATAAATTCTGAACATATAACAAGATATCTCATAATAGAGCTTATGATAATTCATGATATATCTATACCAACCACCTATAATTTGATAACTGTCCATCACCAAATAATCGACCAAACCAACCAAGTCCACAGTAATCCGACAAAGCCTCTTCAAAATTGAGAGTTAATAAAATATTGAGATATGCCCCCTAAAATAGCAAAAACAATTATCCAAAAGTCAACACAAAAAAAACTATAATCGAAAATAAGGTTGATATTGGGTGTATTTATACGTTCTAGCACTACTATTCTGTAATACCTATGTTTTTTCTTAGCTTCAAAATCATCTCAAGGATGTTAGAACTTGCTTTGAAATAATAGTTCATTCTTCTACACGTGGTATTTATATAATTTTCAATTCCTATCACATGGTAAATTGAATAAGCTTTTCATCGATATATAATTTGCCTAAATTCAACACCCGAGCGAAGAGTTAGAGCCTTTTTAGTGAGACAGTGTTTCACCTGAGCCTTCAGCACATCACAGAGATAGCTCAAATAGAAATTGTCAAATTCCAGTGTTGCTCCATGATACTGGCGCATCGCGCCAAACTTCCAGGTCGTATAAAAAGTGGCAATGTAATAGCTCCACGTCGCGCCACTATGCAGTTTTCCAATTGATAATTTCCAGTGACACAGTGCGATAACTCTGCATCGCGCTAAGGGCCCAACTCAAGAAATTATACTAAAAATTTAATGACGTATCTAGGGTTGAAAGGGTTAACTTCCTACCCCTATATAATCCCTTTAACATGTGATTCAGCTATTTTGCACCCAAAACATATTAGTTTCTCTCAAGTTTATCTCAAGAACAAACTAGGGTTTCTATTGGGGATTCAAATTCAGGAAGGTTTCACCATCAATCTTTATTAAATCACGATCTAAGGTTTGAATAGTGTTCATTCATGGATTCCTTTCATCCGTGAAGTCCAATAATCTTTTTTAACTACAAGTTATGGATTTTGTTTATGTTTTCTTGCTTTGTATGATCTCTTTCATGTTGATAAATGAGGAATTAATTTCTATTCCATGATTTGATAATAAATTTCATGTGGGTTGATTAGTATAGATAAAGATTTATGAAATCTCATGACTAAAACCTTGTATGATGGAATTGGTATTGAATCATGATGTTTAATTGTTGTATGATATGCTTTACATGTACTATGCCTACAATATGTTTGAATAAATGCCTAGATGAAGGAATATTGTCTAACTAGCATGATATCATGAAATTCCCCATAAATATACAATCTTTTTCCTATTATACATTTGATGAAATGCTTCAATAAACGTATTGTGGTGATTATCATGTACTCAAGAATATCAAGTCATGTCAATTTCCTTCCATCGAGTCCTGGGGTTACTTATACCCAAAATATTAGTTGTGTGCCTAGATCCATGTCATATTTTCACGATACTCTCAGTGAAGCTATGAACTCTTAGATTTATGATAGTCTTATGACTTAGGAAAAATCTCCATGACCTCATGACTCAGTTAGTTATCGGATATCAGTAGTATTCCATCAGCCATAGAAATTCAGTAACTAAGTCCATGCTCAGTTCAGTTCAGTAAATCATGTTCAATGTCCATTCGGATGGGAATAGGGATTAGCACCTAGTGAACCCAAGGATGGGGACTCACCTGTTATACGAGGGTGTGATTCCTAGAAGAAATCATTGCGTTCCAAAACTATGTAGCCAACATATGTTGAGACATTGTAGCCTTCTTATGAGGGTAGATGAGGTGGATTAACCTATGATGTGAGGGTTCCCACCATTCTTGCTAGAGTTACCTGTTATATGAGGTTTACTCACATGTTTTCCTTACCAGTGGTGCGATATTGACACCTTTCTAATTAGGGCATATATTGGGCACTAGCTCAGCTATCATAGCACCTTAGGGGCATGTCGGTTAGATACTACTTCCTACAGTTTCATGTTACAGAATCAGGACTATCAGATACAGTCAATCAGTCTCAGTAATAAAACTCAAATAGTTTTTTAGATTTTAGGACTGTCAAACACAGTCAACTCAGACATAGTGTGGAACTCAAATAGTTCCATCAGATTCAGGACTGTCAACTACAGTCACCCCCATTATTAGTTATACTTAAATACAGTCACCCATGTTATTAGCATTATTTAGATATAGTCCTTCATGTTATCAGTTATATTAGTTACTTGCATGTGATGTTATCAGCATACAGACTCAGAAATCACGCAATCACATTGTCAGTTACAGTTACATATTTATGCATGTATTCTCATATTTATGTTAGATAGTCATTTAGCATTATTCATGCATGCAAACCCTTGCATATAGCCTACCTCACATGTATACTCAATATATATGTACTAACGTATTCACGCTATGGTGCTTTATTTTTATGTTACACCATAGGTTCAGAGACACGAGTTCTAGATCAGCAGTAGATTCCAAATTTAGCAGTCAGAGTAGAAGTGAGTCCTTATTATTTAAGGACATAATGATTTTCTAGTATCTCATTGATTAGCTTATTACATCGAGTTAGTTGGGAACATATCTCATCAACTCCTTATTCAGATTCTTCAGATAGTAGAGGCTTCCAAAAGAGATTCAGACTAGACACAGACTATCATGTTTGAGACTTTAAATTTTGTTTTGGGTATTCTATTACACCATACAAATGTTACGTTTTTCAGTTATATTTGTGATCAAACCTTATGGACTTTCAGTGAAAATTTCTACATTATTATGTTATCTTATGCAGTATACAGGTAGAGATATCAGTCATGGGTTAGTTTATGGTCCTTCAGGGTTATGAGCACTATGTAGCATTTTGGTTTAGCAAATTGAGTCGTTACATACTCTAGCCTATATAGACTTATTTTGAGAATAATTCATGCAATTAATGGGTTAAGAATGATATAAATAATAATTTATGTGTACAAGTATGTGTTTACAATGTTTAATAGTGGTTTCAC
The DNA here is from genome assembly GCF_002878395.1 of Capsicum annuum. Lineage (NCBI taxonomy): Eukaryota > Viridiplantae > Streptophyta > Magnoliopsida > Solanales > Solanaceae > Capsicum > Capsicum annuum. The sequence goes on along the minus strand of NC_061121.1, from coordinate 156,902,289 downwards.
ATGAGTTTTGATTCAAATTGATTATTTAGAAGTCAACAGAGAAAACTAGTGTAACTAGCTTGAGCTAGGTATTTGTCTTGTCTATCGTGTTAGGTTATCATGTATTTTAATAAGTTCCTAAGGTTGTTATTATGTATTTATATGTGAAACAACTTGTGGATAATGTTCAAGGGTCAATTGGATCAAGAAAGGAGTCAAAACAACAAGCTTAAGCTTAATGTGAATTTAACCTATGCTTATCTCGGGTTTCTAGTTCACCGTTGAAGATGTTCTGTTGTTTTGTGCTCTAAATTGTTGTATCAAATGATATAGTATGCTTGTTGAATGGACTATGATGATATATGAAGGATATACAAGCTTCAAATCTAGTGGAAACAACTCTAAAAGTCTTGGAATGGATCACGGACGCACAATACACAACTTGAAGTGATTTTGGAAACATGAAATGTCTTGGGTGAGTACAGGTGAGTGAGGAGTGATCTTGGTGTGTGCGAACCATCACTGGATTCATAAGGGCCTTAAAATAGTGACCCACTATGTCAGGGTGGTAATAGCGGTGAGGGAGGCACTGTGACGGTGTAAATGTAATGAGATACAGTATTTTGACAGATTTTTTACAATGGTGAATTGGCCATAAAAAGAGGGAAAAAGTGCCTTACTGAACAAGAATTACGTGGAAATACAAACCCTATGGGTTTCTGACTCATCTAATATAAAAATAACAGGTTAAACCACATTTAAATAATCTTCAGACATCTTAGAACACCTAGATCACTTGCAACACCATTGAAGGCTACCACAACTTCTTTTTAGGTTTTATAATTCTTTAATTTAGTGTTTTTGTAAGGTTTGTATCATCACTCCAAGGGATTGGATGATGAATATTTCCATTCAAGGCTAAACCCTTTTTCTGGAGTTAAAGCCAAGAACATAATTATTATTGTTTTGGATTATTTTCATTTAATTTGCTTATCATTATTGATTTTTTTTTATTATTTATTTAATTATTTTGAGGATTGGTCACCCTTAGAATACATATATTGTCGATTTTTTTGATCTCAGAAGAGGGAATAGGGAGATAGAACATGGGAATAAATAAAGTATGGTTCTTGTTTCCTTATAAAATAAGGAATTTGAATTAGCATCTAGGACAGGGATGTACTTAGAATCCTTACTTGATTCACCCGTAGTATGATAGCTTAAATAATCTAATTAGATCATTACATCCCCACTCAATGATGTAGTTCTAAGATCCAAATAAGGTAAACTGTTAGATGTCGGGAGACCATGATCATAAAATTAACTCTACGAATCAACAACCAAGATAAGCAAGTTAACGTATGAAATTCAATAACATAGTATGATTGTTCTAAGTGCTTTAACCCTGGGTTTTACTCCATTGATTATTTCAAGACATTAATTTCCGCATTGTTTACTTTATTTTTAGTTTATAATTATCCAACATTTTTTTTGGTTACTTTATCTCAATTGTTAAACTAGAATTAGATAGTTGTAGACACAAGTCCCTATGAGATAAATACTTGGATTTCTGAAGGCCACTTTACTACTTGATAAGACCATGTACACTTGTGTGTGTGCTTGGGCGCTGCCAAGTTTTTGGCGTCATTGTCGGGGACTTGTAAATTGGCAAATATCTTATTTTTAGTTTAGCTATATTAAGTTGTAAATAGTTTAGTTTTTTAATGTTTTTTAAGTTTTTTTATCTGTCTTTTTATCACACCCCACCGTGAGGCTTCTTGTCCAGATTTTGATCCGACCATTTAGAGGGGACCTATTTGTTTCCATCCTAGGAGAAACCCACAAGTTGGTGTGTGGTTTGTTACTGTCTATATGACTCTGTAGATATGTGTTCTATTAATCCTAATTCAGTCATGTTTACGGGTAATGCTTAAAAGACAACTACGGAGGTAGATATAAAGTTGACTCTCCAACCAGATGCAGACAAAGTTGATGATAATTTGAGAAATTCTGAGTACTCAAATACTAAAATTGTTGAATAGGTTCAGGAGATACCACCACTACCATAAGAATTGCAGCCACTCGACTATAATTTTTATTTTGAAACTGGAATTTAGAAGTTGAATATAAGTAAAGGTGTTAAGGATAGTGTAAATTTTGAAGTAGGATTTGTTGGGCAGCACTCAAAGCACTCTTCTACATTATATTTAGATGATGTCTTGTCTGTGGAATCACTTAAAATAGTGGAAGAGTGTGAAGATGACGAATAAGAATTTTATATTCTTGATTTTACACCGGATAAGTAACATAAAAACACACCGCACTTTAAGGCCAAGTGGTTTATCATGCATTATCCATTACTCGATTCATTGATCACTGTACCACCTTCCTATGAGTGAGGCAAAATGATGAATGCTAAGTTGGGGGTGAAATTTTTATCCTCAAGGTTGAGGAAAAAGTAGATATGGGTCGTGCCGCGATACTAAATTAGGCGTTTCTTGGGAGGTAACCTAAGCTAAGGTATATTTTATTTTTAGTTTTTCTTTTTTTATTTCACATAGTTTTTTTTTTGTTTTTGATTAAGTTACAGGTTAATAGGAAGTCCGACTATCAAAAACCTGAGCTAAGGAGCATGGAAAGGACTGAGTGTGGGGTCCTTCGGATCCTATAAATACAAATAATGCTACTAGCTAGGCCTAGAGGCCTTAGGGAGTATTTTTGTCTCTTGTTTTTAATTTAATTTGGGGACAAAGTAAATTTTTAAGTGTAGGGTGGAGAAATTCCTAATTTTTGGCTCAATTTAAAAAAAAATTCGTGTAAGATATTCTTGTTGGTGCTATTTTTGATTTCATGATGCAAGTGGGATTGTTGGTAAAAGTATATTGAATGAGTTAATTGCTACTTTTAAGACTTTTAGGCTCATTTTTATGACGCTTGTACTTTTTGGCTTAAATTTGAATTCATGTTATTATTTTGTTGAGAGTGTATGATGATCCTTTGTGAGTTGAGCATGTGCCATGTGCACGTGAGAATTTTGTATATTCCTTGTTGTGTGTGATATCTAGAACTTGCCCGATGTATGTGTGAAGCAAAATAAAGAGTGTGGTTTTAGGAGATAACTTAGGCATTTTTGATACCCTTGTTTTATACCTTCTATATGTCCTACCCATTGTACCTTAGTTAACACTATTGTGCCTTTAGCCTTTTCTTTGGTAGCTTCATATGTAGACTAATCCCCTTCTTTGATAGACCATAATTTGATCGAAAAGCTCTTAAGTGTTTTAATTGAAAAAAATAAGAAAGGAGTTTGAGAAATTAAAGAAGAAAAAGGTGAAATTGATGCCCCATGGTAATAGTTATTGGTGTTTATAATTGATGTGTGATGGTTGAGAGTGATACGAATTGTGTTAGAAATATTCCCATAATTGCAGAAAAAGAAAAAAAATTGAATGTTGAAGGAATAAACAATATGCCCAGATGTGTTTGTGAAAATGCTTAAATGAGATAGGGAAAAATAAAAGTGATGGGTGGATGGAAAAAGTATAATTTGGTTGTTGGAAACTGGTTTTAAATGTATCATGTAGTGAATTAAAGCTCTTAGAGAGGTTAGTCACTATTCTTGGACAAAATAGTCCCTACCCGTCCCTTAGCATACATTACAACCCAAAAAAGACCTATTTGATCCTAAATTCAACATTATGATATTAGTGGAGTACTAAATTAATGGCAAGCCTATGGTTCATTATGTGTAATTTGTGAATTGTTTTTGAGAGTAAGCGTAACTTGATTTGTATACCCATTGTGTTCTAAATTTGCATTATTATGAGTGATTATGAGTAACTCTTTTGTTGTGAGGGTCACATGTCTAATGAATGGGGGTGAATTGTATGATATCTTTAATTGAGAAATATGCATGAGTTTTTCACTTGTGGAGTCCATTCTTGAGGCTAGGATGTTTTAGAAGTACGATTCTTGAGCTTTCAATTATGTATAACATGCTTAGTGTTGTAAACTTGCATTCTATGTAGTCATTGTAGTGATAGCTTAAATTTATTGCATGTAGTAGAAGTGTAGAGTCTCTTCAAATAACAGTGTTTATAGTTAAGAGTTGTTCGAGTATAAACAAGGCTATAAGTGTGGGGTGGTGATGTTGGGTGTATTTATGCATTCTAGCGCTACTATTATAGCCTATTTAGCATTGTTTTAAGGATGTTTCATGTGATTAATAGGTTCAGAATGATATAAATAAGTATTTATAAGTCCAATTATGTGTTTACAATGTTTAATGGTGGTTTCACATGAGTTTTGATTCAAATTGAATATTTAGAAGTCAACCGAGAAAACTAGTGTAACTAGCTTGAGCTAGGTGTTTGTATAGTATATCGTGTTGGGTTATAACATGTTATAATGAGTCACTAATGTTGTTATCATGTATTTATAAGTGAAACAACTTATGGATAATTTTCAAGGCTCAATTTGATCAAGACAAGAGTCAAAACAATAAGCTTAAGCTTATTGTGAATTTAGCCTATGCTTAGCGCTTGTTTCTAGTTCACCGTTGAAGATGTTGTGTTTTTTTGAGATCTAAATTGTTGTGTTTAATGATATATTATACTTTTTTAATGGACTATTAAGATATATGAAGTATATACAAGCTTCAAATCAACTCGAAACAGGTCAAAAAGGCTTGGAATAGATCACGGAAGCACAATACACAACTTGAAGTGATTTTGGACAACTGAAATGTCTTGGGTGAATGCAGACGAGTAGGGAGTTATCATTGTGCACCCGACCAATCACTGGATTAAAAAGGGGCTCAAAATGGTGACCCACCATGTCGCGATGGTAATAGCGGTAAAGGTGACACCGCAACGTGGTGTAATCACGATGAGATACTCGATTTTGGCAGATTTTTTACAATCGCAGATTGGCATGTCACCGCGATGCAGTGGCCATCAAAAGCATAAAAAAGTGCCTTGATGAACAATTATTACGTGGAAATACAACCCCAATGATTTATCGCTCATCTACTATAAATATAACAGGTTAAATCACGTTTTAATCATCTTGGGACATCTTTGAACCCCTAGATCGCTTGGAACAACATTGGAGGCTACCACAACTTCTTTTCAGGTTCTATTATTCTTTAATTTAGTTTTTTTGTATGTTTTTTTTCATCACACCAAGGGATTGGATGATGAATATTTCTATTCAAGGCTAAACCCTCTTTCCTTGGTTAAAGCCAAGAACATGATTATTATTGTTTTGGATTAATTTTGTTTAATTCGCTTATCATTATTGGTTGTTTGTTTATTCTTGATTTAATTATTTTGAGTATTGATCACCCTTAGAATACATATATTATCGACCTTTTGATCTCGAGAGAGGGAATAGGGATATAGAACAAAGGAATAAACAAAGTATGGTTCTTGTTTCTTTATAAAATAAGGAATTTGAATTAGCATCTAGGACAGGGATGTACTTAGAAGCCTTACTTGATTCACCCATAGGATAATATCTTAAATAAACTAATTGGATTATTACATCTCCGCTCAATGATGTAGTTGTAAGGTCCAAATAAGGTAAATGGTTAGAGGTCAGGAGACTATGATCATGAATTAACCCTACGAATCAACAACCAAGATAAGCAAGTTAATGAATGAAATTCAACAACACAGTATGATTGTTCGAAGTACTTTAACCTTGGGTTTTACTCAATTGATTGTTTCAAGACTTTAATTTTCGCATTGTTTACTTTTTTTTCGTTTACAATTATTCAACACTCTTCTTGGTTACTTTATCTCAATTGTTAAACTAGAATTGGATAGTTATCAACACAAGTCCCTGTGGGATCGATACTTGTCTTCTTGAAGGGCACTGTCCAGGGTCTTCCAAAGGATGAAAGCTTACCACTTCAATCTGACTCACTAGCTGATCATGAATCCAAGTTATTGAACCAGAGATGTGGTAGTATGGCTGGTTCCTGCATCACGTACGGATACAGTAGCCCCAAGATGGTTAGCAGTTAGAGTGCTAGCATGTAACTCAGGGATAGAGTAACAAGATAATGCCATGATAATAGTTCAAAACAATACAGCATTTAATGTATACTATTATAGGGTGTACATATATATATATATATATATATATATATAATATCATAAGATGGGGTAAGGAGCAAGGCTTAGCATGAACTTCGAAAACCTTAACCTGGGTTGTGTAGAATAACCCTTATAAGACAAGGAACCCACGGGCTATATGGTCCCAGTTGTCCCATAGCTAGTAGGGCCTCAATGTGTGTAGCCATATGAACTAAAGAATATCTATATCTATATCTGTATATGCCTTTATGGGGGACTCGAACCTTAGGACATAATCAAGGTGACTTATGTTTACAACATGGGGGACTCAAATCTCTCATTCATATATTCAACAGAGTGGACTCAAACCTCCAGATAATTGAGATACCTGCACCGGCTAGCATAATTTCTAGTGTTAGTCCTTCGGGGCCTCCACTTTCATGGTGTGGCTATACATCCTGCTTTTAAGCCTTGTTTAAAATATTTAATATGCATCACCATTTATTAACCCATTATACATATAGGCACCCTATTGGTATCATCATACCACTCCCACTTATAAGTGTATATTATATAATAACAATAATTTCATTAATTGGTATCTGAACCCATTGTTCAATAAAAACATCAAATTAATTCAACATCTGGGACTTGAACCCATTTAGCCAATCAAACCCCAAGGTTAAAATTTAAATCAATTTATGTCCATCAAGGCCTTTATAAAGCCATTCATCATTCATTTTCCACTTTATGCTATGCATTAGTTCAACGCACAATTCAAACTTGTGACAAGGTTATTCTCATTGACAATTTCATAGACAGGTTGTGGGCTTACCATTACCAAGACAATATCAAGGCAAAAATTATGAATTTAGGGGTTAACTATGACCCCTTAGTTAAATCACCATTCCCATGCACCCACATGTGCAAAAACCATAATCAAAGCATGAAAAATCATAAATAAACTGTGGAAAAACATTATTCCATAATAGACATTTAAAATGCTCAACCCTTGTTTCTAAAACCATGCCAATGACTCATGAAAAATACTTTAAATCACATGTTTTTACAAAATTAACAATGTTGGAGGAGTCACATGCCTGAATTACAAAGATTTAAGGAAAGAAATCAACCCTTCAGCCCTTAGATGATTGAATTCGTAATTACCCTAGTGGGACTTTCTTGAGAGGATTTAGAGAGAGTAAAGAAAGTGTTTAATCCATTAAAGTATTGAATGAATACCCCAAAAGTGTTTTATGGATGTGGGGTCTAACAGGTTTTAAGTGGAAAATGTCTAAAGTGCCCCTAACTTAAGCATCGACCTTGGTTATGAGTCATTTATTTACTCATAACATCACCTTACGACTTGTCACCACGAGTCATAGCTAGGATAGTCTCCAGGAACCCTAACACTATTATCATTACGACTAAACCAACCAACTTGTAACATGACTTTACAACTAGTAGGGTCCTACTCATAACTAGAGAAGAACATAATAGGGAGAATATTGGCCATCCTATGGTTTGATCATTTTTACTCATAACAAGGCCTTATGGCTCATAGTGATCCACTCGTACGCAGAGCAAAATTAAGCCACTAACTTACATGATTTGTTTATGACTCATCTTAATGACTTATCACAAGTCTATACAACTCGTGTCCTTTAATTTATACCCAGGATAGAAACTCAAAAACATTTACTGGACACCTTACGACTGGGTCATATGACCCGTTAACACACCCTACGACTCGTGGGGTCAAGTCTTAACCAAGGTAGTAAGCTCAAAGCTCAGGAAATTTTCAAGGGCCAAAGTCCAGGTGTTTTATATAACTAACCTGGCCCTTATCTAAAATATATAGTGCTACCTAAATGGGCCTCCTAGACTAACCTTTAGTTTATATCACTGATGTTGAGGGTAACTACCCTAAAATCCTCTACCTATAAACTATGAGTCATTGTCGCTCCCACCGTAGTTCTCTTAGTGATGTGGACTCTTATTGTTGCACCTTTGGGCATCATGATATAAACCATCCATTGTATAAGTATAATTAATAATATCAATGAATGATGTACCCACAGCTACAGGCTTTTTGAGTGGCCATACAGAGTGAAAGTGTCAACCTTCTAATAAAATAATAAACCTTCTCATACTTAGTAGGTCAAATCATGGTGGCATATCTATATAACTTATAAATCATGCCTCATACTCCTTTACTAACCTAAAACCTCGCTGCAGCCCAATGAATTCATCCCTCAGGTGTTTGTGATGTGAGGCATATAATTCTCTAAAAATAAGCCTTGAAGAATTGAGTCAAAGTAATAGGAGGAGATATAGCTGTACTGGAATCATAATATTCCCTCTACCAATGTCTGGTGGTTTAGTCAAACTGGAAAGTGGCGTAGTCCATACCATGTGAATCTACTAGGGCTAAATTATTTAGGCCCCCCATACCTAATATGGAACTTAAAACCATCCTTATCTAGGGACCTATAAATCATTATGGAGCCAATCTATGAAATTGGCCCTGTATCTCCAACTCTTTAATAGTCATGGTTAGTTGATTAGGTGTTAGATATTAAACTACTGTTGTTGGTGGGACCTCTACTCTAGGAGTCATATTTACAGGTTGTGATCTAATACTATATCCACCTTAGGTTGCTCGCTATATTAATGTTTGGGCACCATCCATGGGATGGCCACCAAGCTTACCCAATAACTGAACTAACGCATCATAGAGGACTACTGAAGATAAAAAAAATCTTTGTAGGACCTAAGTTAGCCCCAGCCCACCAGCTGCTATTGTAGCAGATCCTCTGGTGTTATCTCTGGCGCAAGATCAATAACTGGATCTAGTAAAGGTTTCTTGGCTTGGCCTCAAGCTGGGGCTATAAATATGGCCTGACCTTGAACTTAGGTTGATGTTTGCCTCTAATCAATGCTCTAGATACAAGTTTAGGGTATCCATCCCTGACTTTCTTAGCCCATATCCTAGAATTCTATAAAAGAGTAAAATAAATGAGAATCTAGAAACTAATATAGACATAATGCATGATAATGAACCAAAAAGATGAGATTTTCCTATGAATGTCCTATATCCTTTTGAAGATAAGATTTGGATATTATTATACCAATCTGCCAGACTCCACTAGACACTTAATCTTGTATAAATAATATCAGTGAACCTAGGATCTAATACTAAATTGTCATGACCTACCAATAGGTAAGAAAAACTATAGTCCAGAATAGAGAGTAAGGGGCCAACAGGTAGAAGAGAAGGAAATAGGTATACAACATAAATACTAAGCAATGAAAATAATGATATATAGATGTAAACATGATGTACAATAGTGGAACGAGGACAAAAATACAAAATGGTTCCCCCACAACCTTTTAAGGTCTGTACAAGAGTCATTATACTAAAAAGAATACTACGCAATGTCAAATAAACATTATAGCCTCTAAATATTTAAAATAAAACTATCTCGGCAGTAAAAGGAGAAAAATCATCTCTAGACTCTAAAACCTCACCCAATATCCAATCAGTAGCACAATCAAGAATATTCTCAGCAGTGGTGACTCGTTCTCAGATCAACATTAGGGACAGGGTGTAGACGTGTAGTATGAGTATCAAAATCATGGCTACTTAATAGGAATCATAGGCCAACAATGCTTTAACAAAATAAAAGTATAAGTAAAGTGCAAGGATGAAAACTAAAGTCAGTAATTAATGGGAAGAAATTGAAATAATAGGTTATACTAGGCAGATGCTATATATATATATATAGTATCTCAAAAGAGAATAAAATCCTAGCTATAAAATTACTAGGCTCCCATCAGCCCAGAAGGCACACACTAAGAATAATATACCAAATCGAGCTCCCATAAGCATGGTGAGTTCAAGAAAAGGATAATACTAAAATAAGATGAAATATAATTTTAATGAAAGTAAAACAAATTATGATGTGTGATAAGTGTACCTTATACTCTCTCTTTCTAGTCATAACCACCATGCTATTGGTATTAACCAATTTTCCCTAACCCCAGATCAATAACAATATTAATAATAAATATTGGACTAAAAGCAAAACCCATAGATAATAACAACATATAGATGTCAGGTTTGACTGGAACTCATAAGTAATAATGACAACAACAACAAAAAAACAACAACAACAATAATAATAATAATATAAATGTGTGTGTCAGACTCAAACACGAATGCACAAGCAACATTTAGTATATATATGCCAAACTAATAAAGAAACTCATAACCTAAGTCTTAGTATCATTATCCATGAGTTTTATCCCATCTCAAGTCTATTTATTCATAAATTCTAATTTTTAGGTTATCAACTAAGGAGGTAGATTTCAATTAATAAATCACAAAATATGTTTTAGGGTCAAATGATACTTTACTCAGGGTAAAGAAGATAAGTAGTCTTACAATAATGATTAAGTCAAACAAAACCTAAGTAATAACCTGGGCAAATAGCTATGTGATCGTATAGGTATAAAAGGGGCCATATTCTAAGCATTATATCTTAAAAAGGGTAGTAGGGCCAACTACCAAAATCTGAAAGCCAAACTTAAAAGAAGCACCAACCTAAACCTAGGTTAAGGCATCTCAATCTCATCCAAGGAACTAAAAGAACTAAGTCGGGTCCTAAAGGACAATCATAAGCAAATATAAGGGAATATGAGGTAGCACTTAACATTGAAAGGGCCCCTAGTCGGCTAAATAAGTCAATCAATTCTAAAGCAATAACCAATCCATAAGATCCTATCCACAACTAGTATAATATTATACTAATACCATAGTAAAGAAAAGTTTAGGAGAAATGTAAGCCCAGCCTACCTGGACACTACAAAATTCATGAATAATATCTATTATAGAGCTTTTCCCTTCTAAGAAGCCTCCAACTACTACCACATCGATACCCATATTCCAAAAATATTCTCCAAGTTAGAAATCGATATAAGAACCTACTATTAGACTTGCTTGCAAAATTATAAAATTGAAATTGTCACAACGTCCATCTCAGTTCAAGGAGCATTTATCCTGAAATTGGGAATAATCCAAGTTCCAAAATAGCCCCAACATAATTTGATAAATCATAAATTAAACCTGAGAATTTTAATTAAAAATAAATTGAGAACTATGTGATAAGGATGAGAAAATGCTCACAATCACATTTCAAAGTTAATCCCAGCTCTAATCATCGATTTACCATGATTTTTCAAGCTCTCACACTCTTTAATAGTATCAACTACTTAATAATACAGATATAAAATGAAGGGGAACACCTATATATTGCTACAGGTGAAAAGCCCCAAACTTTGGCCCTTGCAAATTTCTTAAGTTGTGAACTTTCTATTCACCTTACGACTCACACCATAAGTTGTATGGTATGGTGATGGTTCTAGGGACCCTAGTAATTTGTTGGTCAGTCTGCTATTGTCTAAGTGTTATCCTGGTTACAATAGACTCCATATGATTCATATGGTCATATGACAAGAGGGTTAAGGTCCAATCATATATTTCTCGGTGCTTAGCCCTTAGTATTCTGCCTTGGTTATGACTAGGTCTTACCAGTCGTATGGTATAGTGATGAGTGGGGCAAGAGAGTCATAAATTTGAAAGAATGTCATTTCAAACCTTATGCTTTAATGATGACTTGATGGTACTAATCGTATATTGTGGTGACCAGTTGGAGGGTCAACTCATAACCACCTGCGAGTTTTCTACAGCTTTAAGCTGGGGGTACTTTGGATATTTCCCACCCCAAGAACTTAAGAGCCCACGTCTTATAACACCTTTTGGTCATCTATTATACAATTTACAAGATGAAACACTCTCTAAACTCTCTCTTAAACTTCTCAAGAAAGATTGGGCTAGGGTTTTTTCAAGGTAGTCATCTAAGTCAAAGATAAAATTCTCTCTGTGAATCATCATAGCTCATGAATGCGACTCTTCCTTCATTGCTAGTTCACTAAAATCATATTATTTGAGCATTGTTCATGAGTCAGTTATGGTGGTTTTGAAAACCATGGTTAAGGGTTTGGATGCATAGTGTTGAGTATTGTTTCTTATGGTTATTACGATTATACATATTTTGATAATGGTTTTGCATATGTGGATGCATAGGAATTATGATTTAACAAATGGATCATGTTGATAACGCTCACCTATACCGTTTAAATTGGTAGAGGATGATCATTGTCAATAGCCCAACTTATGTTAAGGTTGAATCCATGAGGTGTGAAATTAGATTTCTAGTCCTATGGGTGTTAATAGTTACTGAAAAGATATCCATAATGTAAATAAAGTAATGTTTATGATTTAAAATAGGGGTTGATTTTGAACAAGGATTGATCAATGTATATTCAAGTTAACAAAATAAAGCCTACAAATGTGATTGAAAATTATAGATGAGCAAAATCTTAGGATTATGTCTACCTAAGTGCAAGTTATGCATATGTGCATGATGATTTTATGCAAATTCTAGTCATTAATGATATGGTATGCTAAGTTGAGGGTTCTTGAGGTTAGTTTGTCAACAAAACCTCAAGAATATCACCCATTGACTCTTTCAAGTACCTAACGAATGTGTTAATTAAAACCACCTAATACATCACTTTGGCATCCCTATTTGTACGATGATCCCCAAGATATAGCTAACTCTCTACTCACTCTTATTTCTAAAAATATAGAAAACTACATCCATTATTGTCCACTATTGCTTTGTCATCCATATCTCTTTGTCAAAGATGATATGGGTTCTAAAAGTTCACTTGTACCCTTTGTTCAAGCATGATGTGAGCTTTCAAGAACTTGGGGCTTTCACTTACAAATCCATTTTGGTCATTTGGAGTTTACACCTACAAACACCAACTAATTCAAACAAGCAATAGTGAAACCAATCATCAACAAACTAGAATCTACATAAATACACCACAACCCACACATAATCGCAGCTTTGTTCAACATAATCCCAAGATAAGATAGTTTAGCTACTCATAGAGTTAAGGAGAATAAATATACCAAAATGTTCATTCAAAGCATCCATGGAAATGGAAAATTAGAAGTTTCTTCAATTTAACATTCTGGAGCTCATGAAACTATAAAAAATGGCAACCATGCACGTTTATCTAATGTTTTGGCCTGAGACCCTTTTGTCAACTTCAAAAGGTCTAAAATAGAAAATATCTCTAAAAACTAAATGAACTGCCCGATAACCAAACTGTCAATCCCTGTAAGTAATAAATGACTTAAGGTAGTTATAGAGAATATCCAAATGCACAAAAGAACAAAAACACAGAAAACGACCAAGATGGTCATTACATATGGATGTCCACTACTCTTCCCCATAATTTATTGTTAATCATCCACTATTCCTTACTATTATTAGATTTAACTCTCACACCCCTTAACCTCTTATTTATGAAACCTTTTGTATATCTCTATGTAATACAAGTATAAATAGAGACATAAGAGGTCATATTGTATATGCTTGAAAACTTTGACATTTGGAAGAAATAAGACCAATCTCCTTTATTTTCTCTCTATATTTCTTAACTATTTTTATGTTTAATATTGTTATTCTTTTAACATAGCTTTAAAATTTAAAGTTTATGTTATATAAATATGATAGTAACTTTAGGTTCGTTAATAACAGCTCTTCAATTGAGCCCATTTTTCAAATTTCACACAATTCCCAGTGAGAAAATCATAATCTATCACCTTAACCCACCACCTTCCTTGCCCCGTTATGTATTTTTTAAAATAAAATTATCTCTGCCCCGTCCTTCCTTGCCCTATCTAATTTCTCCCCTGTCCTCTTCCCTAAAGGACATTTTGTATCCTACCCTTCCCTTGCCCCATTTTCATCCTTAGATGGGTTTAAGTAATTGCAAGTGAAGATTTGAGTGACTTTTTCTCTTCTATGATAGACTGGCCCTATTTGCTTTTGCTGCTTTCATTTTCCAATTTATTTTGTTTTTAATTAAAATGGTTTTCATTCTATTAATATTAGGGAAAGGACATAGCATGGCCATTTTTAAAAAAATGGCCTATAATTGAAAAGGAAGATAGGTTGTAGCTAGTCGGCTAAAGTAATTTCCTTTTTTAGCCATTTGGCCCAATTGGGTACATGCAGTTTTGATATTAATTGATACACTTTTATAGCATATTGATATACTTTTATACTATATTGATATACTTTTTTAAAAAAAGAAAGAAAATTCTATTCAAGCACATGCAATCCCTATACCCAATTGGTACTTTTTTATACCATATTAATACACTTTTATACTGCGTTGATACACTTGCAGTGTCCATATACTCAATTTATACTCTTTTATACTAGATTGATACATTTTTAGAATGCATGTAGAAACTATATAGAGTCATATAAAATATGTATCTAAATAATAAATGTAGTTAAAAATTGTATAGAATATGTATATCTATTTTCTTTTTAATGTTTGACTTGTTTTATTTATAGTTCCTCTTTTGGAATTGCAATAATGTTGGGGGTTGGTTTATGGATTTGGGGAATTGTAGTTGAACTGTTGAAGAAAATTGAAGTTAGGTTTTCCATTTTGAGTTTGAGTTGCATTATCTGCTCCTTAAAATCCCATGTATTTGTTTTAGTCAAATAAAGTTTCTTATAGTAAAGCTTTCACATGGTTTTTTTTATAGTCAATGTCATCATTCCATAGATATACATTATACATGTGTCAACATATAACAATCGTGGTTATGCTAATTTCAAAAAAGGAATAGATTTTAAAAAAAAATAAAAAAACTGCAAAAAAAAAATATAAGAATTGTGAAAAAACACAAAAGATCACTGATATTTTTATAATAGAATGAAACATTAATTTTTTTTTAAAAAAATAGAACATAAAAAAAGCAACAACATTAAAAAAATAAAATGAAATAGCATTTTAAAAGAAAGAAGAAAAAAAACGAGAAGTAACTAGCATGCAAATTGTACACTTTTGCTTTGCAAAAGGAAAAGTTGAATTGCATATAGCTAGGTACATGTAATAAAAAGAAAAAAAGATTGACGTGGGTGTGGAACGTATTTGAAAAGAAAATAAAAAATGGATCAAAGATAATACTCCCTCCATCCCGTTTTATGTGTCATCATTTCTTTTTTGTCCGTCCCAAAAAGAATGTCACCTTTCCTTATTTGTAACTATTTAAAGATACAATTACACTTTCACCCTTATTAGTCCCAATTATAAGGGCCCACTTAATTAAAAATAATTATAGTACATTGTTTTAATGAAGAACAATTTGGTAAAAAGCATAAACTCTTTACTTATTTCTTAAACTTCGTGCCTGGTCAAATGGGGACACATAAAATGGGATGGAGGGAGTATCAGATTTATGTTTGGTATAGCATAGGAAATGGAGATGCTGATGCTTGCGTTTTATTATATGTACTCGGTACTGTTTTACTATCTTTATTTATGGTTGTGCGGGTGGTTATTTACTGGGTATTTAATTATGAATGCTATTTTTGTGGTATTATTTTAATTTTAGGTGCTATTTTTGTCATTTTCCCTTAATATTAACTAGATATGTGGGCCCATTTAAATTGAACCTAATATATGTTATTTCTCTATTAATATAACACAAATAAATTTGAAAAGTCAACTGATTTTTTATATGATTTTTAACTATTAAAATATTAAAATTTTTGTAGTACCTTTTACCTAATTTTAAATCATATATATTTCTCCCTTTGTTCTATAATATAAGATGCTGATAGAATTTTGAGAGTCAATTACATTTTTGTTTTAAAATATTTTATATTATTATTGATGTTCTTTATAGTAATTTTTAAGTAATTTTGAAATACTATATATTACTCCCCCTGTATCAATTTATCAATTTAAGTGATGACCCTAAAGTTCCTGTCATTCCCACTCCTATATATTGAAATTTTATTTCACTTTAGTAATTATTAATACTAACATATAATAATGTAATTCTAAAATACATAGGAAAGAGAAATAATAATATAATTAAAATGTATAGCAAAAAAGAATGAAAAGAGCAAGGATGAGTTGGTCAATTTAGGTGCTTACCTTATATACTAAATCTATTTCATAAGTTAGTTATCCGCCTATATCCGCACCCCCCTACAAATGGTATCAGAGCCCAATTATTTAAAAAGTACAACAGTGAGATATATGTTAGATATGTTAGAATTTATCTATGTTTATTGAATTAATTATGAGAAGACCATTTAAAAATAGAGAAGCTTTTAGAAAAATTAAAGAATCTTTAATTACTAATTATTCAGAGTATATAAGTATAAATAAAACAAAAGAAAACCCACAAAGATTAGCCTACCTAATTACCTTAATATCTAGTATTGAAGCAAAATTAATAATCCATTTAAAATCTAGAAGAATGAGACACATACCACCTAATTATGATAAAATTATATTTAGATATCCACCAAGATATTATAAATATGGTTTAAATGAATAAAGTGCAGAAATACAAAGAATTAAAACAAATTATTTCTGAAAAATGTAAAGAATTAAAAATAAGAATAGAAAGACTACATTATAATATATTTGCCGGAGTTAGTGAAAATTCAATAAATACACAAAAAGATGAAATATCAAAATTAGAATCACAAATAGACAGTTTAGAATATATATATCAACATGAACTATTCACAATAAAATGAACAAAGAAGAATTTATAATAGATGAAAAAATATATTAAAATCACGAAGGATTAAAAATAAAAATAGTATTTTCTAATCTAGGAAGAAGATATAAGAAAATAGGTGAACATTTATATCTAATGTTAGAAAAAGAAGAATTAAAATTAGAAGATAAATTGACAGCAATGGTAAGAATAGAAAGAGAAAATGAAGAAATTGATAGGAAAAAGGAAATAGAAAAAATAAAATAACAAACTACAGAAGAAATACGAAAAATAGAAGAAACTAAAAATAGTAGAATTGCTGAATTAGAAAAAGAACTACAAATGTTAAAAGATTTGTATGAACAAAGACAAAAGGAAAAAGAAGAAAAAGATAGAGAACAAAAATTACTGAACGAGATAAATCAATTTAAGGAAAAATCGGAAATAAAAAACAAGGAATTAGAAATAAATAATATCGATATTGAAGAGACAGATAAGTATGATTCAGAAGATAGTGAAACATATACAGAAATATTAACAAATACAAAAAATTTAGAAAACAATGAAAAACAAGAAGTAATTAATGAAGAAAACTTAGAAAGTACCAACACAGAAATAAATACTCTTGATAAAAAAGAAGATGAAAATATAATACCTAAAACAATAGAAATAAGAAAACCTATATATTATAAGAATAAGTTTAAAAAATATAATGAATATGACAATTGGACACCAAAACAAATAGTTAATAAAAATTATAACTTTTTAGACCTAGACCGTGTAATAGATACAGAAAAAATAATACAATTATGGATAGGATATATGACAAAACAATTATTAGATAATGATATAAACATAACAGATGCACCAGAATATATAGAAAGAACACTAATAGGATCAGTAAAACTATGTTTTTCAAATTTAACTGAAAATAGCAAGAAAGTATTAAGACCTAATAAACCTATAGAAGGAACATCATATACAACAACTAAACTAACACCTATAGAATTATTAAAAAAATATGAAACAGCTATAAAAGATGAATTTGGTAGTATGACAACAATAGAAGAAGAACAAGATGAAGAAAAAGATACAACTAGGAATTTAATGTTAAAATTAGCAATATGTAATATGTGTTATATAGATAAATATACTTGTGCATTTAAAGAATATTATTATAAAAGAGCATATAGTATAGAAGAAAGTAAAGAGATAAGAAAATTATATTTTAATAAATTACCCGAGCCATTTAGTTCAAAGATTATAAAAAGTTGGGAAGAAGCAAAAATAGTAGATACGTTAGGAGCAAGAATAAAATTTTTACAACAATGGTATAGAGACTTATGTGAAAAATATAGAGAAGAATTAAAAATGGAAAAAACATTAATAAGAAATTTAGCATGTTGTAAAAATAAAATAGCACCCCAATTTGGATGTGAAGAAAGATATTATAAGAAAAGAAAAAGACATAAGAAATATAAGAAATATAAGAAATATAAAAACTCAAAATATAAATATAAGAAACCGAGAAAAAGATATTATTTAAAAAATTATAAATACAAAAGACCATATAGAAAGAAGAAATCTATAAAAGAATGTACTTGTTATAATTGTGGAAAGATAGGTCATTTAGCTAGAGAGTGTAAATTACCTAAAAAGCCAAAAAATAAATAAATATCAGAAATAAAAATAGATAATGCAGAATATATGCAGATAGATTATATAGATTATGAATTAGAAAGTGAGGATAGTATATATGAAATTTCAGAAAACGAAACAGATAATGAAATAGATGAATCAAATGACTGAAGAAGATATAAAAATAATAACAAAGGAAGAATATTTAAATGATGAAGGAACGGAACAAAAAATAATATTTGACAGTAACATATTTGATGAAATAAAAGGAAAAGAATTAGATTTAAGTGTAGAAAAAATATTTAAAATACCAACAATAAAAAATATGTTTACTAGGAAAAAGGACGAATATTATGTAGTACGCCAAAAAGAACATGTAATAGACTGTAGATATGCAAAAGGCAAAGCTAGTATACCACTAGTAACAAAAAGAATAATTAATAAAGAAATAAATAATATAAAAAGTAAAGAAGATCCAATAAAATATGTACACCTTGGAGGTACAGAGATATTAATAAAAGCATGTTTTAGAGAAGAAATAGATACACCAATAGAATTATATTTAGCAGATGATAGAATAATAAAACCTATAGAAAAAAGCATAATAACTGTCGTAAAAGGAAATCTAATATACCAAAACTTTAAATTTATAATGAGTGCAAATTATTCAGTAGCGGTAACAGATAAAAATATAGATAAATCACTCGTATTATATTGGAAAATATCAGGAATAGAATTAACCCCAGGAAGTAAAATATTTACAGCAAGATGTAAAAATCTATATGTATTAACAACAAAACATAAAATAACAGGAAAAAATAAGATTAACAAAATACGAATAGAAAGTCCATTCGAACAAATTGTAAAAACAATAGATTATAATGATTATAGCTATAGAGACATAGATATAGAAGAAAATTTAGAAATAGTAAATAATAGAATAAGTACAACGAAAAGAATAGCTGATGATAAACCAGAATCATCAAGCTCATAAAAAAGAACAAGTTATGAAATAAATTCAATAAGTAATTTAAACCAATATTACATAACAGGAAAAATAAATGAAAAAGAATATCTAATACTTTTGAATACAGGACAAGAAGAAAATTATATAGCAAAATATCTAGTAAAAAATGAAAAAATAAAGACTGATAATGATATGTGCCCAGATCTACCAAGAAGTTTAATAAATAGTAAGAATGTAGCAGAAAAGGAAATAATAATAGGAGTTAGAAAAATAAAAATAGAATTCGAAGTAAAGGAAGAAATGCAAAAAGCAGATATAATATTAGGAATAAAATGGCTAGAACAAGTAAAACCATATAATATAGAACATACACAATTAACCTTAACATATAACAAAGAGAAATTATTCTTAAGAAGAGCCTTAACATAAAATGAAAATATATGTATTAATGAAGATAGTAGTAGAAGGATATTACAGTAGATATTATACGCCTATGATAGATACAGGAGCAGAAGCTAATTTATGTAGATATAATTGCTTACCAGAAAGTAAATGGGATAAATTAAAAACACCAATAATAGTTAACGGATTTAATAATGAAGGAAGCTTAATTACTTAGCTAGGAATGTAAAAATACAAGTATGGGATAAGATATTAACAATAGAAGAAATTTATAATTATGAACTAACATCAAAAGATGTACTTTTAGGAATATCGTTCTTAGATAAATTATACCCACATATAATAACTAGAACAGATTGGTGGTTTACAATACCATGTAAACAGAAAGTAAGAGCAAAAAGAGTTAATAATAAAATAAGAAAGAAAACTGATTGGGTAAAAGGAAGTGAAAAAATCACACAAAAGTTAGAAAATATAAAAAATACTGAAGATACAATAGAACTAGTAGTATTTTTTATAAATAAAATAGAAATAATTAAGAAAAAATTAGAACAATTATATAGTGAAGATCCATTAAAAGGATGGGAAAAACATAAAACTACTATAAAAATTGAATTAACAGATAAAAATAGCATAATAACCCAGAAACCATTAACATATAATTTTGATGATTTAAAAGAATTTAAAATACATATAGAAGAATTATTAGAAAAACAATATATACAAAAAAGTAATAGTAAACTTAATAGCCCAGCAATTATAGTAAATAAACATAGTGAACAAAAAAGAGGAAAAAGTAGGATGGTTATTCATTATTAGAAATTTAAATGCAAAAACAATGACTTATAATTACCCAATACCAAATAAGATATTAAAAATAAGGCAAATACAAGGATATAATTATTTTAGCAAATTCGATTGTAAATCAGGATTTTACCATCTAAAGTTAGAAGAAGAATCTAAAGAATTAACCGCATTTACGGTACCACAAGGATTTTATGAATGGAACGTATTACCATTTGGATATAAAAATGCACCAGGTAGATATCAACATTTTATGGATAGTTATTTTAAACAATTATCTAATTGTATAGTATACATAGATGATATATTATTATATACAAAAACTAAATAAGAACATTTAAAATTATTGGAACAGTTTACAGATATAATAGAAAAATCGGGAATAAGTCTAAGCGAAAAGAAAGCTGAAATTATGAAAAATCAGATAGAATTTTTAGGAATACAAATAGATAAAAGTGGAGTAAAAATGCAACAACATATAGTACAAAAAATAATAAATTCGAAAGAAGAATTAGATACAAAAAAGAAATTACAATCATTTTTAGGATTAGTAAACCAAGTAAGAGAATATATTCCAAAATTAGCAGAAACTTTAAAACCACTACATAAAAAATTAAAAAAGGATGTACAATATAACTATAATAAAGAAGATAAAAAACAAGTTCAAAATATAAAATTACTTTGTAAAGAATTACCAAAATTACAATTTCCGGATGAAAATAGAAAATTTATATATATAGTAGAAGCAGATGCTAGTGAATATAGTTATGGAGGAGTACTTAAATACCAATATGAAGCAGAAAAAATAGAACACCATTGTAGATGCTACTCAGGTACGTTCAATGAGACAGAAATAAAATGGAAAATAAATAGGAAAGAATTATGTTCATTATATAAATGTTTGTTAGCGTTTGAGCCATATATTGTATATAACAAATTTATTGTACGAACAGATAATACATAGGTACGTTGGTGGTTAACAAAGAAAATACAAAATTCAGTTACAACAAAAGAGATTCGGAGATTAGTCTTGAATATATTAAATTTCACATTTATAATTGAAGTAATCAGTACTAACAAAAATGTTATTGCAGATTACATATCAAGACAAAGCTACACAGACTGAAATAATAGAAGAAGATACTCTAGAAAAAATACACAACACCCTAACAACGCTTTCAATGAAAGTGGACAATATGGGTAATGAGATAGAAAAGCTAAAGACTAATAAAGATAAACTGAAGTCTATAGCTACAAATCAGCTAACCCAGTAGTGTGCAGAGCTATGTCGATCGAAAGATATTAAAGTTCCAGAGCTAGAAGGAGATGATGGGACACTCCATAAAACCCATAACATTTATCAATCAACTTCTGCAGGTACAAGAAAAGGAGTTAGTCGACTAAGATACTAGAACATGAATATGAATAAAATATTTGAGAAACCATTTATACCGAAAACACAAAAAGACCCCTTGTTCATACCCCCACAAATCACCACATACCGAGATAGCCTGAACCAAGATAAAAAAGTTTACAACTATACAGCCTAAAAATACATAGAAAATATCTATAAAGTACAAACTTTTCTAAACCTTAACCCCAGAGCTACAAATATCAAAGAACCAAACAAAAACTATATAACCCCAAAATTACAAGGATATAACAAGCTAATTGCACTACCCAAAACCAACCCAAGCCTAGTAAAAACTTGTTTTGACTATGGATTATTAAACACCATATACATCCAAGACGGAGAAGAACTAACAGCTATGGAAGAATTACACAAGATATTCACCACCTACAAAAGGATAACAAAAGGAAATCTATTTTATATAAAGTGTTATACTGTACCAGCAGAGATATTATACGACAAAATAAAACCAGTTATACAAGTTGTAAAAATAGGACTAACCAGAGATATGATCATACCAGAAGATATTATACATCAACAGGAGATACCCAGAATTGAGATACCCGATTTCTACGCAAATAAACGACTCATTGGACTAGCTACGATTATCCAAGAATTAGCAAATAATTATACTAATGGAAACCCAATATGGAGCTATTATTCGAGAGACCACCAATGATTTATTCAAATTCAAAAGAGCTATGACAAGAAGATATGGAAGATGTTAGGCAATTGATAATGACATTACTTAACCCAGAAAAACAATCTACCGTAAGAGCAATTAAAAAAGGATTTATTTCAGATGGATTACTGACAAGATATTGTAAAATAATTGGACACAAATATCCTGATCATCAATGTTCAAGATGTAATGGAAAAGATAACATTATACCAGAAGTACACCTAGAATAAAAATCAAGAAGATAAACATGCCAGCTGGAAAGATAAGATAAGAAGCAACAGATACGACGAGAAGACACCAATGGAAGAAAACAATATATAAAATTATTTACGTAAAATTGTTAGAATTGTTAGTTTTTATTGTATAGACTTTTCTTTTTTAGCCTCCTAGCCTTTTTTAAAAGGCTATGGCACTAAGTTTTTATTGTATAGACTTTTCTTTTTTAGACTCCTAGCCTTTTTGACTTTTCAAAAGGCTATGGCACTTAGGATTCTAGTTTTAGAATTTTTTAAACGTGTAAAGACTCATGTAAGGACTCTGTAAAGATTTTCATTCTATAAATGAAAGAAACCGAAGGCATTGCAAAGCAAGCCTTCATGTGTTAAAGCAATACTCTCTCCAATCCACAACAAATATTTTGCTCAGTTAATTAAAAAACAGACATACTTCAATGGAAAAAGCTATGGAGGAACAAACTTCAGAAATATCAAAACTACCCGAACAGGTATGTTTATTTATGATTATGAATAGCTAAATTCATAGTTCCCAAAAATCATGATATGATAAAATAAATTCATATTAGTTACTTTATAGTAGAATTATTCGAAGGATAATATGTTAAGAAGTTTATTAGCAAAGTGGAAATGGAGAAAAATCCCTAAGAACTATGCCATCCTAAAGGTGAAACCAATGAGGCAAGAAGCCGTGGCGGGGAGTAACCAGAGTAGAGGCGCTGTTTAAGGGAAAAAGTATCCAATTACCATGCTAATAGTGACCGAAGAACATGTTATTTAAGAATAATCTAGTATATAGTAATCTAAGATGACCATATTTTGTTATGTACATGGTTGAAGGGAATATTTTAAAAAATAGCGAATTTATGAAAATGAATAATTATTTATCTGATGTGATGGTAGATAAATTTAAAATACTTATTTTGTATGCACTTAAAGATATAAAAGTAGTAGATATAAGAGAAATCATATTAGAAAAAACATTTGGTAAATATTACATAACTAGAATAAATTATATACCATACCTACCTAACTACTCTTACAAATACTTACCATGATAAATTATATAAATTTTTTAGAAAAAGATACGAGAAACATACAGTTACTAGAAAAACAGATGAAAATAAATATAGACAAATACATGGAAAATAAAGATATAAAATATATAAAATTTCTTAATAAAAATATGCAAATACTACTAAGACTAAAACAAACAACTACAAAATATTATAATAAAATCAATTTTAAAAGATAGATCATCTAGATTATCTTAAAGTCTTAATCTTATATATACTTAAAGATATAGAAATTATAGACATTAAGAAAATAACATTAGAAAAAGTAATAGACTATGAAATTGAAACCATAAATTGGATAGAACAGTTATACTAAGAAATTTACCCAGAAGGATATTATTTAGATTAAGGAATGTTAGAATATATTAGAAAAACTAGAGAAAATCAAGATAATCTAATTAAAGAAATTAATTATAGAAACCGTATTAGAAAAATAATGGAAAATCTAAAAGAAAAATTAATATGGATAGAAGAAACCTTAGAAAATTTAGGAAAAAGTACATGTGATAGTTTATATAATTTTAAAAACTCACTACGAGAAGAACAACACAAGATAATAAATAACATAGAAAATCTAGAATTAGATATACATTACAGTACAGTTAGGATAAATTATTATACAGAAATTTGTAACTCTGCAATTACTACAGGATAAAATAATAAACCAAACAAATTAATGAATACATCTTACGAAAAGAATAAATCATTAAAAATTATTGAAACAAAATTTAAGAAATATACACGCACAAAGAAAAATAGATTCATTATATATATACTAAATCTATTTCATAAGTTAGTTATCTGCCTATATCCGCACCCCCTACAAAAATAAAAATTGTAGGATTTTTTTAAAAAAATTAAAATAGTAAAAGTAGAAAAAATAAGAAGTGAATATAGGATTTCGGCCTATATAGAATTTTCACGGCCAAAAACTAATTTTCACTTAAAGTTAAAAAAAAAGTTCGAATAAAAATGAAAAGTTTTGATTATCAAATGTGTCCTAAGCGTTTTGACAACAATAAAGATATATTGTTGTCAATTTATTATACTCTATAATTTATTAAACAATCATAAAGTATGCCAACTTAAAATGTTTTCTAACATAAAAATTAATTATACACCAAAATTAAATTAAGTTTGTTCTTTATTGAATACTAGATATCGAAGGTCATATGCCAGCACAAGTTCAATATATGTTATTTTTGTCTTAATTTATGTGACATAAATAAAATTAGATAATTAATTATATTTTTAACATGTTTTAAGATTATTGTGTTGTTAGCTATTGTAATCTATAATACTTTTTCAACTTTGTAATTTACTATTTTAAGTTCTTTGTTATTGTAATTTATAGTACTCTTTTTGTTCAAACTTTTGTGATACTCATAATCAATTTATATTTTAAGATTGTTTTAGTATACCGGTTTGGTACTTAACTACTTAACAATGAATGAATTCTTATTTATGTGCTTAACTTGTTCTCTTTCTTTAAAAAAAAACATTAATATAAAAAACCTAATATAGGCACATGCAAATAACTTCGTACGTTCACTAAATCACGGCAACCATGGCAACAATTTCCGGTGGAGTTGATCCACCGAATGAATCTTTGAATATGAAGCACCTAAAAGAAGAGAAGCAGCAAAGTGTGCCACCAAAATATGCAGAAGGAGAGAAGCAGCAAAGTGTGGCATCAAAATATGCAGGTTTACTAAGGTATGTGCAGGACAATAATAAGGTCCCCCATAAACCAGTAATAAAGGTGTATAGTGAGCCAACGTTGACATGAAAATCATCAGAAGTGAAAACATTAATATTACAAGAGAATTTACAATATGCTGTCATTGGTAAGTTCTCTTATGGTAGAGCAGAGGTAAATGCTTTACGAAAAAATATCCCTACTCAATGTGGCATAAAAGAAGAATGTACAATATGGGTAATGGATTCACGACATATTTTGATATGATTAAGTCAGCTTAAGGACCATGTGAATGTATTATCAATAGTGGCTCATCATATTAACGCTACTGATATGTATTGGCAAATACGAACTCTCAAATGGGACTATTGGTTTGAACTCAATGTTGAAACAACCATTGGCATAGAATGGATTTCCATGCAGGATATACCACCAAATATTTTTGCTAAAGAAGCAAATTTTTCAATTGCCTCAGCAGTTGGAAAGCCTTTCATAGTGGATATGGCTACAAAAACCACACCTAGCTGTGCTAGAGTGAAGATTGAGGTAGATATACTGGCTAAATTACAACAAAGGGTGAATATCAATGAAGAAGATGAAACAATTATAGAGATTAAGTCAAAATGGATTAATAGTCAATATGATCACATGCCAAAATACTGTAAGAAATATTGTTTACAAGGGCATGATGAAGCGACTTATTGGAATATTCATCCGAAAATATATGATAGAGCCAGGGTCAAAGGGAGGGCAAAGAACATGGAAAGGAAAAGAAAAAGAGAAGGAACAAAGATAGGTACTAGCAGAAGGTGAAAACAAAAATAGATGGTTGCAAAGAAGAAATAAATACAAAAAGGACAAATATGGGCATATAATAGGAGAGATAGCAGATAATGAAGAGTAAGTTGAGACATCAAATGCATTTGATGCATTAGCTCAAGAACAACAGGAGGATCAACAAGAAGATACCAACATGCAACAAAAAGAAAGCACTAAAGACTAGGTAACTTAAAGCTTTGGGAAATAAAAGGCAATAATGGCAGAAAAGTTACCAAGTACTGATCAGGATCAATCTGAAAGTAGCATTAAAGAAAGTATCAAAGAAGTAAATGGTCAAGAAGAAGCAGAAGTAGCATATCAGAATAAAAAGACTACAGCTAAGAAATACCACATTCATAATCATATAGAGGAGAAAACTCAGAATGTTGTAGAGTTGGCTTTGGTATAATATGACAATAATAACAAGTAGAAAATGATTTTGGAATAGGTGTTACCAATACCAATGGAAGTAGGCAATTTGATAGACATAAAAATACAAATTTGGATGAAGAAAACCTGGTGGATAATGTTGAAAATGTTGTACTAGAAGAGGACCTATCTCTAGATCAGACTCAATCTTTAAATAAAAAGCATGGGATAAAGCATAAGAAGAATAAGATGATTAGTGCAACTACAATGCAGACAAGGAGTCAGATGCTTAAATCATTACCAAAATAAATGCTTTAATTAGACATTAGATTTTTCAATACACAGAAAGTATTCACAAGATTGAATACAATGCATAGAAAATCTTATTTTAGTTTCACTAGTTTAATTAAACCTTTTAGGAGAGTCAGGGTATAGAGGAATATAAAAGAAGATTAGTAATGCAATATGCAGTATTGTAATAGCCCGTATTTCCCTAGCCTAGATTAAATCTTAGTACATGAGTGATCCAATATAATTTTTTTCTAAATACTCATTATTTTTTTAGTTTAGAGCCTACCATTGCATAGGAAAGTGAATTAGCCTTCCAACGATACAGAATTCACCTAAATCCGATAACTGGGTAAGAAGTTATGGCTATTTTACATTTCAGTCATTAAACACCGTTATTCAAAATAGTAGCGTGTCGTAGAGTATGTCAAAATAATAATTGCCACTTTCCAGTGAGGTACCATAATATCAGCACGTCGTGCCATAGTTTATTTTTATATTTGTCAGTTTCCATACACCACATCGCGTTGATGGTCCAATTCCCAGTTTTCCACTTTCTAGTGATACGACGCGATAGCACTACATCGCGCCAAGGTCCCAGATTGGGATTTTTCAGTTAATTTCCAGTTTTAAGTTTTGAGTTTTTATATCATTCCAGGGGTATTTGAGTCTTTTTCAACATACCTAATAAACATTTAAAAGAAATTCAACCCTAATAAACCTAGTTACACCATTATTCATTTAGTTTTTTCCCAAATTAAATCATTCTCTCTCAAGAGGAAAAAACCCTAGTTCAAGAATCAAGGCAATCATGAAAAATATCTCTAAGAGCCTTCAAGAACTCTTCTTCTCAGGTATGTTAGGTGTTCATCTATGGTCCTCTTTAACCCATAGAGTCCACGAATCCACCTATAAAACTTCAAGATCTACGATTCATGATTTATATGCTTGAAATATGATTGTATTAGTGTTCTTGATATTGAATGAGTTCCAATTCAAAATTAATTGTAGATTCCATGAATTTTTATTATCATGTATATTGAATTTTGAAATTTCCATGTCATAATCCTTGAATTTGCAAGTTAGGGCATTGTAATTGCCATGCTTATGTGATAACCATGATTATGTGTATTAAGTTGTGCTCTCTAGGTGTTTGATAGAATGTCCATGTGAATGAATTAATAAAATCTTGGCATGTTAGTATATGTATAAGCTTATGCCCTACAAGTGTTTGATAAAATATCTCTATGAATTATTATGATTTTCAAGAGTATATTACGCTATCGAGTCCTAGGGATATTTAATACCTGATTTTAAGCTGTATGCCTAGTGCTAGTGTAAGTTACAAAATCTCAGTCATGTTACGATCAGTAGTACTCTCAGTCAGTTATAGAACTCAGTTGAACTCAGTCAGTTACCAAACATAGGAAAACTCAGTGGGCTCAGTACCAGTCCAGTCCAGTTCGATATACTTAGTTCAGTGTCATTCGGTTGGGAGTAGGATTCAGCACTGAGTAAGCCCAGGGATGGGGGCTCACCTGCAAGTAGAGGGTGTGATCTCTAGAAATAATTCTTGCATTAAATAACTACATAGCCATAGTAGATTAAGATATCAAACCTACTAGTTGAGGGTTGATAAGGTGTTTTAACTTGCCAGATGAGCATTCCACCATTCTAATTAGAGTACCTGCCGGATGAGGGTAACTCTTCAGTGTCTTTACTCGTGGCACGGTACTGACACCCTTATAACTGGGGCCACAGGTTAGACCTCAACTCAATTATCTTATCTTATTTGGGGTATGTTGGTTAGATGATTACCTTTCACAGTCTCAGTTTCAGTTTTAGTTTAGAATTCTATTTAGTTTAATAGAATTAGGACTGTCGACACAGTCATTCAGTATCATTCATTTAGTTTCCTATAAATTTAGATATTAGTTACTCAGTTATCAAAACGCAGTATTTAGCTTTAGAAAAGCTTAGATATAGTATACATATACATTCAGTATTTATAGTAGTTTTAGTTATCCATATACTCTTATATATTCAGTTACTCTCTATATAGTTACTATTCATGCATATGAGCCCTTGCATTTAGGATTACCTCATCTAGTGTACAAGTATAGTACAGGTAATGATGCATACTCTTTCTTTGCGCTATGATATCTTATATCATAGGTTCAGATGCTTAGGTTCCCAAC
This sequence comes from Capsicum annuum, assembly GCF_002878395.1. NCBI lineage: Eukaryota > Viridiplantae > Streptophyta > Magnoliopsida > Solanales > Solanaceae > Capsicum > Capsicum annuum. The sequence goes on along the minus strand of NC_061121.1, from coordinate 156,872,963 downwards.
CGCACTTAGACAGATCCTGTCAGCAGTCATAGATTTAGTAGTGAGTCCTGATCTATCAAGGATATGCTTTTTTTTCAGCATCTTAGTAGTTTCAGTATTTCTGTTGTTGGAGTTAGTTAGGGTCTTGTCCCATCAACTTCACTTTTAGACAGTTCATATTAGAGAATTTCAAACTAGATTTTTAAATAGTATTTAGTTTTAGGGATTGTTATTTTAGATGTTATATTTTATTAGTAATTTAGATTTTGAACCTTATGGTATGTCAAAGTAATTTAGTATTTATTTCAGTATTATTATCCAGTTGTCACAGCAGATATCAGTCATGGGTTAGCTTATGGTCCTTTGGGATTATAAGTACAATGTGACAACTAGTGGGTAGTCTCTGGTGATTACAAAATTAAAATCAGAGCCTAAGGTTCAACAGTGTCCTAGGAAGACTAAAAGCTATATCTAGTAGTGTCTTGTATATGGGTGTGTAGCACGCCATACTTATGGACAGGAGGCGAATAGATGTTTTAGGAAAAGTTTTGCTTCTTTCAATATTTATGTTGTGTGAGTGAGCATGAGTTCCTGTTAAAATCTTAGTCTAATCTTCTTCTTCCTTTTCATTTACAAAACATGCCTCCCAAAAGAACTAACAAAAGAAGAACCAAAAATTAGTCAGCACCTCAGCCCTTTCAGGTAGACCACCTCAACGAGAACGTCTCTCATACAGAATATATAGTTGCATTCACTACTTTAGCCAATTCAGTAGTTGCTCAAAACAATCTACATGTTGTTGTCTTATCTATGCTTGGGGTTCTTAATCAACAGAGCAAGGAGAAGAAGCATAGAAAGAAAGATAGAAAGAATAAAAGAGTCAGAAGAAGTGGTATCAGGCCAAGGTCAGAGAGTGGTAACCGTTTCTAGTTCTGTCAGAAATTCTCATTCCTAAATCATATTATAGCTAGTACACCAATACCAAAGTTTAGGAATGACAATCATGATGGGGCGCCAAACTCCAAAACCTAAGGTAGTATAAGTAGTGGTCGTACCTATCCACTTTGTAAAAAATATGGTAAAAATAACCTAGTTGCATGTAAAGCAATCAATAATGTGTGTTTTGGATGTGGTAAGCCAGGTCACAGGATGTGGGAGTGTAGAGTAATGGATCAAAGGGGAAAATATTTGCGCTAATAGGGTCAGTCCAATCGTGGTTCAGCTCAGTCCGGTCGCCCGAACTAGTAGGGTACCACTTCCACTGCCACCAATGGGCAATGCCCAAATCGGCTTTATGCCCTTCAATCCAGACAAGATCAGGAATGTTCTCCTGATGCGGTCACTGGTACATTTCAGATCTTCCATTTACATATTTTATGCCTTATTAGATCTGGGAGCTTCTCTATCTTTTGTAACACCTTGCATAGCAGCCGACTTTATGTCAAACTAGAAATCTTAACAGAACCTTTCTTAGTGCTTACATTAGTGGAAAAAATCTATTCCAGCCAGATGAGTATACAGGAATTGCTCGATTACAGTATTTCAGAAAATCCCATCAGTTAATTTCAGTAATAGAGTCATTCTATTTCAGTTTCTTAGTGAACCAGTCCTTGGATGAAGGCGGTAGTACCTCAGTTTTAGATTATTTAAGTTTGAATCTTTTAAGATTGAGCTAGTAGAAAGAAGAGTTACGAATTCTAAGCTGGTCAGTGTTGTGGTTGCTATATAATGATTGTTAGGGCAATAGAAAACTAAAAATTTTGTGTCATAAGGAAGTACTAGCAGTGGACCTTATATTATTAGGTGTAGCCCTTTAGGATGAGTTCAGTGTTTATAAGTATTATTGTAATCGGGCTCTAGAGTAAAGTGGTTTCAGTTTGATTTATAATTTGTTAAGAGGTTCACAGACTTAGAATAATAGCTTTAAGATAAGGGGGAGATGGGGGAGATGGTAGAACAAGTAACCAAGTCATACTTTCAGATTTTAGTAATAATGTTAGTATGTGTAAAGAGGCAATAAGAGAGGTTGATGCCCAACCCGTCCTTACCTCAGTGCAAAGTTTCACACTTTAGCTATTATGATGTCTACTCAGACTGTACATGTTAGCTCTGTGATCCTAACTTCTATTCGTGCACACTATCAAAAATTATTTACGCTTAAAGTTCGTAGTATAAAGAGTTTTAGTTTCCTCAGTGTGTTGAATCATGTTTCATGAATACAGAAACTCCAAACTCAGGTCATGCAGCTCATGACTCATGTACTCATGCCTTACAGTGTGCTTAGTTTCCATGACTTATGCTATACTCCTAATGATCAGCTAAATTCAGATTTTGTCATGTATATCCTCAGTTTAGATATCTTGATAAAGTCCAAGATATTGATGTTTTACTCCTCAGGCCTCATTTAAGTGTCAAGTTTAGTATAGTGTCCATTTATGTCTCACGTACCCATGTTTTAAACTCCAGTGAACTCTCATTATAAAATGATGTAGTGATGAGCAAATGCTTAAGAGAGAGAGTAAATGTTTCATTTTAAGAAAAGTGTTGCATGCTAGTTTTACACGAGACTGTAGTTATGAAGATAGGATTGAATGTTAAGTCAGTGTGTAGGTGGATAGCTAACAAGATGTTATATTTAGTTATTATAGGAAAAAATCACAGTTGTTCCTAAGATAAAACGTTGAGAAAACACGATGGTAAGTGTATATTTAGATCCTCAATTTATGCCAGTCCCCATCAGGTAGCTATCAAAGCTCAGTCATAGTCTCTATTAAGCATTTAGTACAAAACTCAGTCCAGTTTCAGGTTTTCTTGAACGAAGTGTACAGTTACCAGTTATTTAGTTCTCAGTATCTCAGTATTTCAGAAGCATGTTATGCTCTTAGTTTTGCTTTCCTAGGTAATACAGTTTCTATGAATTCATGCTCATATACCTTATATTTCTCTGTCAGTACTGAACTCAGATGCATAGTTCTCTATAGTTTTAGTCCAAACTAAGTACAATTCAATCTTACATGACCAGTAGTCAGCTATCCGCCATTCAGTTCATAAGATAAATTAGTATGTTTATGCATTCATTCTCAATGCTTATTTGAATATTTTCAGTAGTCTCAGGTGAAGTGCCATACTAAGGTGGAAGTATAGTTGAGAGAGTATTTGAGGAATATTTCTAATCTTGAAAATTTATAGTTGCAGTGCATAAGGCTTACTCACTCTATATTAGATGATGTTGTGTAGGCCTCACCTCATATTATAGAATTTTATCCAGGAGGTAATTTCTCATTTAGACGTCTTATTCAGACCATGCCAAGAATTTCTTGATCCCTAAAGTCAGTAGAACTTTGTAGAAAGAATGTTAAGAAATGCTCCAGTTGAGTATAAGTTTTCAGTATGAGTTAGTTCGTAATGCTAGGAATTCAGTTTAGTAGTCAGGTAGACAAGTTCGTATAGTTTCCTATCTTTTTACCCAATTGTACTATCTGAAGTTTCATGAATATCATGGTTCCAAGATCGAGCATCCTAGTAGTTACAAATTAAGCCCAATTCATGTGTCATGTCTTAGTTTCAGATCCTAAATATTCAGTTATGATTCAGTTCGTAGGTGCCTCGTGATCGTCCCAACTTTTCCTTAGTATCTTAGCTAAGTCGTCATTCTTTGAGGGACATAGTGCCCCAAGAGGGAGATATAGTATAATCCCTGAGCTTTTATTTCCTAAACCTTTCAGTTTCTCTTCATATAACGAATCCATTTTGGAGTAATGTGTACTCATAAGTTGACCCTCTCATTCCAATCTCAGCCGAATGATCATTCCCAAGTCATGGCATGTATTTAAGGGCCATGTTCTGTTCATGATAGTCATTCCATGTATCATGTTTCAGAATCAGTCATGTTCTCATATTCCCATTCATGCGTGTTCAGTAAATGATCTTTGGTTCATTAGTATTCTCAGCTTAAGGTGACAGTCTTACTTAGCTTTATAAAATTCCACATCCAGTTATAGTTATAAACTTAGTATTCCTTATATTTGCATATTAAGTCATGCATTCATGAATCAGTTCAACCATGTACTCATGTATCAAATATGCATGTTAAGTACGAAACTCAACTTATCAGTAGTTTCAGTCATGTATTACATGCATCAGATATGCATGTATAATATACGAACTTATCTTATCAATAGTTTAGTCATGTAGTCATATTTCAGCGTGTATGTTCAGTGTGTAAACTCAGTCTACTAGTGTTCCTTAGCTCAATTAGTCTCATTCGAGGACGATTGTTCCAAAGGGGGAGATATTGTAATACCCTGTATTTTCGTAGCCTAGATTAACTTTCAGTACATGAGTGATCCAATAGAAATTTTTTATAAATACTCAGTATTTTCTTAGTTTAGAGCCTCTCATTGCATAGGGGAGTGAATTAGCTTTCCAACGATATAAAATTTTCCTAAATCTGATAATGGAGTAAGAAGTTATGGCTATTTTAAGTTTTAGTCAATAAACACCTTCATTCAAGACAGTAGCGCGTCGCAGAGTATGTCGAAATGACAACTGTCACTTTCCAGTGAGGTACCACGATACCGGCACATCGTGCCACAATTTATTTTCACATTTGTCAATATCTAGTGAACCAATGTCATCCCACCGCATCGCGGTGAACTTCAAGGTCATATCTAAGGGATAATGTGATTCCACCGCATCGCGTTGATGGTCCGATTCGCAACTGTCAACTTTCCAATGACACGGAGCGATAGCGTCGCATCATGCCAAGGGCCTATATCAGGATTTTTAAGTTAGTTTTTAGTTTTAAGTTCCAAGTTTTTAAATCATTCTAGGGGTATTTGAGTATTTTTCCACGGCCTTAGTGACCCTTTGACACGAAATTCAACCCTTATAAACCTAGTTACACCATTATTCATTCAGTTTTTCCCCAAATTAAATTATTTTCTCTCAAGAGGCAAAAACCCTTGTTCAAGAATGAAGTTCAATCCTCAAGAATTTCTCCAAGAACTTTTAAGGACTCTTCTTCTTAGGTATGTTAGGTGTTCATCTATAGGCCCATTTCACCCATAAAATTCATGAATCCACCTTTAATATTTTAAGATCTGTGATTCATGATTTACATGCTTGAAATTTGATTATATTAGTGTTCTTGATATTAAGTGAGTTCCAATTCAGGATTAATTATAGATTCCATGAAGTTTGAATCACATGTACATTGAATTATGAAATTCCCATGCCACAATCCATGAATTTTCTAGTTAGGGCATTGTAATTTCCATGCTTATGTGTTAACCATGATTATGTGCATTAAGTTGTGCTCTCTAGTTGTTTGATAGAATTTCCATATGAATGAATTAATGAAATCTTGGTATGTTAGTATATGTATAATATTATGCCCTACAAGTGTTTGATAAAATGTCTCTATGAATCATTATGATTTTTAAGAGTACATTATGCTTTGTTTTTATACTATCGAGTCCTAGGTGTATTTAATACCCGACAATTTAGCTGTGTGCCTAGAGCTAGTGTAATTTATAGAATCTCAGTCATGTGACGATCAGTAGTACTCTTAGTCAGTTATAGAACACAGTCAGTTACCAAACTCAAGAAAACTCAGTGAGCTCAGTATTAGTCCAGTCCAATTCAGTATACTCAGTTAAGTGTCTTTCAGTTGGGAGTAGCATTCAGCACCGAGTGAACCCAAGGATCGGGGCTTACCTGCCAGTAGAGGGTGTGATCTCTAGAAACAATCATTCCATTCCAGAACTACATTGCCTGCAAAGGTTGAGACATCAAATATACCGATTGAGGGTTGATGAGATGTTTTAACCTGCCATATGAGGGTTCCACCATTCTCATTATTTACCTGCCAGATGAGGGTAACTCTTTAGTGTCTTTACCCATGGCACGGTACAAGCATCCTTCCAACTGGGGTCACAGGTTATACACCAACTCAGTTATCTTATCTTATTTGGGGCATGTCGGATAGATGATTACCTCCCACAGTCTCAATTTCTATTTCATTTTAGAATTCAGTTCAGTTCTACAGAATCAGGACTATTAGACATAGTCACACAATATCAGTCATTTAGTTACTAGTAAATTCAGAAATCAGTTAGTTAGTTATCATAACTCAGTACTTAGCTTTAGAAAAGCTCAGTTATAGTATACATATACACTCGGTATTTATAATAGTTTCAGTTATCCATGTACTCTCATATTTGGTTACTCTATATCATTCAGTCAATTACTATTCATGCATATAAGCCCTTGTATTCAAACTTACCACATCTAGCATACCATTACATTCAATGGACTGGCGCATACTCTTTATTTTCTCTATGATGTCTCATATCATAGGTTCGGATGCTCAGGTTCTCGACCGCACTTAGACAGATCCAGTCAGTAGTCACAGATTTAGTATTTAGTCCTCATCTATCGAGGATATGCTTTTTTTCAGCATTTCAGTAGTTTCAGTATTTCAGTTGTTGGAGTTAGTTGGGGGATTGTCCCATTAACTCCACTTTAAGACAGTTCAGAGTAGAGGCTTTCAGACTAGATTTTCAAATAAGATTCAGTTTTTGGGATTTTTATTTTAGCTGTTATATTTTATCAGTAATTTAGATTTTGAAACTTATGGAATTTCAGCCTAATTCCGCATTAATATTAGTATTATTATCCAATGCTCATAGAATATATCAGTCATGGGTTAGCTTATCATCCTTCGGGATCGTAAGCACCGTGTGACTACTAGGGGTAGTCTCGAGTTGTTACAAGTAGTGAACTGTACATGAAAGATATGGGAATTTATGGATAATTTTATTGAATATAGCACTATCAGGGATGAAGATCAGCTAATTACTCTTAAGTTGGATAATCAGAATGAGGGGATGGAAGTATTTGTCACTCTGGTATACGCAAAATGCAGTCAAAATGAAAGGCTATTATTGTCAGAATCATTAGGGGAGCTAGCCAATACTATGCAACACCCATGGTTAGTTGGAGGTCACTACAATATAATAAAAAATAAGGAGGAAAAGCTTGGTGGTTTACCTATCACAGTAGATGAGACTGATTTTTTCAACCATCGTATCAATATGTGTAATTTGGAGGAATATGTTTTTAAAGGAAGTTAATTCACTTGAAGGAATGGAAGAATAGATGCAGTGTAACACCCCAATAATGGTTCCGAGACGTCACACAGTGCTTAGGACCACAAGTGATCACAAGGTAACCCTCCTACTGGCATAACTCATAAGCGACTATATAAAATACATAAATTTGATCGAAATAAGTTAATGATAACTCTTTTCTTAATCTGATCAACACAGAACTAAATTAAAGTATTTACAACTCTTCTTTTACAAAACAATATTGGAATCAAATACATTAACTCTACTGACTGTTTATGAAGCCTCTACTAGTATTGACTATAGGTAGCCAGGACATGACCCTCAACTATTCCAAATCAATATGACTGAACAAAGAAACATACAATACTGCTCAAACTATATGACTGACTCAATCCCTTGAATTAAGAGGACTCATCACCTACTGACTGTAAGCTGCAAGCTGTGTGAATATGATATGCGTGCTACAACTGAACTGATACCTACATTATAAGACAATGTAGCACATAGACATATATGTGGATCAGTACTTTGAGGATGTACTAAGTATATGGGGGTGAATGCCTAATAAAAAAATATTATTTCATTATCATAATTTGTAAAATAATGCATGCTAAATGTAAATGACTTACATAAGTTGGAATATCTTAAATACTGAAAATAATAATTATGAGAAGGAAGTCATGCCTTATAAATCTAGTGAGTCATAACATTTAGTTCTAAAAACTGTACTTGTATTCTCTCTTTAAATCATGCTGTCTAAGTGTAGAAAGGACTCACTCTTAAATCTAAGATCTGAAAGCTAAAAACTATAGCTAAAGTCTTTCTATAGAGCATAGTCTGAATAAATTCTTGAGCCTTTGCACATACTTTTCTAAAAGCTTTCCTGTTATTCTTTTCTGTTATAGAAAATACATCATCTCAAGGGAATTCTTTCAAAGACTTTCTTTACTAGTAGGGAATATACTTTAAAACTATTTTGAAAATCTTTACTAATAGGGACTTAGGAACTTTGGGAGGTTCTTCTAACCTACATAAACCATTTGAGCATACATGGAGTTCCACGCCTGCCCACGTTGGGGAGAGTTGATTTACCCTTGCCATCGGAATAGAACTTCTTATCTTAAGTGATCATAATATTAGTCATCCAGGTATAAGTGGGAATAATATTAATCCTACGGGGCACGTAGTTCTGTGAGTATAAATCCTTGGTAACATACCCATCTAGGCGCTAAATACTACTCCCATTCTTATGCCCAGAATCTTAAGAAATCCACTTCAAAATAGCACAAGGGTTTACAAGAAAACCAATTATGCTCTTTCTTTTCTTCAAATCACAAGTCATATGAACAATGTGGATTCTTTATCTTAGCTTAGGCCCAAAAGGTCAAGTCTTTATCAAAAATCTGAGAATAATCTTATCATAGGGTGCGCGTAGCACAATCTTGAAATAACAATCTTTAATTAGGGCTTAATGACCCATTCATCAAACTCACGTTAAAATATCATAATGTTTATGCTTGATAATGTAAACATTGATAAATTAATTCAAAGTCTGGAAATTACTGAAATATGCATGAAAATTTGAACATAATCATGTAATTAAACTTCTCAATCACGGGAAATCTCATAAGCTTGTGAATAACATCAATAGGTATAAACCGTAACTTGAATTTCATAGGAAATCATATAAAATTCAATAAGATTGGAATTTAAAATAAGTTTTGGGCACAAGGATGAAAGAATTGTCCTTGTTCATAACCCCATATACCTTAATTGAAGATTATATGGAGAATCTTGTTCTATTGATTCTTATTTGAGTTCTTGGAGATGAGTTCTTGATTATCTTGCCTTGGGAATCCTCAATTTGGAACTTTCTTGGAAAATCTATGGAGGATTTTTTATTTCTTAGAGAAGAATATTTGGAGCTTTAGGGTTTAGCTTTGAGATAGAATGGATAAAATTAGGCATAAAGTGCTTAGAATAGGGTTAAATATTATGTTTGGACGGATTGGGAGCTTTGGAATTGACCAAAATGCCCTCTTTAAACTTCTACACGGAACTGAAAATGTAATAATTTGTCTGATTTAATAGGCCACCATGACGTGCTACAGTGATACACCACTATTGCAGTGGCTCATTGGAAAAGAATGAGTGGGAACTGGATATTCTCTGTGATGTGCCACCATCGCGGTGCCTCTTTGAAATGCCATTTTGTCCACTAGCGTGACATGCCAATATCATGTTACAGGAAATCAATAATTGAGAATTTCGACCTCTACGCGATGTGCCAATATCACAAAGGTCCACTGGTAGTGACAATTATGAAATTGTCCTTCACTATGACGCCGTGGTTGCTCATGTAGGACACTATCAACTTAAAAATGCTCTAACTTCTCAACGGAGTATCGGATTTGGGCAAATTTGTTATCGATGGAAAGCTCATTCAATTTCCCACAAAATAGAAGGTATAAATCTGGAAAATACCATATGAAATAAAAGGTATTCATATTTGAAGCAAATCTTTGACATTCTAGGGACGGTTTTAAGCTAGGAAAAGTGCGGGGTGTCACAATATCTTCCTCTTGGGAATATTCGTCCTCAAATTTGGATAATTAAGCTGAAAATACTACGGAATCTGAGGTTTAAGGCTAGCATGCACAAGTGAAATAAACTGTATTACTAAATCTCAACATAGTGAGCTACTGAACTGATTTGTGAGTACATGAATTCTCATGAAAATAGCTATATGGCTGAGATAGAAACGAGAGAATCAACTTATGAGTAATTATTACTTTAAGATCAATCTAACTTCGTGATAAAAAGATGAGAGGTTTATAATATGTAAACTCCATAAAAACTCAGGGCATTACAACATCTTCCCCTTGGGATTGTTCATCCCCGAATGATATTGATTTGGTTGAAATACTAGGAAAAGGCCGAGATGATACGCAAGATACTTATGAACTGAATCATGACTTAATATCTAAATTTAAAACTGATGCAAGATGCATATACTGAACTAAATCCACAATTTACATGGATGTGAACAAACTACCTCTCAAAATGGCCATACTCATAAAATTTCAGGTAGTAAGACTAGATTAAATTGGAAGATGAAAAACTATGGAAATTTGTCTATCGGACTATTAAGCTGGATTGCTGGATATACAGACTGAATCATACCGAATGCTCATACCCCGATGGAGTATTTCTTCAACACCTTTCTAAGAAACTTTTAATGCTATTAGGGATTAAAGAACTGTGGGCATGATCTGAACAAAACATCTGAATAAGAAACTACAACATTGCTACCACTCTATAGCATGGAACATAGACCCATAAATTATAAGCTAGGATAGAATTACTGGGCCTTAGGCAATGCAACTTCTAAATTTCAAGCTTAGAAACACTTCTCAAACACCCCCTCAACTATACTATTCCTCTTCAATACCATACTCGCTTGATTCAACTTATAATTCTCACATGGGCATTGATAAATCTATCTACTAAAGTCTAAACTAAACTAAATCCTCTCATCATGGTCAAGCCTAGATCGAAATCATGAGGTACTGCACATAACACCATTTACTAGTCTGAACCATGGAATCAATACCCCAAGCATTTTCATAACTACTCATTCTAGGATGATTCTTCTTATAACTTTAATAACTAAATTCAACCTCTTACTAGAAGTTCATTAATGCACAACAGACCTATCCTCTTATATATCAACATGATGTTCAAGCCTATCTTCATAACCACACCAAAAATACCTATAAAAGCACCTTTCTCGTATTTTCTAACACCTCTATTAATAACATCTTCCATGTACAATTCTTGAGAAGAAACACATAAAATATTCTAAACTAACCAAGTCATACACAAAAAGCTTCACCTCAATATTTTGTCATTTATATACTTACATAAATTTAACATATAACCATCTTTCCCAACATAATATATTTACACTCTCCCATCTACACAACTGTTCATCATCACTATCTTAACCTAAGGGAAGGTCACTGAAAGGTTGGAATATTGGGGCCTAAAACATGAAAGGATACTACGCATACTTGACACTTTACTGAGGTCTAGGAAAAAGAGTGTTCACGATATGGCTTCATTAAAGAGATCTAATCTTAGGACATATATGATATAGATCTGAATTTTGCAAATTGCTTAGAGTGTTGTTTGAGTACTGGAACTGAACATACTGTAAAGCATGAGTACATGAGTCATGATATGTATGACCTGAATTTTTTTGGAGTTCATAACTTATAAAATGTAATTTTTGACTGCTGAACAAACTGGAACTCCCTATACTAGGAACTGGAAGAGTACATGATTCTCTATTATACGCATGAATATGAATAGTGATCCTAGAACTGACACAAATGACATGAACTATAATGATTCAATATTATGCTCATGCATCAAACTCATGTTAAAAAAATCATAATGTCCATGCTAGATAATGTAAACATTGATAAATTAATTCAAAATCTGAAAATTACTGAAATATACATGAAAATATGAATATAATCATGTAATTAAACTTTTAAATCACAGGAAATCTCATAAGCTTGTGAATAACAATAATGGGTATAAAACCTTACTTGAATTTCATGGGAAATCATATAAAATTCAGTAAGATTGGAATTTAAAATAAGTTTTGGGCACAAGGACGGAAGGATTGTCCTTGTTCATAGCCCCATCTACGTTGATTTAAGATTAGATAGAGAAGCTTGATCTATTGATTCCTATTTAAGTCCGTGGAGATGAGTTCTTGATTATCTTGCCTTGGGAATCCTCAATTTGGAGCTTTCTTAGAGAATCTATGAAGGATTATTGATTTATTAGAGAAGAATCTTTGGAGCTTTAGGGTTTAGCTTTGAGAGGGAATGGATGAAGTTGGGCATAAAGTTCCTAGAATAGACATAAATTCTATGTTTGGATGGATTGGAGGCTTGGAAATTCACCAAAATGCCCTCTTTAAACTTCTGGATGGAACTAAAAATGTAATATTTTTAGGATTTAATAGTCCACCACGACGTGCCACTATCGCGGTGGCTCACTTGAAAAAAGGACGAGTGGGAACTAGACATTCTCTGTAATGTGCCACCATGGCGGTACCCCTTTTAAATTCCATTTTAGCCACTGGCGCGATGTGCCAATATCGCGTTGGACTACTGAAAATTGACAATTAGGAATTTAGACCTCTCTGTGATGTGCTAATATCGTGAAGGTCCACTGGAATTGACAATTATGAAATTGTCCTTCACCACGATGCGGTGGTTGCTCAGGTGGAACATTGTCAACCTAAAAATGCTCTAACTCCTCCACCGAGTATCAGATTTGGGCGAATTTGATATCGATGGAAATCTCATTCAATTTTCTACAAAATAGAAAGTCTAAATTTGAAAAATACCGCATGAAATTAAAAGGTATTCATCTTTGAAGCAAATCTTTGATATTCTAGGAATGGTTTTAAGCTAGAAAAAGTGTGGGATGTTACATGCAAATTGGATATTTAAGAGGCTAGATAGGGTGCTGATTAATGACAAATTGAAGGATTTGTTCACTATTATAGAATTGAAAAATCTAGTTAAAAGAGAATCTGATCATGCCCATAATTTGTTGCATTTTAGCAGATCTATGGAGCATCTAACTAGGCTCTTCAGATTTCTTAATTTTTGGCTAAAGGAAGATTTATGTATGGATGTTATTAAAAAGAATTTGTCGACTCAATGTGAAAGGAATCCTATTATTAAATTTTACCAAAAGCTTAAGAAAACTAAGGTTGCATTGACTAAATGGAGTAACCAAACGTTTGGAATCATTTTCCAAGAAATTTCTACTTTGGAGGAAGTAATTAAGGTCAGGGAACAAAAGTTTGTGCAGGAACCTTCAGGTTTCAATAGAACTAAGATATCACAATCTTAGGCAGAATTAGCTATACAGCTAAAAAGAGAAGAGGACTATTATAAGCAAAAAGTAGGTTTTGAGTGGTTTTAAAACGAAGAAAAGAACACTAAATTTTTCCATACTATATTCAAATGAAGAAGATCCATTCTAAGAATCCAAAGAATTCAAGATTCAGAGGGAAACTGGTTAAATAAGTAAGAGCACATAGCTGAGACAGCTGGGGTTTTCTTTCAAAAATAATTTGAGAAGCAAGAGGATCTAAAAGATTTTTCAATGTTAGATGAGCTACCAAGGTTGGTAACTGATTCCCAGAATGAAGAGTTGAAAAAATTCCAACAAAAGAGGAAGTACATAATGTAGTCATGGGGTTGAACAAGAATAGTGCAGGAGGTTCGTATGGAATGACTGCCATTCTACCAAGATCCATGGGATATTATCTCACAGGATTTACATCAGATGGTAACAACTTTTTTCTGTGGGTTTGATCTTCCAAGATTTTCACACATTAAAATTCAGTACTATTGCTAAAAAAGTTGGTGGTAAGTAGTTTCTCAGATCTTAGACCTATATCCCTTAGTAATTTTGTGACTGAAATCTTTTCAAGAATTATTCATGAAAGGATTAAGAGCATGCTTCCTCTTATTATCTCTAAGAAACAAGATGTTTTTGTTCAAGAAATGAGTATAGCTAAAAATATTTTGGTGGTTCAGGAGATAGTTTCTGAAATCAGGAAAATGGGTAAACCTCCAAACATGGTGATGAAGCTTGATATGATAGGGTAGAATGGTTGTTCCTGACCAAATTATTGAGAAAAAATGGTTTTGATGAACATCTGATTGATATGGTTTTTAGACTCCTTGCAAATAATTGGTACTCCATTTTGCTATATAGATAGCCAAAAGGATTCTTCAATTCAACTAGAGGTCTTACACAAGCTGATCCTCTTTCACCTATACTTTTTTATTATTACAGAAGAGGTCTTATCAAGAAATTTAAAAAAACTAATGACTAAAAAGGAATTCAGACCTTTTGGGATGCCTAGAGGGAGTCCAAAAATCAATCACCTAGCTTTTGCAGATGACATGATCATTTTATGTAAGGAAGACCTAGGTACTTTACAAATTGTGACAGATACTCTTGAGGGGTATGAAGTTGTTTCATGATAGAAATTTAACAGAGATAAAAGAGCCATATATCTTTATGACAGTGTGTCAAATGGGGTAGTACTGATGGCAGAAGCTACAAGAAGGATTTTGAGTCAACAGTCCCCTTTTAATTACCTGGGGTTCCTATTTTTTATATGAGAAAGAAGAAGGTGTACTATCAGTACATTACGAACATAATAAATTCCAAATCGCAAGCAAGGAAGGGGAAATTACTCTCTTATAGAGGTAGAGCAGTAATTATTAAACATGTTCTACAAAGCATTCTAATTAATTGGCTATCAGTGATGAATCCCCCCAAGAATGTTCTAACCACTATCCAAAAGATTTTTGCTAAATTTTTTTAGAGTAGTACTATTGGGGGTATAGGAAGACATTGGGTTTCTGAGTCAACAATGTGTCTACCAGAAGATGAAGTGGGACTTGGTTTTATAAGAATTTAGGATGTTTCAACAGCTCTCTTCTGAAGACTGTGGTGGAACTTTAGAACCAAAAAGACAATTTGGAGTGAATACTTGTCTAATAAGTATTGCAAAATTACATCCTAAGGAAGTCTTGTGGAAAGTGGGAAGGGGATCTTAGGTGTGGAAAAAGATGTTATAAGTTAGAGATTTAATTGATCATCTTATTATATGGAAAATCAGGAGGGGAGATGCCCATATATGGTTTGATAACTGGAATGGATTGGGAGATATGTACTCAATTATAGAGGAGAGTAAGGAATGGGATGATAATTTCCAATGTGTTAGTGGTTTAATGACTAATGGGAGTTGGAATGAGTAGGTTCTGATGAGTATGTTTCCTAAGGAAATTGTGGAAAGTGTAATGTGTAAAGTAAGGAATGGTGATCTACATAATCAAAAGGACAAGCCATATGGAGTTTGGAAGAAATGGGAAATTTTACAGTAAGTTATGCATAGAAATAAATTAGGCAGAGGGGAGACTCTAATGAATTCTATAAGAAGCTATGGATAAAAAGGTTACCTTCCAAGATAGTATTCTTTATGTGGAGAATATAGAAAGGAAGGATTTCAGTTGATGACATAGTGAGAAGATGAGGGATTCATGGTTCTTCCAAGTGCCGGCGTTGTCAAAACCCAGCACAAGAGACCATCTCACATGTGCTATTGAGTTTATTTTTGGCTAACAGGACTTGGTCCTACTTCTCTTATTATGCAGGAATAAACATACAAGGAAGCAATCGGAGAGGGAATTTATGCTTGGTGGAATGCACAAGTAAAACAAAGGGAAAAAGCTTATTTCAGAGCAATACCAACAATCATAATGTGGGAAATATACAAAAGAAGGAATATAAAGAAGCTTGAAGTTAAATATATAAGTTTGCATAGATGATATTCAATGTTACAAGACAATTAAGGATGTTGCTAAAGGTGAGGAAACCAACACTAAAGTTTGCAATGGATTGGCAAACAATTTTGATTCAGCTCAATCAATTGAAACCTAGAGTTATAGCTAAGGATGAACTGTGGGAATCGCCAGAGCAGAGTTGGAGTAAATACAATACAGATAAAGCCTCAAAAGAAAATCTAGAAAATAGTTCAAGAGTTTTGTTTAAGGGATGAAAAAGGGGACCTAATGCATACAGAAGGAGCAGTAATGGAGGATACAAATAATATGGTAGCAGAAGCAGAAGCAATAATGCAAACAGTTACTCATTGTAGTCAGTTAGGGCAAGATAAATCTATCATTCGAACAAATTCACTGGTAATGTAGAGGCTTTTAAGCGAAGAATGGGATACACCATAGAAGATAGGAGATACAGTGTGCAGAATAAGGAGTTTGTTACAAAAAAAGAAAGTACAAATAAGACATATATTCAGGGAAGGAAATCAGCTTGCAAATTACTTAGCTAATTTAGCATTTGACAAGAAGAAGTTCCTATTTACATATTTTAGTCAATTGCCAACATCAGGTAGGAAGGTCTTTAACAGCGACAAGCAACAATGCCCATATCTCTGGCTAACACTAGCAAAAGGATAAAGGGGATTAGGAAGGCTACAACATAGTCTTTCGCATTTAGCATATTTACAACCTTTAAGGAGTTTGAACAAAAAAGTGAAACTGCTAAGATGCCTATTTACACTAGCCATCAAAAAAGGAAGTTCAGTGGATCAGGGGTCACCAAGGCAGATAAAATTCATACAACTGAGTTACTTGTTTCTCTTCAACATTCAGTGGGTTTGAGATTTCCATTATCTCCACCCCTATTCCAGCTATACATGGAGCAAAATCAAATGGTCAAAAATAATGCATAAGTCAAGATTCAAACTCAAGAGTTCAAGGGGCGTACTTGAAAAAGGAAGTAAGGGTCAGAACATGAGACCCATCGAGTAGCACCAAAAAACACTGGACAAATACTGAAGATTTCACCTGAAACAGTGCGGAGCACGGAGCTAAATATGAGTTTCAGTGAAGATAAGCTATGTAAAAAAGCTTTATCTTGGAGCAAC
Source organism: Capsicum annuum (assembly GCF_002878395.1). Lineage (NCBI taxonomy): Eukaryota > Viridiplantae > Streptophyta > Magnoliopsida > Solanales > Solanaceae > Capsicum > Capsicum annuum. Next base: position 156,856,292 of record NC_061121.1, on the reverse strand, counting down.
AAAAGAATGGTGTTAATCACCCATAGTTGGAGAAGAAGAAACTGACGATTGATGATGATGTCCATGGTCTAGGAGTCGGAGAAAGTGGGAGCTCAAGTTTTCAGCTAATTTTAGAAACCCTACTCATTTTATATGAGTATTTCGGATCAGGTCAGCTATATAGGCTGGTCCATCTTCTTTGTAGTTGGGTCAAGTGTTATTTGGATCATTTGTATACTTTTTGTTGGACTTGTAAGATGGATTCATCATCATGATTTAAATTATTAATAAAATCACGACTAAATCAAAAAATAATTTACATTTTAAAAGTAATTTAAGTTTAAATTTATAGTATTTTATATTTTTTTTCTATTTCATCTTAATCGACACTGATATAATTTTGGGAGTCAAGCGAATATCATGATTAAAGTAGCAAAACTGTCATATTATAGCAAAATTTCTATAAGAAATACTTATGAATTTTTTGTAAGTGGACCTCATAAAAAATGTCAAATTAATTTAAAACATCAAGAGTTAAGTTATAATTTTATGTTTATTTTACCTTTTTTATTAAATTATATTAATTTTTTAATATTTAGATGACTTATAACAATTACTTAGGTTGATATAGTAAAATTACGGTTGAAGCAGTTGAAGTAGACATGTCATAAATGTTTATTTTACTTTTTTTTGGATTATATTTTTATTAACTTTTTAATACGCAAATGTTATATAATAATTAATTATAGGTAATATAGAAAAAGCGTGGATCAATAATAATTAATTAGAAGTAATATAATAAAATTAAGAAGCCAGCAAATAACTGAAAGAAGGCATGACAACCGCCAATTGCCTGCTTCCAGGAGCTCCTACTCACACTTATATGTTGTAAGAAAAGAATTAGAATTCATCTCTGATTCATGAAAAGTGTTAGATTATCTTTTAGTTTGACCCATTGAATTTTTTTTTTACTTTATTGATTATGAAATTTAAACCATATTATTGAGGACCATTTATTAGTTATTTGTAAGTGTAAAAATTATAGACTTATATAAAAAATATGATTTTTTTTACTTATTTCATTAAATTAAAATAAAACTAATAAAAATGAAATTCTTGATGAATAATAATTTTGATTCTCTTTAGCTAATCCAACAAAAGAAAAAATCATAATGTAAATTTCAAGTCAAACTTTCTGAAGATGTCAAACACCCTTTCATACAACGAATAAATAGAGTTCTATAATATTTCATGTGTATGTGTATCTATATATAATCTTACTTCAACTATACGATAGAAATATAATATCAATTCAACTATTTAATGTTGTTTACTACAAGTCTTCAATTTTATAAAAAAATTTACAATTCTTCAATTTTATTTATTTTGTGTCATGCTTATCACCGGTTAGCTAAAGTATGATATATAAAATTCTTGAACTCAATAATTTTAAAGAAAACTCTACAATTTTCACGATCCAAAATTACCGAACTGTGCATGCACCTGCATTATCCTAAGTAGGTAGGGGAACTCTTATTACCCAACTAAATTATGTGGGTAATTTTTATTTTTAAGAAAATACTGGATTGAATATAATAAAGTAAATTAAATATCAATAAATAATTTTTTTCAAAAACTTCTTAAAATTGTCCTTCACTATCTCAATACTTGCTCAGACATGTACAAGAAATTGTAGAAGTTAGTATTGAATATCGCCATCCATCTAGAAAATGCAAACTGACTTGCATCTAGTCTACACTCGAAGAAGGAATATAGAAGAGTAGGATTAGTACAAACACACGTATTAGTAGGCATCATTGAAAGATCAGTGTTAGCCCATATAATCATAAAATAGAATCAAGAAAAACAAATCATGACATCTTAAATAGAATATAATTCAACTAAGGTTGTAATATCATTATAACACTTTCTAGTATAATTCAATTTTACAACTCTATTAACACGATTATATCCACTACTAGCATGGTCTAGCCTGATTAATTCACACCATCTACCAGAATCCAATACTAAACCATCACTGTCATCCCTTTATTATCATTACCTTTTCCATTATCCATAGCCATAAGATCAACCTAGTAATAATAAACAACTCACATTAAATTCTCAAGCTAACAACCAACAACTCTCTTATAACATTAAAGAATAATAACTAGATAATCAGATAAATTATGATTACAACAAGTATAATGAACTAAGTCGATCAACATATAAAAATTAAGTATAGAGTTTCATTTTTTCAAGTACACATTGCACAATAATTCTCAAGGATACGACTAAATAAGGAATATAAGTCAATTCACATCTCACTAAAACACACCAGAGAACTTAAGTCTCATTAGCAAACCTTCTAAATACTTTAAAATAAGGATTAATTATAATTGAAAATTTAGGATCATTTATTTAGAATATTCATTAGATTCATCACTTTATATGACTTCATTATTAGTTCTATTATTATTATTATCATCATGTCGGTTCGTGGAATTTGATCCAATAATGTCTCACAGTAGTATCAAAATTTAACATCAGCACATTGCTTGAGAGATCAATAAGGTAGCAATACTATATTTAATGTTGACTACATTGATGAAAAATCAATAAAGTAGCAATACCGTAATTTAACATCGGCTACATTACTACTAGCAATCTTTCCATAAGTAACAATTATGTCCTCTAGACCTCACAATTAGAACACCATTTTCTCGTTATCAACTTATTACACCACACTACCTTTCAAAATCAACATTAAATTGTACACACATTCTAAAGACTTATTATTTCCCAACTAGTCATGACCTACAGGGGACAATCTAAGTATATCTGATCCTCCATAAATAAGTAATATTAATATTCATATTCGTACCGATATGGTATCGATTCACCATAACCATATTATACATTTTTAATCAAATTTACACTATCTCCTAGGATATAATACGATGTACTAATTTTACAAATGCACTTAAAATCAAATGGCAAGTTGATCAAGTTTGATTTTTAATAAGTATTCATACATGTGTCAACAATTCCAATATCCTCAGATTCATGTATGTCCGAATACTTATCGATAAGCATCAAATTTAAAAGCACACATACAACTAAATTGAGTCTCAACTATAATTAAACCCTAACCCACTCAAATATCACAATTTGAATTCTAATATCACCATCTATAGCTCACATTCATTCATATCATTATCCTCAACCTCTTTCAACATAATACAATCCTCACAATTATCCAAGTCTTCCATCCCTTAGAGATTACAATGTTCATCAATATTCGACCCTAGCATAATTCTCCTAATAATATTATTGCATAATACATACAACTTAATACCATTATAACTCAACTCGCTTAATTACTGAAATAACTAAGAAACATCATGGCTACATACTTCATTTACAACAATCCGCTTTTGAAAAAATAACAAAAAATATCATAAATATCACATAATCAATCAATAACATAGTTTGTTAATATCGGAAATATCACATAATCAACCAATAACATAATTTTTGACATTAAGGTAAAGTTTTTATATCTTTATCCACCTCAACTTTATGCCCACAGGCCTAGATATGGTTTCTCACATTAATTCTAAATAATAAATATATGAAATAACAGAGTCTTTTACTTATTAACCTAGCCTCCCTGGATGCCAAGCTTTTTGTAGAAGTAAGCTGTAACAAGAATGCTCTTTCCTTTCTTCATGCCTTGGAATAATCAATCATCAAAAACTCAAACAATAACAAGAGTAATTAAATAGTTACTCTTCAAGAAAATATCTTGAGATCCAAACCACTAAATCTATCCTAAATTAATGTTCTATATCATTCCCTAAGTTGAATTTGCCATTAACCAGTTCTTTCAAACTTAACTCATCTCCATTAATGATGTTTTTTTATGCTAAAGGTCTCATCTTTATGAAATTCATGGTTTCAACGATTAATTTCATAATCTAGTTTACAAAAATTGTGTTAGAAATCTTTAATCTATAACCTAGAATCAAATCTAGGTGATATTAACAACACCAACAAGTTCTCCCCAAAAATATCATCATGAAAGGTCTTTCTAAGGATTCTAGGATATTAAAGGATTACAAGATGAAGAAGATGATGGAAATGCTTACCTTAACGAAGGACTTTCACCTTAAACTTTGGTAAATCACGAAGTGTTGGAGAATGATATTTGGGGTTCTTCGAACTTAAAGACGACTGAAACCGATTTAAATACCACTAAAATTCTTGCTACAACAAAATTTTTATTTCAGCCCAGATAGTGCTTAATAAAATGGTTCTAATTTTTATTCTAAACACAAATTCATAAAAGGTTGGTTGCATTGGAAAGAGGACTCGGAGATATTTGATTTGATGGGTAATGGTCCCCTAACTCCTTATATTCTAGGAGATATGGTTATTTGAAGTTGGCCATAGCAGAAACCCATATAGAAACTCTACGAAAAGAATGTTTTAAATTTAAATTCGCATTTGGGATATTGTATAACTTTAATTTATACCTTAAGAACTTCCAAACTAAAGAAATTATATTAGTACTCATATATAATTAAATTGATTAGGCTTGAGTCTATAAACACAAATCAAAAGGTTTAAATCTTAGCTGAAAAGCTTGAGGTGACATAATAATCAAATTGATGACTATTTTGAACTCAAGTTAATATTGAGGAATAAAAATTAAGAACTTTCATAAATTTATCATACATAATTTAGTAAAAAAAAATGGATAATTATTGACACGACCCGAAGCAGGGCCTAGTCGTGTCGGGTATCTCAAGTTCAACTAGGAATGGAGACTATTCCCAATACCCAAATCCTTAACCGCCCCACACCCCATGTCGAATAAATTCCGAACATATAAAAAGATAAGAAAATGTAAAATTAAAGACATGATAATGAGTTTAAAATAAAAATCAAAAGGCACAACCAATTAACGATCCAATAACTACCAATACAAATGCTAACACTAATACCGACACCGCCCATGCCTATAGTAGTCCAACAAAGCCTCTAACTGGAATCAAAGAATATCTAGTCGAGACATGCCCCCGATCATAGACAAAATAATAACCAAAGAAATAAAAATGATATAAAGAAGTCCATAGCATGAAACGGGGTCTTCCGGAGTATGAAAGCTGACCACTTTAGTCTAGCTCAAAAGTTATCCCTGAATCACCATGTCACTAAGCAAGAGGAGTGAAAGTATGGTTGGTTCCTGCATTGCATGGGAATATAGCTCCGGAAGATAGCTAGCAGAGTGAATGCTAGCATATAACTAGGGATAAAGTTAAAATAATGCCATAAATTCAAAACCAAGTCAAATAACCATATGCAATCACATATATACATATATATCGTGCCGTCAGAGGGAACAAAGTTTAGCATGTATTTAAATACTTAACTTTGTTTGTGTAGCTTTATCTTCATAAGTCCACCCACGAGCTACATGGGTCCAGTGTTACCCCCTGAATGGGCCCTAGCGCGTGTAGCTACACGAACTAGAGATATCATAGTAGTTCGGGGATTCTTGTGTACCCTTCGCCCTCCATGATATATATATACTTATACAAACTTGGGGCATTCCCATATACCCCACAAGCATAAGGTTACTAAGACCAACCTTTATATCAGCAAACATGAGTTTCCAGTTTCCGTCCTTCGGACTCACACCTTAAAGGCTAATTATAACAACCCCATTATTACCCAATTAAAACATTTTACACATAACTAAACTACCAATTCCAGGAGTCAATTATCAAGGCATTATAAAGTGGTATCATCATACCGACTATAGCTTGCACACAATGTCATTAACCAAGACTTAGGGGATTCCCATGTACCCCGCAGATTCCATAGTTAAAATCACTTAGGCGATTCCCGTGTACCCCACAAGAATTTTAGTGTATAATCACTTGGGAGATTACTGTATACCCCATAAGGTTTTCAAAACCATCTGTAACTATTTAACAATTTATACTATGCATTAGTTTAGAGAAATATGTCAAACCAAGAACTTTAGGGAAATATGTTGTATCCCTAATTCGAATTTCTACCTTTTTTCTAACTACTAACTAGTTTTACAATACAAGGTCAGGGTTATAACCACTTCAAAAGTCACAAGTTTAGAGAAAGTTACCATTATCAAGTTCCACCACCATACCCATGTACCCACATGTTCAAAACCATATTTAAAACATGGTAAACCATAATTAAATCATGGGAAAACATCATTCAACATTAAGCATTCAAAGATCCCCTACATTTATTTCAAAACCATAACATTACCATGAAACCATACATTAAAACATGTTTTTTAAGTAAAATAACAATGAGGAAAGAGTAACATGCCTGAAATACCAAGAAATTTGGAAAAGATGACCACTTTCTTTGAAACCCTAGCCTTAGCTTGAACAGATAGTTTGAGATTGAATTTGAAAGTGTTTTATTGGGAATGATGTGTTAATTAAGTCCCAAGGAAGGTTTTAATTTGTGGTATCAAAGGGACTTCAAGTGCGAAATATCCAGAATACGCTCAGCTTCAAATCTGTAAAAAGCCATCTTAGGTTATGAGTTGACTCATTGACTCGTCACCAGATGATATGACTTATAGCCTTGAGTCGTATCCTAGATAGTGAGTTGGACACCCATACACTGTCCACCTAATGACTTCATGGTCCCACTCGTAACCTGACCCAATGAATCGTAGGGTTTAGTCAAAACCAACATAGTACAAAAATAGGTCAGACACTGGATAACCAATGACTTCACCTCACAACTGGTAACCTATCCTCACAGATCCTAGTAAGTCACTCATGCTCAGAGCTGAGTCAAGCCAATATGTTACTGATTTGATTAAGGTTCATCCTAATGATTTATCACCACCCTTAATGACTCGTATTACCAATTCAGAACCAAGACACCGTACGACTCGTATGGTCAGGTCATAATCAAGGTAGTGATCTCAAAGCTCAAGAAATTTCCATGGGCCAAAATCTAAGGTATTTCAATTCTTCCCCACTTGGACCATTCATCCTCGAAAGATGGAACAAGGTAGTGACTAGCTCAATTAAACCCCAAACATCTCTACACTTACCTTTAACTAAGTAAAAAAAAAAGATGACAAGGAAATCAATCTTTTCTTTAACAAAATCAGTAAATATAGATGTTAAGAATAACACATACCTTGTGCACGATCTTTCGGAGTGAAAAACAAGAATGGATATTTGGACTTCATGTCCTGTTTGGCTTCCCAAGTAGCATCTTCAACCCTGTGGTTCCTCTATTGAACCTTCACTAAAGCTATGTCCTTCGTGTACAATCGACAAACTTGCTGATCAAAGGTTTCAATAAGGACTTCCTCGTAAGATGAGGAATCCAAAATACCAATATTCTTGATAGGCACAATCCGCAATGGATCACCCATACACTTTCTCAATATATACACACGAAACACAGGGTGAAAGGAGCTCTTACTAAAGAGAAACTCCAATTTGTATACAATTTTGCCAACCCTCTTCGATAACAAGTACGGGCCGACAGACTAGGGATTGAGCTTTCTTTTCTTTCCAAATTGCTCACCCCCTTCATGGGAGATACCTTTAAGAACACCCTATTATCAACCTCAAACTCTAACTTCCTATGCCTCACATCCACGTAGGACTTTTGATGACTTTGGGTGGCTTTGAGCCTATCCCAAATCACATTCACCTTTTACATGGCTTGGTAAACTAAATATGGGCCAAACATCTCTAGCTCACCAATCTCGAACCACCCAATAGAAGCCCTATACCTACTATCATACAAGGCCTTAAATCAAGCCATCCTATGCTAGAGCTATAGCTATTACTATACGCAAACTCTATAAGAGGTAAGTGTTCAACTCAACTACAACTATAATCAATGTCCCAAACTTGAAACATATCTTTTAATGTCTAAATAGTCCTTTCCACTTTCCCACCGACTGTGGGTGGAAAGCCATAATAAGACTCACCTTAGTCCCCAATCCTTTTTAAAATAATTTCTAAAAGTAAGATAAGAACTGAGCACCACTATCTGACATGATAGAAACAGGCTCCCCTTGCAACTTCAAAATTTTCTCAATAAACAGTTAGGCATAATCCTCCACCAAGAAGTTTGTCCTCACTGGAAAAAAAAGTGAGCAGACTTAGTCATCCTATCCATGATGACCCAAATCGAATCAAACTGATTTCGAGATTGTGAAAGATTGGTAACAAAATCCATATTAATTACTTCCCACTTCCACACAGAAAACTAAATTTCTTGATACAATCCTTCGGGCCTCAAGTTTCAATTGCTGACACACCAGGCACTTAGCTATAATGTTAGCTAAATCCCACTTCATATTGTTCCACCAATAAATCTCCTTATGATGATGATATATTTTTGTTGAAAAGAATGAATGGCGTAACACAACTCATGCGCCTCAGCTAAGATCCTCTCTTGCAACCCATCTACATCAAGAATGCATAATTTTTCTTGGTCCCACAAGGTACTATCACCACTAACCTCAAAGGCCATCACTTTCTGCCCAGCTACATAGCCTTTGAGTTATACCAAGATAGGATATAACACTTGATTCTCTTTCACCTCAGCACCAAGAGATAACGTTGCCACCTCCTGAATAATCACACCATCATCATTCGAGTCTAAGAGAAGAATTCCAAGGTTAGCCAAATGGTGAACATCTCTCACCAATGCTCATTTCTCCTTATCCACATGAGCTAGGCTCCCCATGGATAACATACCAAGAGCATCAATAACTTTGTTAGATTTACCTGGATTATAGTGAAGGCTCATGTCATAATCCTTGAGCATCTTAAGCTATCTTATTTGATTGAGATTTAGCTCCTTTTAAGTGAACACATACTGCAGCCTCTTATGATCTGAAAAGATATCCACATGTACTCTATATAGATAGTGATGCCAGATTATTAATGTGAACACCACAGCCAATAATTCTAAGTCATGAGTCAGATAATTCTTCTTATGTACCTTCAACTGTGTAGAGGCATACGCTATCAATTTACCATGCTGCATCAAAATGCAACCAAGACCCATACAAGATACATCAGTATAAACCACAAAACCATCAGTTCCTTCAGGCAAGGTCAAGACTGGAGCTAAAGTCAACTTATTCTTCAGCTTCTTGAAACTTCCCTCACAAGCATCGGACCATAAGAACTTTGCCTTCTTCTGAGTTAGCTTAGTCAACAGGGTAGCTGTAGTAAAAAAACTCTCCACAAATCTCCTATAGTAACAAGCTAAACCCAAGAAGCTTTGAATATCTGTTGGAGTCATAGGCCTAGGCCACTTCTCAACCACTGTGACTTTCTTTGGATCCACTATGATCCAAATGTCATGATCTATAAAAGTGACAACATTCATCCAGAAATCACATTTCAAAAATTTGGTATACAACTATTGATGCTTCAGGGTCTACAACATAATGTGGAGGTTATCGGCATGATCTACCTCACTGTTAGAGTATACTAGAATATTTTCTATTAATACAATAATGAACAAATCCAAAAAATGATAAAAGCCTATTCATTAATTCCATGTGTGCCGCTAGGGCATTAGTCAACACAAAAGACATAACAAGGAACTTAAAATGCCCATATTGGGTACGAAAGGTAGTGTTAGGGATATCCACCTCCCTAATCTTTAACTAATAATACCCGGATCAAAGATCGATGTTGGAGAATGAACTTAGCTCCCTAAAGCTGATGAAACAAATCAGCTATCCTTGGAAGAGGGTATTTATTCTTTACAGTTACCTTATTAAACTGTCGCTAATCAATACACATCCAAAAGAACCTATTTTTTTTACTCACGAACAATATCAGTTCACCCATGGAGACATAGTAGGAATGATGAAAAACTTTCCTAAAAGGTCTATTAATTGCTCTTTTAACTTAGCTGGAGCCATTTTATATGAGGGAATAAAGGTAGGACGTGTGTCCGGAACAAGATCAATTCCAAAATCAATCCAGTATTAGGAGAGATACCAAGAAGGTCATTAGGGAAAACCTCAGAAATTCATTCACCACCGAGATGAAATATAAAAAAGGACGCTCCGAGTTAGAATCTTTAAGACTGACGAGATGATAGAGACACCCCTTAGAGATTAATTTTCGGGAACCTTCTCCTGGGTTCTAGAGAACCACTCTCCCATTCAATAATCGGATCATTAGGGAATTTAAAAATGACTTTATAGGTTCGATAGTCTAGAGAAGCACAACACAAGTACAACTAATCCATACCCAATATGAGATCAAAATCAACCATGTATAACTAAAATAGATTCACCAAAGTCTCCTAACCACCGACAGATACCACACAACCCTATATACTCTTTTAGCAATAACAGAGTCACCCACTGAGGTAGAGATAGAAAAGGGGTCCAAAATACATTCGGGATCAAAACTAAAATGCACAGCCACAAATGGGGTTGCATGAGAAAGAGTGGAGCACAAATCAAGTAAACAATACACATCATAGAAAAAGAGTTTCAACACACCAGTAATGACATCAGGAGATACCTCAGACTCCTGGTGGTTAGCAAAAGCATAGAGTTGGTTGTAACTAGTGTTGGAGCTAGATGGTGTACCTTTTTATGCCAAAGCTAAAGAAGAGGCAAGCATAACCTTGATTGCCCCAAAAGCAACTTTGGCCATATTACAATTTCTAAGCATATACCTTGGCTGACCACAGTTGAAGCACTTGTCCCTTTCCTTATAACAAAAACCCCGATACAGTCGACCATAAAATTTGTAGGAAGGATATGAAGGAGTTGATTGGACCCCACTAGCATCAGACTGGGTACCCTATGCCTAATAATTATTAACACCCTAAAAATATCTGTTATTAGATGGCTTTGGGTAGGGGGCACTAGCCGTCGAGTAAGACTAAAAATTCTCCCATTTATTTTTGGTCCACTTTCTACCATCCCTGCCATTTTGTTGTTGACCTCCACCCTACTCAAAATATTTAAAATTCTTGCTCTACCTCATCTTTATCTCTACCTACTTCTTTTTCTCCTCCTTAATCTGCTATTTAAATACAGTAATCCTGGAGATGTCCATGTCCTTATTTAAGAAGGAAGCCTTACTCTTCACAATCAAGTCTCAGAATAACCCGAAAGCGAACTTCCTAATTTTAGCCCTGGTGCTAGAAACCAACTCTAGAGCATATCAAGATAACTGGTGGTATTTCAAGGCATGCTCCTTGACTGACATCTTGCCTTACTTCAGGTTTACCAATACTTTCACCTTCGACGCCCTTATCTCTTAAGGAATTAATTAGTCCAGGAAAGCATTAGAAAAACTATCCCACAAGGCTGACTCAACATAGTTACCCTTTGATTGATCTCATTCCACATACCACTAATATGGCACATCCTTTAATCGGTAGGCAGAAACTCCATGCCCTTCATATTAGTGGCATGCATCACATAAAATATCTTTTCCATCTCATCAAGGAAACTTTAAGGATCCTCCTCCACCCTAACACCTGTAAAGGTTGGAGGATTCAACCTCATAAACTTTCCAACCCTTGTGATCTCAAAAGAGAGATTAACATAAGTACCACACTCAGACTAAGAAGCTACCAACTTAGCCAACTTATAAATAGACTAACAAAACTCAGTATTCATCACATCAGCCTAAGGAGCTCGAGAAGGAATGAAGGGGACCAGTGGAAATATAAAAAGGCAATTAGGAACTGGACCCCTAGACCGGGTCTGGATCCCATAAGCAGGACGTGTCCTATCAACATTGTCCTAGTGTGGGACGGAGGAGTTTTTATAGGCTTCAGATCATCTAGGAGGCATGATATGAAAAGAGAACAAGAGGGAATTAGAGAAGATTTCAGGACCTTAGATTCTATAGCTTGAAAAAGAACACAAGAAAGAGAAACATTCTGAAATGCCTTGTAGCCTCTCCCTTATTAGTGTAGCGTACTACACACCCTTTAAAGAGACTCTACTCGACATAGCTTTGTGGGCAGCAAATTGACCATGAAACTGGGCTCTGATACCAATCTGACATGACCCAAACTTAGGCCTAGTCATGTCGGGTATATCAAGTCCAACTAGGACCGGAAACCATCCCCAATAACCAAACTATTAACGCCCTACACCCCATATAAAATAATTTTCGAACATATAACAAGATAAGATAATATTAAATTAAAGACATAATAATAAGTCTAAAATCAAAACCAAAAGCCACAACCAATTATCCATCCAATACAAATCTGAATGGCAATACCAATACCAATGTTAACTCTAACATCGATACTGCCCATGCCTAAAGCAGTCCAATAAATCATCTAATTAGAATAAAAAAATATCTATTTGGGACATTTTCCGACCATAGACAAAACCAAAACCAAAGAAATAAAAATGATATAAAGAAGTCTATAGCATGTAATGGGGTCTTTCAGAGTGTGGAAGTTCACAACTTTAGTCTGGCTAAAGCGGTCCCTGAATCACCAAGTCACTGAGCAGGAGAAGTGAAAGTATGGTCAGTTCCTGCATCGTGTGGCAATACAGTGCTCAAAGATAGTTAGCAGAGTGAATGTTAGCATTTAACTTAGGGATAAAGATAAAATAATTCCATCTATTCAAAACCAAGTCAAATAGCTATATGTAATCATATATATACATATATACTGTGTTGGGATAAGGAACAATATTTAGCATGCATTTAAATATTTAACCTGATTTGTGTAGCTTAACATCATAAGTCTACCCACGTGCTATATAGATCTAGTATTACCCCCTAAATTACCCTAGTGTGTGTAGCCACACGAATTGGAGATATAATAGTAGGACGGGGATTCTCGTGTACCCTTTGCCCTCCATGATACATATATACATGTATAGACTTGGGGGATTCCTATGTACCCTAAAAGCATAAGGTCATTAAGACCAACCCTTATGTCGGCAAACATGAGTTTCTAGTATCCATCTTTAGACTCACACCTTCAAGGCTAGCTGTCACACCTCTATTATTGCCCAATTAAATTATTTTACACATAACTAAACCACCAATTTCAGGAGTCAATTATTAAGGTATTATAAAATGGTATCGTCATATAGACTATAGCTTGCAAACAATGTCATTAGCCAAGACTTAGGGGATTCCCATGTACCCCACAGTCTCCATTGTTAAAATCATGTGAGGAATTCCTATTTAACCCATAAGGTTTTCATTATATAATCACTTGGGGGATTGCCGTGTACCCCATAAGGTTTTTAAAACCATCCGTAGCCATTTAACCATTTATACCATGCATTAGTTTTGAGAAATAAGTCAAACCAAGCACCTTGGGGATACCATTATACCCTTAATTCAAATTCCCATCTTTCTCCTAACTATTAACCAGTTTTACAATATAAGGTTGGGGTTATGACCACTTCAAATGTCATAATTTTTGAGAAAGTTACCATTATAGGGTTCCACCACCATATCCATGTACCATATGTTCAAAACCATATTGAAAACATGGAAAACCATAATTAAACCATAGGAAAACATCATTAACATTAAGAATTCAAAGACCCCCAACCTTATTTCAAAACCATAACAATACCATCAAGCCATACATTAAAACATGTCCTTTAAGTAAAATAACAATGGGGGAAGAGTAATATGTCTTAAATACTATGAAATTTGGAGGAGATTACACCCTTAGAACCCTAGATGGCAACTTTCTTTAAAACCCTATCCTTAGCTTGAACAAATTTTTGAGAGAATTTGAGAGTATTTTATTTACAGTGATCTGTTAATGAAGTTCTAAGGAAGGTTTTAAGTCGTGGTATTAAAGGGAACTAAAGTGGGAAATATACAGAATACCCTCAACTTAAAAGCTGTAAAAAGCTATCTTTAGTTACAAGTCGACCCATTGACTAATCACCACATCGTACAACTCTTAGCGTTGAGCTATTTCCTAGACAGTGCGTAGGATACCCAAACACCATCCACCTTACGACTCTATGATCCTACTCGCAACCTGACTTAACGACTTATAGGATCTAGTCATAACCAACAAATACCCCAATAGGTCAGACACTAGACAATCTACGACTTTACCTCATGACTAGTAACCTATCCTCACGGCTCCGAGTGTTACACTTGTACTCAGATCAAAGTCAAGACAATAAGTCACTAATTTTGGTAAGGTTCATCCAATCGATTTGTCACCACCCTTAGTGGCTCATATCACCAAGTCATAACTAAGGCAAAAAAAACCAACCACCATCCACTGGACACCCTATGACTAGGGTCACCTAGCCTATCAAGACATCATACGACTCATATGGTCAGATTGTAATCAAGGCAGTGAGCTCAAAGATCAAGAAATTTTTAGTTGCCTAAATCTGTAGTGTTTTAGTTATAATTAGATACCAATGTAACATTTGTTCATCCCAAAAAAAGCATTTGGTAGAAAGAAGCATGAGGCTGAAATTAGAGAGACATTACTTACAAAGTTGCTTATATTTCATCCTATTTCACTCACTTGATATCATCATCAACTAACCTATATTTTATACTAAATCATTCTATAAAAGATTGTAAAAACACAATAATATGGCCCCAAACATTTATGCATAAATCCACCTATGCCTCTTACAATGGTGTAAGTCTCAAACTTATATTTTACAAGTCAAAACAAGATAAAGAGGGTTAAAAGATTAATCTTGAAGAAGACAAACATTCAAAAGTATCTTTTTTAATTACCAAATTTATAGAGTCCCAAATTCAATTTTAAAAAGTCCTAAAAGATGCTACATGAATTTACTACTCTAATTTCAACACTAGACAAGTCACATCTAATCCACCCAACACACAAGTTCTCTTTGAGACACTTGACTCAGTTTCTAGCCTAGACTATCCCATGAAGAACTTACATTTCATTTTATTTAAGCCACCACACTAATTACAAGTCACATAACGGAGATACCCAAATGAACCCAATCAATACTACTATATTAATTCTAGAAAGCTATATTCAACATCTCACAACCACTATTTTTTTCACCTCAAGATCATCCCCGGTTCAAGCTTAGTGTTTACTACTATACGTAGGTGACAACACAACCTCTCACTCATTATACATACTTAAAACTATTAGCCATAGAGATCGCATAGAATTAGAACCTACAACATATTCTCCTCCACACCATATCTCATACTCATCTAATCAACATACTTATAAATATTATCCATAGAGATCACATAGAATTTGAGTCTACAACACTTTCTCCTCTACACCATAGCTAATACTATCTAATCATCACACTTTAATCACTCAATAAGTGATACCCACCAAGTATCACCCAAGGAAAGATCAATCATGCTACTTAATAATTTATTTATCTTCTTTCATGAAGAGCCATTATTAATTATTCTATGAGTGTAGCTACGCCATTTGATTCAACATTAACATCATCATGAGGATTACCTCCCTCTAAAATTATCATATATTAGTCAATTCTATAGGATGCTAAACACCAATTCAACTGTAACACCAAGACAACAATCCACTTAAATTCTTAAGGTTTTTATTAATACACTAATCCATAACTAAAACTTATTATTAGGCGATCACTAACTTCAATACTTATCATATGATAAAACCTTCATCGTAAAACCCAGTTACCCTTCCACCACTAATACTAAACTAAGGTATAGAGCTATCCTTAGTTTTACCTAACAATAATTTTATTACGGGCTTCACTTAACTCTTAAACACCACAATAGTGGTCCCTACGTACCTATCACATAAGCAAGTCCAAACAAAATCAACCGAATACAGTCATTAATAGTACCATTACCAAATCACATTTAAGATAAGTTATCAATCAAATCCCTTAGGTATCAATAACCTCCACTAGTATTTTCCATTTTCATGTAAAACTCATTATTTTTTATTACATTAAGAATTTGTTCACATAATAAACTCAAAGATAATGTCACTTTGATAGTCCTCAAAAGGAATTAATTATAATTTCAAATAATATAACTGTAAAAGAATTCCAAATATAATCTCAATGACTAGATCACACAAAGATTCCCACATAATATCAAATAACTAAACCACACAAGTATCCATCCACAATATCACAAGCAAGAGCCTCTCATTAAGGGAAACACATATCACCACAACCTTTTATTAATGATTCTTTTTATTATCTTTCCTTGAGATATGTTATTATATTATCCTCTCAATTCTTATATCATCAATTTTATTTATAATATTACTAAAAATAATTAAGAACCATAAAATTATTAGTTTTACAACAACAAGAAATTATATAATTTTATTACAATTATCAAAAAAGCAACTTAGCCAATTTTCATCACTGAAATTCAAACAAAAATAATTCACGACAATGACAATAATCAACCAACCCAAGCCCAACAAAATATCAAAACACAAGCAACCAAATAAGGTTACTACTTTTACAAGTCTCTACCTATTTACAATAATCTTTAGCCCATTTTAATGGATATCAATCAGAATCTCCTATATTTCAATTTGAACTTACTAAGATAACAATTGAAATCAGCTACATTGAAATTAAGCTTTGTTAAGATACCATATAGAATAATCTAGATACCAATTTCTTGCAACCCAATAGTCAAAGATTCTAAGTCACGATGGAGAGAAATAACAAAAAATGACTTCAACATATTTTATAGCCTTCCAATAGTTGGGTGTGAGGCCCTACACACCAATCTGCATAACTCTAATTTACATTGCTCTTGTACTTATGGAATTGGTTAAACTAATGCTCTGATACCAACTGTCAGAATCCAAACTAATGGACCATGAAAGGACCTACATTATCCTATAATATGTGGAAGACTTCTATTTTTAAGGAAATATTAGATTAAATAAAATAAACTAAATTAAATATCAATAAATGAAATTTTTCAAAAACTTCTTAAAATTGTCCTTAACTAACCCAAGACTCGGTCAAAAAAGTACAAGAGCTACCTATTATAAAATAGACTGATGATAAAATAAATAATACAAAGACACTAACATCTTTAAAGAAGGAAGTGCACAAGTTGGTGTTGAATATTGTCATTCATCAAGAAAATGGGAACTAACATGCTAGGGGTGGAAAATGGGTGGATTAGAACTGATTTGGATTAATTGAATATAGATTAAGCTTAAATAAACTGGATTGCCATTCACCCATATAAGATATGGGTAAATATGTATTTGGTTAAATATAAATTGAGTTAAAATAGTTTCAATATATTATAAATGTATTTACATTATAGTGAATGTCTATCAAGAATATAGATAAGATCTATCAAGATCAAATAAGGTATATCAAGATCTAGTTGATATCTATCAGGATTTAAAGTATCTGTCTTTTAGTTAGAAACTAGAGGTATTTTACCCAAAAGTAGAAGGGTTTTGTTCATTATATCCTTAATCTTATGATCTCTCAACCATTAAAGAAATAAAGAAGTCTCCTCTCTTCTATCTCTATTTATTCTTGTTGTTCTTACTTTATTTTTATAACACGTTATCAGCACGAGACTCTTCCAAATAAGGTGAGATTATAAATCTAAAGGTAATTTTAAGGTTAGTAATTCCTTATGTTTTTTTATCTTTCGCTAATAATGATATAATTTTTTGTGGATTTGAGGAAATATAATTGGTTTAGAACCACTTATGCTTTTAATTTGTTCATGAAGAACAATATTGTTAAAAGATATGATGATGATTTAAGTCTCATCTCATTAAGAGGGTAAGACATTGGATTACAAGTTCCAATGCACCATGATGATACGATGTTCGGTTCAAAGTCGCATTGAATTATAACCTAAGATACCTTTATATGGATAAGATTTTGAGTTTGAATCTCAATGCACCATATTAATGATATTATGATGGCTAATACATAAAATAATATTATTTGATAAAAATTCATGAAACTTGTTAATAGAATATGCTCCATTCCATGATGTGAATGTGGTAGAAATATATGATAAGTCTATCAGATGATAATTTTCTCTATTCTTGAAGTGAAGGTAATAGTAAGAATGATACACTTTAAAAGATATGTATGCCTCGATGTGCTCCGAAGTAGCAATATCATGAAACTGGTTATAAGCTATCAGAATTTGATTGGCTTAAGGCATGATTATATTCCATTCTTCGGAAATGAGAAGCATATTAATGCAAACGTGTACCTAATTGTGATGGCATCACAACTCACCTCCAAAAGAGGTTGAATAATTGAGAAGAGGTAATTTGAAATCTACTTCTGAAGTAGTAAATTTGAAATTTATTCATGTAATAGTAAATCTTAAATTTACTAAAGTATAAGGTACATGTTATGGTAAACTTAGAGTTTACTAAAATAAAAGTTCATAAATTGATATGAATGATTGCGTATTCCAAAGAGGTGCATACTGAGTATTGAACATATATTGTAGAATTAAAAAATTCTTCATATTGCTTGTTCTCATGATAAGTTGGTTGGACCAACTAATTTTGGGATTGGATCCCTCAAAATCTGAAATGTCTAAAAGATGAATATGGGTCCATTCATAAGTCATCTAATCTATTTACATGCATCGATATAAGATGATCACATGTGATTTCTTGTCAACCTATAGTTTGACATTCATCAAGTTGCTTGCTCGATAAAATTGAGTTAAGAGGATAATTTTTAGATTGTGTAATTAAGACAATTCATCTTGATGATGAGGGTTTAACATTGAATGTATTCGATAAAAGCTAAACCAATGCTAATGAGAACAAAGCTTCATGTGTTGTTTTGAAATATGATATATTGCATACAATATCACTTTTATGCAATAGACCAATAAACGATGATTATTTCTTCCCTCTCAATTAGTTCAAGGTCAGGAATAGGCTATTCCATCTAATAGTTGATGTACGGTATACAATTAATAACCATACCATGATGCATAAAGATGGATTTCTCAAAGAAGATGTAGGATGTATGTTACTTTTTCTAACATAAAGGGAAGATTATAAGAAGTGATGAAATAGGTTCGGAATTATCACCAAATCCTTACTAAAAAAATAATTCAAGTCAAATGTCGAAAGCATTCCACATTTAATCTGTAGGTGCTTCTATTTTGTGTTTCTAAAGGAAAATGTCTATGCATGCGTAAAGCATGACTACCAATCGATTCCAAATGAAATAATCCTTGAAAAGAATAAGAAGTAAATAATCATAATAAGAATGGAATATGCTCTTGAAAAGTATACGACATAACACTTTATGAAACCTTATGAGAGGTTCAGGTACCTGAAAATAATGAAGTGATGAGATCTGAAAATGTTATGTCATACTGTGAAACAATACAAAATAATATATTATCAATGATATCTTTGATACAATATTGGCAAAATATTGTGAAAGATAATGATGATCTGAATTCTACATTTATTTAAGCATGCTGCCATAGAAACATTTATCAAGTGACAGGAAAGGAGGAATCTTAGTAAGCATAAAACTTACTTAATTTGTAATCCAAACACTTGACGATGTCACACGTGAAATGCTAATTATTGTTACTTGAAAAATTTATATGAAACATTGCAAGGATTCAAAATGTTTGAAGTATATAAAATTTCTGGAGAACTTATTTATAATTCTTATATTGCATAAGTTTATTAGTTGAAAATAATTGGAACTCTTGGAGAGTTTTCAAAGCTATAGATTATTTGCTAACATGAGAAATATACCAAATTAAATTTGTTATGTAGTAACATATCTTAGTACAAGTGATGTAGTAATGTATCTTGCAAATACTATAAGGCCTAATACAACTTTTTTTGATTAATTTGTTAGTAAGGTATAATTTTGCTCCTAGTAGGAGACATTGAAATGGGATCAAACAAATAATCTTATAATATTATTATAAAGATTGCAATCCTGGTCTTATTGGTCATGCTGATGTTGGGTACTTATTTGACACTCATAAAGATTCATCTCAAACAAGCTATGGTTTTATATGTGCTGGTACTGCTATATCTTGGAGGTATACAAAGCAGTCTATCATAACCACTTTATCAAATCATGCTGAGATAATAGATATTCATGAAGTGAACTGAGAATGTGTGGCTGAGGTCCATGATACATCTCATTTGAGAAAAATATAGTTTGAAATGTGACAATGTACCTCAATTTTATACAGAGATAATGCAGCATATGTAATATATCTTAATGAAGGATTCATAAAAGGAGATAGAATAAAGCCTACTTTATCAAAGCTTTTCTACATACATGAGCTACAAAATAATGGTGATATTAGCGTGCAACAAATTTTTTCAAATGATAATGTGGCGGATTTATTCACCAAATCTCCTCCAATTGAAACTTTTAAAAAGATGGTGCACAAGATCTGAATGTAAAGATTTAAGGATATTCTCATTAGGGGAGTTAATAAACATTGTAATCTTTTTCCCTAATGAGGTTTTGTATCACTGGATTTTCCTTGTAAGGATTTTAATGAGGAAGTCAATATGCATATTTTTATAGATGTGTACTATTTTTCCTGCACTAGATTTTTTTCCCACTGAGTTTTTTTCTAGTAAGGTTTTAACGATGTACATTATCTATCAATTAGACATTCAAGGGTGAGTGTTATAACTGTATTTACATTATAATGAATGTCTATCAAGAATATAGATAAGTTCTATCAATATCTAATCAGATATAATAAGATCTATCAAGATCTAGTTAATATCTATCAGGATTTGAAATATCTGTCTTTTAGTCAAAAACTAGGAGTATTTTTCTCTACAAATAAAGGGGTTTAATTCATTGTATCCTCAATCTTATGACCTCTCATATCTTAAGAGAAATAAAGAAGTATACCTAGAGGGTCTTCTTTGTTCTTCAATCTACGAGTCTGATAGTCTCAGATTCTGACTAGAATATCTTCATAAAGACTGTTCTGAACAACAATGCTTTTAAGAGGGACTATGATTGATGGGTGACCTAAGCATTTCTTGAGAAAAGAGACATGAAAGACCGCATGAACTGAGGCTAGATCTAAAGGCAAATCGAGCTCATAAGCTACCTTGCCGAGGAGACTGAGAATCTTGAAAATTTCTCATTGAATAATCATAATTCATTTTAGAAGCTAATACTAGGCATTCTTTGGATGAAATTAGCTAGGAAGAAAATTCGAGGTATTAGAATATCTCCCCCTGAGGAACATTCGTCCTTGAATAAGACTGGCTGAGAGGGGGAACAATAAACTAGACATGGATAATTGGAACATGATCTCATAACTGATAAGCTGAACATAACATACTGAACATATATGTCTAATGCATGTGTACCTGATTCATAAATACATAACTGAGTGCTCTGAGGAACTAAATTTTCTCACAATGAGAATGCATGTCTGATGTATAATTATATAACTGAGTTGGTACATGAATTTATGACCGAATATGCAATGGAACTTGATACCAAGATTGTGATGACACATGAGCATAAAACTGAATACAAAGTTTTTACTAAATATAGAACGTGAAGATGAATAAACTAAAAGAGAACTGTTACCTTGAGCATGATTTGGATTGGCGGGAAAGAGGTGAGGATACTTGGCAAGCATGTTTTCTTCTACTTCCCAAGTAGCTCCCTCGACAGATTGATTTTACCAAAGAACTTTGACTAGAGGGACTTATTTGTTCCTCAATCTACGAGTCAGATAGTCTAAGATTTTGACTGGAATCTCTTCATACGAGAGGTCGTTCTGAACAATAATTATCTGAATAGGAACTACGACTAATGGGTCACCTACGCACTTATTGAGAAAAGAGACATGAAAAATTGGATGAACTGAGGTTAGATCTGAAAGAAAATTGAGCCCATAAGCCACTTTCCCGAAGCGACTGAGAATCTTAAAAATTCCCCAAGGAATAATCATCATTCACTTTAGAAGCTAATACTGGGCATTCTTGGGACAAAAATGCTAGGACAAAAATTTGAGGTATTACAATATCACCCCTTTGGGAATATTCATCCTCGAATGAGACTGGCTAAGAGAGGGAACAATAAGTTGAACATGGATAACTGGAAGATGATTTCATGACTTACAAGCTAATCATAATATACTGAATATGCATATGTGATTCATGTGTAACTGATTTATGAATGCATAACTGAGTGCTCTGAGGAACAAAATTTTCTCACAATGAGAATGCATGTCTGATGCATAATTATATAACTAAGCTGGTACATGAATGCATGATCGAATATGCAGCGGCACTTGATATGAATTTTGTGATGACACATCAGCATGAAACTACATACCAAGTTTTCACTGAATACTGAACCTGAAGCTGAATAAGCTTAAGGAGAACTATTACCTCGAGCTTGATCTGGATTGGCGGGAAAGAGGTAAGGATACTTGGTACACATGTATGCTTCTATTTCCCATGTATCGTTTTCGATGGATTGGTTTCACCAAAGAACTTTTACTAGAGGGACTTCTTTGTTCCTCAATCTACGATTCTGATAGTCTAAGAGTTTGACTGGAATTACTTCATAAGAAAGGTTGTTTTGAATAGTAATGCTCTGAATAGGGAATATGACTGATGGGTCACCTACGCAATTATTAAGCAAAGAGACTTAAATAATGGATGAACTGAGGGTAGATCTGAAGGCAAATAGAGCTCATAACCTACCTTACTGAAGCGACTGAGAATCTTAATATTCCTTATCGAATAATCATCATTCACTTTATAATCTAATACTAGGCATTCTTGGGATGAAATTAACTAGGAAGAAAATTCTCAGTAATACAATATCTCCCCCTTAGGAACATTTGTCCTCAAATGAGACTGGCTAAGAGGGGGAACAATAAGCATAACATGGATAACTAGAACATGATCTCATGATTGACAAGATGAACATAACATACTAAACATTCATATCTGATGCATGTGTAACTGATTCATGAATGCATAGCTGAGTGCTTTGAGGAACTAAATTTTCTCACAATGAGAATGCATGTCTGATGCATAGGTATATAACTGAGCTAGTGCATGAATGCAAGACCGAATATACAATGGCACTTAATACCAAGTTTGTGATTACGCATGAGCATTAAATTGAATACCAAGTTTTTATTGAATACTGAACGTGAAGATGAATAAGCTTAAGGAGAATTGTTACCTTGATCTTTATCTAGATTGGTGGGAAAGTGGTGAGGATACCTGGCATGCATATCTGCTACTACTTCCCAAGTAGCTCTCGCGATGGATTGATTTTGCCAAAGAATTTTTACTAGAGGGACTTCTTTTTTCCATAATCTACGAGTCTGATAGTTTGAGATTTTGACTGGAATCTTTCCATGAAAGTGGCTATTCTGAACAACAATATGCTGAATAGGGACTATGACTGATGGGTCACCTACGCACTTCTTGAGCAAAGAGACATGAAAAACTAGATGGACTTAGGCTAGATCTGAAGGCAAATCGAGCTCATAAGCTACCTTTCCAAAGTTACTGAGAATCTTGAAAATTCCTTATGGAATAATCATCACTCACTTTAGAAGATAATACTAGGCATTCTTGGGATGAAATTAGCTAGGAAGAAAATTTAAGGTATTACAATATCTTCCCATCAGAAACATTCATCCTCGAATAAGACTAGCTGAGAGAGGGAACGTAAGCTGAACATGGATAACTGGAACATGATCCCATGACTGACAAGTTTAACATAATATACTGAATATACTTATCTGATGCATGTGTAACTAATTTATGAATGCATAACTGAGTGCTCTGAGGAACTAAATTTTCTCATAATGAGAATGTATGTCTGATGTATAATTAAATAACTGAGTTGGTACATAAATGCATGATTGAATATGCAATGACAGTTGATACCAAGTATGTGATGACACATAAGCATGAAACTGAATACCAAGTTTTTATTGAATACTAAACGTGAAACTGAATAAGCTTAAGGAGAACTGCTACCTTCATCTTGATCTAAATTGGTAGGAAAAAGGTGAGGATACTTGGCATGCATGTCTGCTTCTACTTTCCAAGTAGCTCCCTCGACAGATTGATTTTTCCAAAGAACTTTAACTAGGGGGACTTTTTTGTTCCTCAATCTATGAGTCTGAAAGTCTATGATTTTGACTGGAATCTCCCTCTAAACAACAATGCTCTGAATAGGGACTATGAATAATGTGTCAGCTATGCACTTCTAGAGAAAAGAGACATGAAAGACTGGATAAACTGAGGCTAGATCTGAAGGCAAATCAAGCTCATAAGCTACCTTGCCAAAGAGACTGAGAATCTTGAAAATTCCTCATGAAAAAATCATCATTACATTATAAGCTAATACTAGGCATTCTTAGGATGAAAATTCTAGAAAGAAAATTTAGGGTATTACAATATCTCCCCCCTGGGAATATTTGTCCTCGAATAAGACTGGCTGAGAGAGAGAACAATAAGTTGAACATGAACTGATCATAGATAACTAAAACATTATCTCATGAATGACAAGATGAACATAACATACTGAACATCCATATTTGATGCATGTGTACCTGATTCATTAATGCATAACTGAGTGCTCTGAGGAACTAAATTTTCTCACAATGAGAAAGCATGTTTGATGTATAATTTTATAACTGATCTGGTACATGAATGCATGAACGAATATAAAATGGCACTTGATCCAAGTTTGTGATGAGATATGAGCATGAAATTGAAAACCAAGTTTTCACTGAATACTGAATGTAAAGCAGACAAAGCTTAAAGTGAACTATTCCTTGAGCTTGATCTGGATTGGCGGGAAAAAGGTGAGGATACTTGGCATGCATGTATGATTCTACTTCCTAAGTAGCTCCCTCAATGGATTGATTTATTCAAAGAACTTTGACTAGAGGGACTTCTTTGTTCCTCAATTTACGAGTCTGATCATCTAAGATTTTAACTGGAATCTCTTCATAAGAGAGGCTATTATAAACATTAATTCTCTGAATAGGGACTAGGACTGATGGTTCACCTACACACTTCTTCAGAAAAGAGAAAAGAAAGGCTAGATGAATTAAGGCTAGATCTGAAGGCAAATCGAGCTCATAAGCTACCTTACCGAAGTGACTGAGTCTTAAAAATTCCTCATGGAATAATCATCATTCACTTTAGAAGCTAATACAAGGCATTCTTGGGATGAAATTATCTATAAAGAAAATTTAGGGTATTACAATATCTCCCCCTTAGGAATATTCATCTACGAATGAGACTTGCTGAGAGGGGGAGTAATAAGCTGAACATGGATAATTTGAACATGATCTCAGGATTGTCAAGCTGAATATATCATACTGAACATGAATATCTAATGCACGTGTAACCAATTCATGAAAGCATAACTGAGTGCTCTACGGAACTAAATTTTCTCATAAGGAGAATGCATGTCTGATGCATAATTATATAACTGAGCTGGTACATGAATGCATGAACGAATCTGCAATGGCACTGGATACCAAGTTTGTCATAATACAAGAGCATGAAACTGAATATCAAGTTTTCACTGAATACTGAACGTGAAGCTGAATAAGCTTAAGGAGAAATGTTACATTACGCTTGATCTAGATTGGCGGGAAAAAGGTGAGGATACTTGGCACACTTGTCTGCTTCTACTTCCCAAGTAGCTCCCTCAATGGATTGATTTCACCAATGAACTTTGACTAGAGGGACTTCTTTATTCGTGAATCTATGAGTCTGATAGTCCAAGATTTTGACTGGAATCTCTTCATGAAAAGCGTTGTTCTGAAAAGCAATGCTATGAATAGGGACTACGATTGATGGGTCACCTACGCACTTCTTGAGTAAAGAGACATGAAAAACAGGATGAACTAGTCTAGATATAAAGGCAAATTGATCTCATAAGCTACCTTGCCGAAGCGACTGAGAATCTTGAAAATTCCTCATAGAATAATCATCATTCACTTTGGAAGCTAATACTAGGCATTAGTGGGACAAAATTATCTAGGAAGAAAATTTAGGTTAATACAATATCTCCTCCTTGGGAATATTCGTCCTCGAATGAGACTGCCTGAGAGGGGGAACAATAAGATGAACTTAAACTGATCTCATGACTGACAAGATGACCATAACATACTGTACATGCATATCTAATACATGTGTGACTGCTTCATGAATGCATAACAGAGTGCTCTGAGGATCTAAATTCTCTCACAATGAGAATGCATGTCTGATGCATAATTATATAACTAAGCTTGTAAATGAATGCATGACTGAATATATAGTGGCATTTGATTCCAAGTTTGTGATGACACATGAGCATGAAATAGATTACCAAGTTATCACTGAATACTAAATGTGAAGCTGAATAAGCTTAAGGAGAACTATTACCTTGAGATTGATCTCGATTGGCGGGAAAGAGTTGAGGATACTTTGTACGCATGTCTGCTTCTACTTCCTATGTAGCTCCCTCGATGGATTGATTTTGCCAAAGAACTTTAACTAGAGGGACTTCTTTGTTCCTCAATCTATGAGTCTGATAGTCTAAGATTTTGACTGAAATCTCTTTATAAGAGATGCTGTTTAGAACAGCAATGCTCTGAATATAGACTACGACTGATGGGTTACTTACGCACTTCTTGAGCAAAGAGACATGAAAGACTGGACAAACTGAGGCTAGATCTGAAGGCAAATCGATCTCATAAGATACATTGCCGAAGCAACTGAGAATCTTGGAAAATTCGTCATGGAATAATCATCATTAACTTTAAAAGCTAATACTAGGAATTCTTGGAACGAAATTAGCTAGGAAGAAAATTCGGGATATTATAATATATCTCCTTAGGTACATTCATCCTTGAATGAGACTGTGTAAGAAGGGGAACAATAAGCTGAACATGGCCAACTGGAACATGATCTCATGACTAAAAAGCTGAACATAACATACTGAACTTGCATATCTAATGCATGTGTTACTCTTTCATGAATGCATAACTGAGTGCTCTGTGGAACTAAATTTTCTCACAATGAGAATCCGTGTTTGATGCATAATTATATAGCCGAGCTGGTACAAGAATGCATGAGGGAATATACAATGGAACTTGATACCAAGTTTGTGATGGCACATGAGCATGAAACTGAATACCAAGTTTTCACTGAATACTGAACATGAAGCTATATAAGCTTAAGAAGAACTGTTACCTTGAGCTTGATCTGGATTGGAGGGAAAGAGGTGAGGATACGTGGTATGCATGTATTCTTCTACTTCCCAAGTAGCTCCCTCGATAGTTTGATTTTACCAAAGAAGTTTGACTAGAGGGACTTCTTTGTTTCACAATCTAGGAGACTTATAGTCTAAAATTTTGACTGAAATCTCTTCATAAGAGAGGTTATTCTTAACAACAATGCTCTAAATATGGAATATGACTGATGGGTCACCTATTCATTTCTTGAGCAAAGAGACATTAAAGACTGGATGAACTGAGGCTAGATCAGAAGGCAAATCGATCTCATTAGCTACCTTGCCAAAACGACTAAGAATCTTGAAAATTCCTCATGCAATAATCATCATTCACTTTAGAAGCTAATACTAGGCATTCTTGGGATGAAATTAGCTAGGAAGAAAATTCGAAGTATTACAATATCTCCCCCTTAGGAACATTCATCTTCGAATGAGACTAGCTTAGAGGGGGATTAATAAGCTGAACATGGATAACTGAAACATGATCTCATGACTGACAAGCTATACATAATATACTGAACATGCATATCTAATGCATGAGTAAATGATTCATGAATACATAACTGATTGCTCTGAGGAACTAAATTTTCTCACAATGAGAATGTATGTCTGATGCATGATTATATAACTGAGCTGGTTCATGAATTCATGACCGAATATGAAGTGACATTTGATACCAAGTGTGTGATGACACATGAGCATGAAATTAAATACCAAGTTTTCACTGAATACTGAACGTGCAGCTGAATAAGCTTAAAGAGAAATGTTACCTTGAGATTGATCTGGATTGGCGGGAAAGAGGTGAGGATACTTGGCACACATGTCTTCTTCTACTTCCCAAGTAGCTCCCTCGATGGATTGATTTTGCCAAAGAAATTTGAATAGAGGGACTTTTATATTTCTCAATCTACAAGTCTAATAGTTTAAAATTTTGACTAAAATCTCTTTATAAGAGAGGCTGTTCTGAATAGCAATGCTTTGAATAGGGACTACACTGATGGATAACGTACTCACTTTTTGAGTAAAGAGACATGAAAGTTTTGATGAATTGAGGCTAGATATGAAGGCAAATTGAGCTCATAAGCTACCTTGACAAAGTGACTGAGAATCTTGAAAATTCCTCTTGGAATAACCATCATTCACTTTAGAAACTAATACTAGGCATTCTAGGGATGAAATTAGCTAGGAAGAAAATTTGGAATATTACAATATCTCTCTCTTGGGAACATTTTGTAATGCTCAGATTTTCTGAACCAAAATGCTACACGATGCTCATGACCCCAAAGGACCACAAGCTAACCCATGACTGATATCTGTACCTGTAAACTGCATAATATCTCATAAAATATGCAGAAACATGAAGTGTAAGGCCATAAGGTTCAA
Source organism: Capsicum annuum (assembly GCF_002878395.1). NCBI lineage: Eukaryota > Viridiplantae > Streptophyta > Magnoliopsida > Solanales > Solanaceae > Capsicum > Capsicum annuum. Next base: position 156,827,605 of record NC_061121.1, on the reverse strand, counting down.
TACTGATACATATCTTAATAACATGGTCTAAAAATACCAAAAAGAAACATAAATACCAAAGTCTGAACATCTAATCTGATATCTAGTCTATAATCTTCTAACTGAACTGAATAAGGAGTTGAAGGAACATGTCTTCAAATAACTCCATGAACTGAAAAGCTAATCTAAAATACTATAATAAAGTAATAATAATATTGTCCTTGAATAAAGAGGAGCACTGACTGCTGAAATCTGCAATGCTACTGTTGCTCTGAAACTCGTGCCTCTGTATGTATGGCACCAAATAAAATAGCATAGCGTGAATGTGTTAGTACGACTGAATGTACTGAGTATACGAGTGAGGTAGGCTAAATGCAAAGGGTTTTATATGCATGAACAATGCTGACTGATATGAATGTGAGAATACATATATAAATACATAACTGCAACTGAACTCATGGTGATACTGACTACTGAGTCTAAATACTGACAACATGAGATTACTGATGCTGAGATAATGAATGACCGAGTTTATTGATATTGAGATACTGAAAGACTGAGTTTACTGATACTGATAAATAATTCACTAATAATTGAGGAAATGATATTGTATTACTAAATACTGGGAGACTAATACTATATTACTGATAAATAATTAATTATTTCTGATAGTTTTGACTATAAATAACCGATTTAATTGACCGTAGATAACAGTCCTGAAATTAAGATTGTGATAACATGACTAGTAAGTATGAATACTGATGACATGCATTTACGGATAACATATCATGAATGATAACTAAATTATGATAACTGATATATCTAATAACGTGAGTTATAATAACTGATAGCATAAATGACTGTATCTGACAGTCCTAAATCTGATAGAACTAGCTGAGTTTTATACTATATCTGAGTTGACTGTATCTGACAGTCTTGATATCCTGAAGAACTATCTGAGTTCTTTAACTGAGACTGATACTAAAACTGTGGGAAGTAGTTATCTAACTAACATGCCCCAAATACACTATAATAAATAAGCTGGGGTTCAATCTCAGCCTTGATTGAAAGGGTGTCAATACCGTGCTATTAGTAAGGACAAGCTGTGAGTGACCCTCATCTGGTAGGTACTATAATTAGAACGATGGGAACCCTCATCTGACAGGTTAATACACCTCATCTACCCTCAAATGATAGGTATTGATGTCTCAAACTATGCTGGTTACATAGTTCTCAAATGCAAAGACTGCTTTTAAGAATCACACCCTCTACTGACAGGTAAGTTCCCATCCTTAGGTTCGCTCGGTGCTGAATCCTACTCCAAACTGAATGACACTAAACTGATTATACTGAACTAATTTCCTAGTTCATACTAGAATTAACTGTTACTGATGGTTCAGTTTAACTGAACTGAACATAGACTGATTTTATTGAGTTCTGATGACTAGCGGAACACTACTAAATTCTGTTAACTTACTAAATGCTACTGAGTTCTGTTAGCTAACTGAGTTTACTGATGTCTGCACTGAATACTGAACTAAATTGTACTGATACTGAGATTTATTGAATTCCATAGACTGATGGAATATTACTGAGATTACATAGATTACTGAGTACTGAGTAAAACTTAACTGATACAACCTTTACATGAGCTTTCCTAAGTCATGAAACTGACTGAAGTCTACAGAACATGGCTTGACTGCGAGTATCATGAAAACATAACATGGCTCTAGGAACACAGCTATTTTTTTTGGGTACAAGCATCCCCAGGACTCGATAGAAGGAAACTGACAATTCTTGACATTCATTAATACATGATCAATATAAACCATTCATAATAAAATAAGTTTGGATTTCATGAAGTACATGGTTAATGTAATCTTGTTCATGGTACGAATGTATATAATCAAGATCATAATTTCATACTCTAATGTCATGACATTCCAACAACATATTCATTGTACAACAATAGCATGTAAGCCATTCAAGTATGAGGTCAATGGCATGAATTCACCGTTTAGGCCATATTAATCCATACTACATGTTTCTTGTTTCTCTTAAATATTTAATCAAACATCTTTCATGCACAACTTAGGCATAGGTGAAATCATAAAATTATCACAAAGTATAAATCACCAAATTTATGGACTTCAACTTATATTTCAACATAGTTTCATGATTTCACATAAAGATCCCAACTTGGGAAATATTTAACACCAACAACATGATCATCAACGTTCAACTTGAAATTTCAAGAACTCAACATAAAGTTCATATGAATAATATTACAAAATAAATTAGTTTTTATGATTCTTGAGATAACTCATGGAATTAAAAACTCAATTTAACATCATCAATATGAACATAATTATCCCACCATAAAATATTCATGATACATAACTTCAAACTTGATTATTGAGCTCCATGGATGAAAGGAATCCATGGATGAACACTATGCATACCTTAGTTCTTTATTTAACAAAGATCGACGGAGAGAATTTCTTAAAATTAAATCCCTATTTGCAAACTCTCTTCTTGTTCTTGATGAATTTTGAGAGAAATCAAGTATATGTTTCTAAATTATGCTGAATCTCGTGTTTGTGTGTATATATATAGAGGTGGGAAAGATTAAAATACCCCTAGAGAAAGAGAGAAAGACGAAGTTGTCCTCTATTTTCGGGCTTATTGGCTAAAGTAAATTGATCATAACATTTTACTCCAATATTCAAATTGGATGAAACCAATTGCATTGGAAAGAAGACTGAAGGATATTTCTATTGATATACAGCAGCTCTCACAGTTCATTAAATACAAGAAGTTATGATAGTTTGAAGTTGACTGAAATTTTTGACCTGAAATGCGCCTGGAATGCGGGAGAATTTCAAACCAGTGAGTTAGCCGCTGAAATGCACCTAAAATGCACCCGGAATGTGTCTAATACGTACTAGGGAATTTCTTCATTGCAACGCAACTTGAAAATCTAAAAATGAAGGTCGAAAAGGTCATCAAATAAATCCCCGAAGTTAGGAGGTCTAAAATGAGAGTAGGTGTTGAACTTGAACACTTAGTAAAAATTTTTTCTAAGTGTTGGAATCTCTCATGGAGATTTACGAGCTGAATTTGACATGCAATTTTTATGAGGTCTTACAATATCTCCACCTTGGGAACATGCGTCCTCGAATGAGACTGACTAAGAGGGGAGAAAAGATAACTGGCATGAGTACTGAGCATGAACAACTGAATATGATTTCAGGGCTGACATGACTGACAAGCTGAATATATCATACTAAACATGCATATCTGATGCATGAATAACTGATTTATGAATGAAGGATTGAGTGTTCTAATGAATGAAGTTTTATCAAATGAGAATACATATCTAATAAGCTGAGTCCATGCATATCTAATGCATGATTATATGGCCGACGCGATACGTGAATGCATGAAAAAAAGTATTTATAAGATGACCACACGTATCTGATGCGTGGATACATGACTGAACTGACTCATAAACATATGACTGAACATGCAATGGTAATGGTACCAAGTTTGGTACTGAAATCTGAATATGAGAATGAGTAAGCTCAAGGAATACTGTTATGTTGAACTAAAAATATCGATGATTCTGAGATTAATCACTCAATATGCATGAACAAAAACATGAGAACATAACTAAGTCTTGAATATGATACATGATTTGAACTGAGTCTGTAATACGTGACATGGATAGAGTATCATGGGCTAAACTGAGCCATTAAGAACATAGATTATGACTAAAATTTGGAGCTAGAGGGTCAGCTTATAAGTAACCCTTCCTCCAGCTGGATTCATCTAGAGAAAAGAAAGTGGCATGTTTAAATCACATAATGTCAGGGGATATAGGGTATCTCCCCCTTGGGACTCTAGGTCCCTTGAAAAATACGGACTTAGCTGAGATACTAAGGAAAACTAAGGAGGTGGACAAGGCACTTACGAACAAAATTGTGACTCAATAGCTGGGAACTGAAACTGAGACATGATGCATGAACTTAGCTGATTACGAGTGCATAAATATACTAACTTATCTGATTAATTGAATAACTGGTAATTAAATATTGGGTATGCAAGAATGAATTGTACTTAGTCTAAATAGCTGGACTGAGACTATAGAGTATTATGCATACGAGAAGGGACTGACTGACTAACATGAGGTAGCTGAGCATGGATTTACCAAAAAGGTTTGAACTGAGGATATACATGACGTGCTATGAATTTATCTGATCTGTAGGGGCATAGCATAAGTCATGAAAGCTGAGTATACTATAAAGCATGATACATGTACATGATTTATGAGCTGCAAGACCTAAGTTTTGAGTTTTTTGTATTCGTGAGACATGATTTGTTACACTGAGTGATTTAGATTTGACTCCCTATGATGGGAACTGAAAGCGCACATGATTCCATGGAAAACGTGTGAACATAAGCCGTATTCATAGAATTGATTCATACTGCAGGGTAAACTGAGATCCTTTATACTGGGAACTGAAATCGTACATGATTTATGGAAAAGTGCATGATCGTGGTTCATGGCCATAGAGTTGATATGTAAGACCTGAGTGGATTTCGTGATAGCTGAAGTACAAATCTTTGTACTGAGAAGAGGATGGGTTGGGAATCGTCTTCCCTTACTGCTTTTCTATACATATTGACACTACTACTGGAATATGAGAGTCTGACTTGGTCACTTGATCTATCATCACATTAGCTGCTTCTGTTTCCTCATCGACTAATAATATCATATCTAAACCTTCAGGCTTAATTTCAAGTAAATAAACTTAAATTCTAGCTTACACTGTTCAAGCCTCCTAATTTACCTTGGTACAACTATCCCAATGAATACATAATCTAATCAGACTAGATAATACTATCCTAACTCATCTACTACTAAAATCTTGGGTCCATGTATAACATGCTAGGTCTATACTATCGTATGATTTTGAGAAGGGATCTAATGACATATCAAAAATTGGATTTGAGTTTACAAAGGAGTTCTCACGATCATAAATAAAATCTATACAACTTTGGAACATGACTGAACTGAGGGGATATTGTCTAAGCATGTGGCAAATCCCATAACTGTCTCCAGGGACTGCATGAGAAAGCCCTATCTGTAGGACTTGAGCTTCACTGTTTCTGTTACCTTGAAAGTAAGGTAAGGTTGACATAAGGGGATACAAATGTGAATCTACATGGGTTCCTTAGAGAAACTTGCTATAGCATGATCTTGAGACATGAAAGAAGGAAAACTATTCCTAAAGCATCTCATAGCCTCCTGCAATAAGTGTGGTGCACAACACGCCCATGTACAGGATTCTACTTGATGCAGCTTTCAGAATTCCTATGACACTGTTGAACCTTAGGCTGTAATACCAAGTTTGTAATGCCCTAATTTTCTGAACCGAAATACTACACGGTGCTCATGACCCCGAAGGACCACAAGCTAACCCATGACTAATATCTGTACCTATAAACTGCATAATATCTCATAAAATATGCAGAAACATGAACTATAAGGCCATAAGGTTCAATACTGATACATATCTAAAAAACATGGTATAACAATACCAAAAAAAAAACATAAATACTGAGTCCAAACATCTAATCTGCCATCTAGTCCGAAAGCCTCTAACTAAACTGCATAAGGAGTTGAAGGAACATGTCTCCAACTAACTCCATGAACTAAAAAACTAATCTGAAATACTGTAATAAAGTAATAATAATATTGTCTTTGAATGAAGAGGAGCACTGACTGCTGAAATCTATAATGCTACTGCTGCTCTGAAACTCATGCCTCTGTACCTATGGTATTAAATAAAACACCATAGGGCAAATGTGTCAGTACGACTGAATGTACTGAGTATATGAGTGAGGTAGGATAAATACAAAGGGTTTTATATGCAAGAACAATGCTGACTGATATAAACGTGAGAATACATACATACATATGTATTTACAACTGGACTCGTAGTGCTACTGACTACTGAGTCTGAATACTGACAACATGAGTTTACTGATGCTGAGATACTAAATGAATGAGTTTACATATATTGAGATACTGAATGACTAAGTTTACTGATATTGATATGTAATTCACTAATAAGTGAGGAAATGATATTGTTTTACTGAATACTAGAAAACTGATACTATATTACGGATAAAGGAATGATTTTTTTTGATAGTTCTGATTATGAATAACTGATTTGATTGACTGTATATAATAGTCTTGAAATTAAGCCCGTGATAACATGACTACTGAGTATGAATACTTATGACATGTATTTACTAATAACATATCATAAATGATAACTGAATTAAGATAATTGATATATTTGATAACATGAGTTTTAATAACTGATAGCATGAATGACTCTATCTGACAGTCCTAAATCTAATGGAACTAGCTGAGTTCCGTACTGTATCAGAGTTGACTGTAGTTGACATTTCTGATATCCTGAAGAACTATTTGAGTTCTTTTACTAAGACTGATATTGAAATTATGGGAAGTAGTTATCTAACCGACATGCCCTAAATATGCTACAATAGCTGAGCTGGAGTCCAATCTCTTCCCTTATTGGAAGGGTGTCAATACTGTACCACTAGTAAGGATAAGCTGTGAGTGACCCTTATTTGGCAGGTACTCTAATGAAAATGGTGGGAACCCTCATCTGACAGGTTAAGCCACCTCATTTACCCTCAACTGATAGGTATTGATGTCTAAACCTATACTGGCTACATAGTTTTGGAATGCAAGGACTGCTTCTAAGAATCACACCCTCTACTAGCAGGTGAGTTTCCATCCTTGGGTTTGCTTGGTACTTAATCCTACTCCCAACTGAATGACACTGAACTGATTATACTGAACTAATTTCCTAGTTCATACTAGAATTAACTGAACTATTACTGATTGTTCTATTTAACTGAACTGAATATAGACTGAGTTTATTGAGTTTCGATGACTAGCGGAACACTACTGAATTCTATTAACTGACTAAATGCTACTGAGTTTTATTAGCTGACTAAGTTTCCTGATGACCGAACAGAATACTGAACTAAATTGTACTGATACTGAGATTTACTGAATTCCATAGAGTGATGGAATATTATTGAGATTACATAGATTACTGAGTACTGAGTAAAACTGAACTGATATTGCCTTTACATGACTTTTCCTGAGACATGAGACTGACTGAAGTCTACTGAACATGGCTTGACTGAGTGTATTATGAAAACATGACATAGCTCTAAGCACACTACTATATTTTTGGGGTACAAGTACCCCCAGGACTCGATAGAAGAAAATTGACACTTCTTGACATTCTTGAATACATGATCAATATCAACCATTCATAATAAAATAAGTTGGGGATTTCATGAAGTACATTGTTAATGTAATCTTGTTCACGGTAGGAATGTATATAATCAAGATCATAATTTCATACTCTAACATCATGACATTCCAACAACATATTCATTGGTCAACAATAGCATGAAAGCCATTCAAGCATGAGGTCAATGGCATGAATTCACCTTTTAGGCCATATTAATCCATACTACATATTTTTTATTTCTCTTAAACATTTAATCAAACACCTTTCATACACAACTTAGGCATAGGTGAAATCATAACATTTTCACAAAGTATAAATCATCAAATTCATGGACTTCAACTTATATTTCAACATAGTTTCATGATTACACATAAAAATCCCAACTTGGGAATCGTTCAACACCACCAAGATGATCATCAACGTCCAACTTGCAATTTCAAGAACTCAACATAAAGTTTGTACGAATAATACAACAAAATAAATTAGTTTTCATGATTCTTAAGATAACTCATGGAATTAAAAATTCAATTTAACAGCATCAACATGAATATAATCATCCCACTATAAAATATTTATGATACATAAATTAAGACTTGATTCTTAAGCTCCATGGATGAAAGGAATCTATGGATGAATATGATGCATACCTTAGTTCTTCATTTTACGAAGATCGATGGAGAGAATTTCTTGAAATTAAAACCCCAATTGCAAACCCTCTTCTTGTTCTTGATGAATTTTGAGAGAAATCAAGCATATGTTGCTAAATTATGCTGAATCTTGTGTTTTTGTATATGTATAGAGGTGAGAAAGACTAAAATACCCCTGGAGAAAGAGAGAAAGACACAGCTATCCTCTGCTGTTTTCGGGCTGATAGGCTAAAGTAAATTGATCATAACTTTTTACTCCAATACTCAAATTGGATAAAACCAATTATATTGGAAAGAAGACTCAACGATATTTCTATTGATATATAGAACGTCTCATAGTTCATTATATAAAGGAAGTTATGATAGTTTGAAGTTGAATGAAAATTTTGACCTAAAATGCACCTGGAATGCGGGAGCATTTCAAACCAGTGAGTTAGCCACTGAAAATATGCCCAAAATACACCTGGCATGCATCCAATATGTACTAGGGACACTCCCCATTGCAACACAAGTTGAAAATCTAAAAATGGAGGTCGAGAAGGTGATCAAATAAATCCCCGAAGTTAGGAGGTGTAAAATGAGAGTAAGTGTTGAACTTGAACACTTAGCAAAAAAAATTTCCAAGTGTTGAAGTCTCTTATGGAGCTTTACGAGCTGAATTTGACATACAATTTTTTTGGGGTCTTACATATTTGTCCTCGAATGAGACTGGCTGAGAGGGGGAACAATAAGCAAAACATGGATAACTAGGACATGATCTCATGACTAACAAGCTAAACATAATATGTTGAACATACATATCTGATGCAATGGTAACTAATTCATAAATGCATAACTGAGTGCTTTGAGCAACTAAATTTTCTCACATTGGGAATGCATGTTTGATGCATAGTTATATAATTGAGCTGGTACATGAATACATGACCGAATATGCAATGGAATTTGATTCCAAGTTTGTGCTGACACATGAGCATGAAACTAAATACCAAATTTTCACTGAATACTGAACGTGATGCTGAATAAGCTTGAGGAGAATTGTTACCTTGAGCTTGATCTAGATTGGCGGGAAAGAGGTGAGGATACTTGGCACGCATATATACTTCTACTTTCTAAGTATCTCCCTTGACGGATTGATTTCGCCAAAGAACTTGACTAGAGGGACTCCTTTGTTCCTCAATCTACGAGTCTGATAGTCTAAGATTTTGAATGGAATCTCTTCATAAGAGAGGTTGTCATGAACAACAATGCTCTGAATAGGGACTACGACTGATGGGTCACCTACACACTTCTTGCACAAAAAATACATAAAAGACTGGATTAACTGTGGCTAGATCTGAAGGCAAATCGAGCTCATAAGGTACCTTGCCAAAGAGACTAAGAATCTTGAAAATTTCTCATGGAATAATAATCATTCACTTTAGAATCTAATACTAGGTATTCTTGGAACGAAATTAGCTAGGAAGAAAATTTGGGGTATTATAATATCTTCCCCTTAGGAACATTCGTCCTCGAATTTACCATGTCACGTATTAACAATCTCCAGCTACCACATATTTATACTAAGATTCATTAACTAATACTTATATTAACTAACCATAAAGTGCTATAGTTAGCTAATAGACAAGGCTACCTCATACCTTAAATGTTAATTAGGAAGAATAATCTTAAGATCATACATTATCTTGAATCACATATATTACTGATATAATAATTATAGATGTACCAAATCTATATATGCCATCACCAGTATCTAATCAACAAAGTCATAAGCAACATACCACATCTTCCTCCATCCCATACTAGAGAGATATATATACAAACATATATATGAATCCATAAACTATAATTGTATCCTTTATAATGATAAGGACTTCTTGAATATGCAATCATTACCATGACACAACTCTTGGACCAATGACCTATTTGGAATAATCGTAATATCATAATCAAGGCCTTAGGCCCATATATATATTTGGAACTCATATCGATAATCATATTTATAAGTTGTAGCATATCTCAAACAATCTCACACATAGGAGGCATCTCACATATAAGAGAAATAATATAAATAAGCTTGTAATCATTATCTCACACAAGAGGAATCTCACATTAATGAGGCATAATATATATAGAAATGTAATCATCTAATGGATATCTTATATCAAAAGGTCAAACATCATGACTACGAGGAATATCACCTCTCTAGGCCAGTTACCTTATCGAAAAGAAACGTCGTCTTTATCTGTCCAACAATTATGACTAAAGGAAATATAAACTCTATAGGTCAATAATCAAGTCTAAGAGTAAATAGCATCTTTATAGGCCAATCATCATGTCTATACAGAAATAGCGTCTCTATGCGCCAATCATCATGTCTGAGAGGAAATAGCATCTCTACAGGCCAATCATCAAGTCTAAAAGAAAATAGGATCTATAAAGGCCAATCATCAAGTCTAAGAGAAAATAACATCTCTATAGGCCACATAATGTATCTAAGAGGAATATCATCTCTAAATGTCGAATATCACTTCCACAAGAAGTATAATAACAATAACACAAAAGCCATGATTCGGGAACATCATTACAAGTTACCAAGTCACGAAGTAAACTTATTCTAAGGTTTACTAGCCTCATCTATTTCTAAAATCCATAAATAAGTCTGCAAGGCTTAACAAAGGTTTAGGCCTAAGTGATCCAGATGATCCCACTTTTAATCCTCAATTTCCATAATTAGGCACACCATGCCTCAAATTAGGCTAAGGTATATAGTCTAACTTATAGATGTCAAATAAGCCACATTCAAGCCTAAGATATCAACTTCGACTAGAAACAAGGGTACTCAAGTCAAATCTACCCAACTTACAGTTTTAAGGCTACGACGCTAGCCCAATAAGGTCAACTATACAAATCATGCTTCAAATTCTAATACATCCCAAACATAGGTTTAAATCACAACAATGCTATAACTAATCTAAACTAGGGAGAGATAGAAATAGGATTCAAAAATAGTTTAAATATGCTATTTAATGGGTCCTAAGCCCTTATCTAAACTCCAAACATCAACAATCAAAGCGAAGTCATCCTACTCATAATCAAGCCTAACATCCATATACACAAACAACATATATCACACATCATTTATGGTGAAAAGTAGATTGAAGCGTAACTCAAGTCCAAGCAACAAAAACTTTACTTTATACACCATATGCTCGTCCTTTCTTTAGAATTCTCAAAATGCCATCACACTATCAAAATGACAATTTATTCATCAATATGAGACTAATGACACCTATATTACACTATTATGACTCGGGTCCAAAAATGACACAAAAATAGCAAGTGCATCCCACATACGAAATAGAGTTTCCAAGGCCAACCTAATGTTTATAAATGAACAAGGAATCATAACCCTCAAGAAATGGGTAAAAATTTAGCAGGCTTTGGGATAAAATCAAGCCCTAAGCTAAATTGAGGTTTTTGGTAAGAACATGGAAATTCAAGCATGAATTCAAAGGATTCTTATCTTAAATTTGAAGATAATCATGATAAAAGATAATAGTCAATCTCCCAATTCACTCACCATGACCAATTTTGAGTTATTACACTCATTTTGGGGTTTCTAGATATAAATAATGAATGGTAAATGACCCAAATGAATCTTGGGGCCTTTATACAGCCTCTACAGGTAAGGATACATTGCTATCATGGTCCTATGGGCTGCGATCATAGTACTATTTATTGCGATTGCGATTGCACTAAATGACAGTAACATCATAAGTAATTTTTGACCCTCATAACTCATCTAAATTCCAATAGTGATTTTTTAGTGTAAACCGCATTCCAAATCTGGTATATTCATCAAAACTTTCATCTAAGATCTTTTAGGAAAAAAGTGGGGCCCACACCTATAGTTTCATCATCTTTTGCAAAATTCGCTCAATATCCCAAAATAAGTTTGGGAGCCTTGATACCTAAACCAAGGGTCTATCTAGACTAAAATTGATGTTTTGGACATGACGTAAAAGTCAGATATAAATTTATTTCAACCAAATATAGGTCCCATACCCATTTTTTATTTTTTATTTTTCTGACCAATAGGTCAAAATGAGCTCGGGTGTGTTGGGACCCGAACCAAAGGTCTACCTTAACTAAAGTCTATATTAAGAATCTATTGGAGCAGTCTAAATTTGCATCCAAGATTTTTCACTAATATTTTTTCCCAGTGGCTATTTGGAACCAGTAAAACCTTTTAAATAAAGAATTGGTTCTAAGAACCAGACCTACTGCCTGATAACTCAACCATTGGTCCCAACAAGTCATAAATAACTTGGGGAAGGTATGGAGAAGATAAAAATATGAATATATGCATAAATATGAAAAATGACCTGAAGGGTCGTTAGACTTAAGTAGCTAAATTCACAGCTTTGGTATCTTCTTGGTAAGGGTTTCATTAGACCAGGTGTGTTACCTTGGGGATCTCCTATGTTTTTTAAGAATAATAAATATGACTCCATGGATATGTATATTGATTATAGGCATCATAATAAGGTGACAGTGAAGAGCTATTATCTTATGACTCGTACTAATGATTTGTTTGATTAGTTTCTGGGAGTAGCAGTGTTCTCTAATATTGATTTTGTGTTATGGTTCCCATAAATTAAGGATTCAGGCTGAGGTTATCCTGAAGATAGATTTTAGGGCCCATTATGGTCATTATGAGTTTCTCGTGATATCTTTTGGGTTGACTAATGCCCCAGTTATATTTATGGATTTGATGAACCATGTATTTTGACCTTATTTGGACTCCTTTGTGATCGTGTTTATTGATAACATCCTTGTGTATTTAAGGAGGGGATATGAGCATGCACGTATGTAATAATTATGCTCCAGACTTTGAGAGATCATTTTTTTTCTAAGTTCTATAAGTGTGAGTTTTGGCTTGAGTCGGTGACATTTCTTGGTCATATGTTCTATAAGGTTAGGATATGATTGGGCGAAGCCTACTCTCTGATTGAGGTTTGTAGCTTTTTTGGTTTGTCCAGTTTCTATAGATGATTTGTCAAGGGATTTTCTAATATTTGGCACCAGATTAACTTTGTAGTAGGTTACCTTCTAATTGTCTGAAGAGTGTGAGAATAGCTTTGGAAATATCAAGGAGATTTTTACTTTATCTCTTATTTTAGCCCTTGCTATAGAGAGTAAGGGATTCACCTATATTGTAATAATTATGGTGTTGGTTTAGGTTGTGTGTTCATGTAGTAGGATAATTTTATTTCTTATGCTTCAAGTTAACTAAAAGTAAGCAAGTACAACTATCCCACTCATGATTTGTAGTTGGCGGCGATAGTTTTCACACTTAAGATTTTGAGGCATTATCTTTATGGTGTGCATTATGATATTTTCATAGATCATCATAGTCTTCAACATTTTATAGCCTAGAGAGAGCTTAATTCTAGGCAACATAGAGAGATGGAGTTACTTAAGGATTATGATAACTCTATCTTGTATCATCTAATTAAGGCAAATATCGTAGAAGAGAACTTTAGCTGAAAGACAGTAAGTTGGGTAACTTGGCTTGTATTTTAGTTTCTCAGATGTTATTAGAATGGGACATTCAGTGCTTATCCAATTTGATTATATGGCTTTATAGTTCAGAACCTAAGAGGTTTATTGCTAGTGTTTAGGCAAGGTCATAATTATTTAAGTAGATTTGGGATCACCAGTTTGAGGATAAGAAGCATTGCATCATCTGTGATTAGGTATTGATTGGTTATTCTAAAAGGGCTACCATATATTTTGAGGGTATCTTAAGGTTGGATGGTTACAATATTATTCAAAGGGTTAGTGATCTGATTTTTTCAATTCTATATTACACTAACAGCTCTAGATATTTTATTCACTCAAGTATAGCTAGGATTTATAGATATTTGATATAGCATTATAGATGGAGCGCTATAAAGAGAGATGTGGCAAACTTTATAGCTCGTTACCTATATTTTTAGTATGTGAAGTTCGACTATGAGTGAATTAGTGGTTTGATTTAGAGATTTCCCATTCTCGAGTAGAAGTGGGAGAAGATCACCATGGACTTGGTTAGTAGTTTGCCTTGTACTTTTCTTTGTTCTGATGGTATTTAGATCATTGTAGATCGGTTGACCAAGTTGACAATATTTCATTCCTATTTAGATGTCATTTATTTTTGAGAGGTTGGCTTCTATCTGACTTAGTAAGATAGTTTATTTGCATGGTGTGCCTATATCTATCATTTCAGACAGTGTTCAGTGTTCACTTCTAGTTTTTAGAAAGCTTTTCAAAAGGAGTTGGGAACTCAGGTGGATCTTAGTATAGCCTTCCATCCTTAAATAGATAGCCCGTCAAAGAAAGATATTTAGGTTCTCGAGGATTTGCTCTAAGCCTATTAGGGATTTTAAAGGTCGGTAGGAGTAACATTTAGCCTTAGTCAGTAGGCATATAATGACAGTTATCATTCGTGTATTAAGATGGCTCCCTTTTAGTCTTTGTATGGTAGGAAATATAGTTCTCTGACTGCATGGTTTTAGACTTCTAAGATTAGACCTCATGGTGCTGAGTTTCTTTAGTAGTCGTTGGATTGAGTCAGGGTGATATGGGATAGGGTAAGGAAAACTCAGAGTACACATAAGGCTTATGTAGATTATAGACTTTGTGCCTTGAGATCTGGAGTTGGTGATCAGGTATTTCTCCATGTATTGCCCATGAAGGGTGTGATGAGGTTCGGGAGAAAAGGCAAGCTCAACCCCTGTTATACTGGACCCTTTGAGATCCTTTGTACAGTTGGTGAAGTGGCTTATAAGTTAGCCTTACACCCAGGTTTTTATATTGTCCATCCGGTTTACCATGGTTCATGTTGCGGCAATACATTCTCGATCCATACCATGTGCTTAGATGGGACTCATTCCATATGGATAAGTGGTTGACCTTCATGGAGGAGCTTGTGCTCATTGTTTCTAGTGATGTTAGTCGGTTGCACACTAGGGAAATTCCTATAGTTAAGTTTTAGTAGAGGCACTGCCCAGTAGATGAGGCCTTGAGAGATCGAGTGCGAGAGGCCGACCTAGTATCTTTACCTATTTGAGGTTTCAAGTACATCATAATGTTTTACTTTTACAGATGAAAGTTCTTTTATTAGTAGATATTGTAATGACCCTTTAGGTCATTTCTTGCATTTCTACTCATTTTCATTGTTTAGAGCTTTTCAATAGAAAACCCAAGTTATTTATGACTTACTGGGACTGCTAGTGTGGTTACTGAGCAGTTCTTTTTGTTTTAAGAGTCAATAACCTATTTTAAAGCCTTTACTAGTTTAAGTTGGCTATAGGGGAAAAAATTTAGTCAAATTATCTCGTATGTTGATTCTTACTATCCCAACAACTCTGAAATATTGATTTTAGGATATGTGGACCTTTGCCCCAGGTCCAGAGGAACCCAAGCTAAATTGATTAAAAGTAAAAGAAATGGCAAGTAGGTTTGGGAACCAATTTTATTGAAATAACCTCGAATAGAAATATTGATTGCGCCAGTGAGTTTGAAGCATCAAATTTGAAAGGGATTCTGAATGAATCCCAAGGTGATGGCGTAGACTTGGAAGAAGTCTCATCTGGTGCTGCTGCCTGCATCCGTAATACCTATGATCGTGTACGAGAGCTGCCAACCATCAATAAGTATTATGTTTGAAACACTTTGGTCATGTATTGCGTAACCTATACTATTGCCTCATAAGTGGCATCTGCTCGGTTTGATAGATATTATGTAAGGAATTGGATTATCATATAGGCGATATCTGTGGTAGGTCCAGGAATTGCAAAAGCAACCCAAAGTTTCCTTAAGAGATAACTGTGTACTTGGAAAGGGTATAAATGACCCATTCCGCCCGTTTTTCACAATTTCTTATCCATTTTAAGATACTTAAACCCTAAAAAGTGGGAAACCTTAGGGATAATATTTGTGGGTGATTTTGGGGCTTGGATAAAGATTATTTATGACTTTATCATTCCAATTTATGGTGAGTTTCCATTAATTATTGGCTAGAATTCCCTTCTTTTCCAAACACCCCTATAAGCTTGATGACTTGATTTTAACACCATTATAGCTCTAAATTCACCCTTCTTTTAGGGTAAATATTCCTTGAGCATAGAGGGGCATTGAGTTTGTTTCAAAAATTCAATTTCTATAAATAGGCCCCAAATGGTATTTTACGTAATTTTAAACCCAAAGAACAGTAGTGAAATATGGCAATAGTGAAATATGGGTATCATTCTTCTCGTTTTGATGACTAGATTGTGATTTTGAAAGAATGGGACATTGTAGAAGCTTCTCAAAAGGTCAAATTGGTGATTTAGTAGATTCTTTAGGCTTTCATTAGTGCCTAGGTAGGTTAGGTTTACCTTCTTTATAGAATGAGGTATCTCATAGTATTATTATGATATTATTCTAGTTATGGGATGGGATTTAGGTGTTGGAAGGATGAGTGAGACATTTGGTTTAAATAGGCTGTTAGGCTATCTTAAAATCATATAATTGGAGTAGTTAGCATAGTAATTCATGGCTTAGGTGGATTGAGCTTCATGGTATATACTTAGAATGAAAATGCCTTAATTACTCAAGGTAGGTGAAATTTCCCTAATTATTCATGTAGCGTAGAATTTTCCTTAGTTTCTCAAGTTGAGGGAGTTTTCTTTGTTTCTATTATTTATGTAGGATTGCCTTAGTGATTTATGTTGGGAAGGTTTACTATCTTAGGGATAATTATGACTTACTTGACATCTTTGAATGAACTTAGATACCTTAACCTAGTTTGGGGTAGGAGTTGCCTAAATGGACTTTCAGGGATTTGAAGTGGCCCCCTTTGACTCTTGAGGAGGTTTAATATATTTATTGAGTATGTTAGTTGGATATTGAATGATTGATGCTAATTTTTTTGAATCGCTAATGATATTGATCATATGTATGTTTAAGGATATAATTATAAGTATGAGCTATGAGTTACACATGGGATTATAGGTAAGGCTTCCGAATATGATTAATAATATGGCCTATGGACATCCTTAATTGTAATACCCCAAAAGTTTAGACATTTTCAGGATAATTCTTCGAACTCATAAGTAATAAATTTTAGTGCTTTGGTAGTTCTATGATCAAGGTTGATGCATATTAAGGCCTCAAAAGTGTCCTAGCTAACAGACGAATCAAAATATTTCCTTACCGATTGAATTAATAAGAAGGATATTGGTATAGTCAACTTCAAATGAGCATATATTTCATTATGCTATTAATTTCTGAGCTCCTCACCCACCAACAGATATATAATTGAATTAGCTTTCCAACGATACAAATTTTGGCAAAATCCGATATCGGAGCAAGGAGTTATGCTCATTTTACTCTAGTATGTCAGGCTGGGAAATTGAGTGACGACATTAGTGATAAGCTGACACAAGCGTGACGACTTATCACCAATGTTATCAGCCTTATAAAGATTTCCACCACAAGTGACAACATTTTTTGATAAGTCAACATGCCCCTGACGGCCTATCACCAATGTCGTCAACCTTGACCAAAAATTCAAGATTTCACCTTTTTGTGACGACATTTCATGATGACTTACCACCAGCTTGACGACTTGTCACAAATATTGTCAAGTATTTTTTTTCCAGTAATTGAGGGACGCTTTTACAAGGGTATTTTGGTGTTTTCCTTCACTTTCATGACTTATAACCCTCAAGAAGCGTATTATCTTCCATTCTCTTTAGTTAAAAATCTCAAAAAGCTCTCTCATACACTCTCAACCACAAGATTAGGGTTTCCTCTCAAGATCATCTCCTTAAGAACAAGAACATTCTCTCCCAAAGGGGTTAAATCCTAGACAAGAAAAATCAAGAGCAAGCCAAAGGATTTCTTCAAGAACCTTCCGAAATATTAGATATCTTTAAAGATTCAATCACTAAGGTATTTGCAGTGTTCATCCATGGATCCCTTTCATCCATGGAGCTCAAGAACCATGGTTTAAATTATAAATTGTAATTTCCTTGTTATGTTATGACTATGTTCATGTTGATGATTTTTGTTTGGATTCAAGGTTGTATCTTGATGTGTTTTTCATGAAGCATATGATTAGGTCAGTTGAAACCCATGAATTTTTTATGGATTAAGATTGTCAAATTGATAAGTACCCCTATGCCCAAATTTGTGCATGTAAGGTGTTTGATAAAATGCCAAGAATGATAGAATCCATGTTTTTATGACTTAATAGTGCTTAAATGACAAGCCCATGCTCTATTCTTTATAATTCCACATGAACTCCATATTATTAATGTATGTTATTGTTGTGAGATGGAATGATCATGATATTGAAGCAACACGAGTATATACATGTTATGCGTATCCCCTTCCATGTATAAGATGTTGAGAACCAAGTGTAGTGTGAAATCCCCTACTTATGATATTGTGAATTGTGGACTCTATTCTTATGATCAAGTCAATCATGTGTGTCAGTTTCCTTCCATCATGTTCTGGGGGTACTTGTACCCAAAAGATACAGTTATGTACCTAGAGCCATGTCATGTTATCATGATACTCTCAGTCAATCCATGATCTATAGAACTCAGATAGTTATGTGACTCAGGCAATCTCATAAATCTCATGATCTTAATTAATTCTCAAATAATAGTACTATTCCTTCACTCAACAGAAGTCAGTTACTAAGTCCATGTACAGTCAATTAATCATATTCAATCTCTTCAGATGGGTTTAGAAGTTAGCACCGAGTGAAACCAAGGATGGGAACTCACCTACCAGATAAGGGTGTGATTCTTAGCAGTCGTCCTTGTGTTCCAAGACTACTTAGCTAGCGTAGGTTGAGATATCTTAACCTGTCAGAGTAGGGTTGATGAGGTGATTTGACCTGTCAGACCAGGGTCCCACCATTCTCATTAGAGTAACCTATCAGATAAGGGTCACTCAAAGCTGTCCTTACCAGTGGCGAGGTATTGACACCCTTCCAATCAGGGCACAGATTGGACCCCAGATCCGGTATTATCGCGCATTTGGGTCATGTCGGTTAAACAACTATCTCCCACAGTTTCAGTCGCATTCTCAGTAAAAGAACTTAGATAGTTCTTTAGATTTGAGTATACCAGGACTGCCAGATATAGTCATCTCAATTACAGTACGAAACACAGGTAGTTTCGTCAGATTCCGGACTGTCACACACAGTAATCCATGTTATCAGAAATCTAAGTATTAGTTATGTTAGATATCAATAAGCCAAGTATTATCATATAGATCTAGATATCACAAATTCACGATCTCAGTCACTATATTTGCATGTTTACACTGTCACATTCATATTAGTCATTCAGTTAGCACTGCTCAGGCATGTAAGTCCTTTTGCATATAACCTACCTTAGTCGTATACTCAGTACTTTCAGTTGTACTGACGTATTTTCTCTATGGTGCATTCTTTTATGTTACACCAAAGGTTGAGAGTCACGAGTTCTATATCAGCAGTAGCAGTCATATTTAAGTACACAGAGTTGCAGTGAGTCCTCTTCTTTTGAGGATGATATGATTTGACTTCACTTATTTCCTTCGGTTATCTTCTAGTTTATGGAGTTAGTTGGAGACATGTCTCTTCAACTCCTTACTCAGACAGCATTTAGAGGCTTTCAGATTTAGTTCTAATTTGTTTCAAACTTCAGTTGTTTTGGGTATTTGTTACCCCATATGGATGTTATGATTTGTCAGATATTTTAGTTAGGTGAACCTTATGGCCTATTGTTTATGTTTTCCACATTTTACATGTATATTATATAGTGTATAGGTACAGATATCAGTCATGGGTTAGCTTATGGTCCTTCGGGGCCATAAGCACCGTGTAGCATTCTAGTTTAGAAAATTGGGCTGTTACAAACTTGGTACCAAAGCCTAAGGTTTAATAGAGTCCTAGGAAGTCTGAAAGCCGCATCTAGTAGAGTCTTGTACATGGGTGTGTTGCGCACCACATTTATGTGCAAGAGGCTATGAGATGTTTTAAGAATAGTTTCCCCTCTTTCAATATTCATGTCGTGCCAGTGAGCATAATCATAAGTCAATCTCTCAGTCTAATCCGCTTCTTCTCTTTATTTCAGAACAAGCCTCCTAAGAGAAGAAATCAGTCAGCCCCTCAGCCTGAAGAACCTTTGGGTGATCATGTTTATCATGCGGAGTTCAGGACCGCATTGACCACTCTTTCTCAGTCTGTGGATGACAAAAATAAATGGTAAATAGCTATTTCAGCCAATCCAGTGGCCAACTCAGCCGCAACTAGGATTCGGGACTTCACCCAAATGAACGCTCCATCTTTCTTCGGGTCTAAGTCCGATAACACCCCCAGGAATTCATTGACCAAGCCAAGAAGGTCATCAACATCATAGGAGTTACTTCTTGTAAAAGTGCCGAGTTAGCCGCATACCAATTACAAGATGTTGCTCACAATTGGTACAAACAGTAGAAGTATGAGAAGTTAGAGGATGCAGGTCCTATAGAGTTTAAGGAATTTGTCACATCTTACTTATATAGATTCTTTCCCCAAGAGCTATGATGGGCAAAAGTTATAGAGTTCATCAACCTCAAGCAGGGAAATATGATGATTAAAGAGTACTCTCTCAGATTTACTCAGTAAGCCAGATATGCCCCTCATGTGGTTGCAGACAACAGGGCTAAGATGAGCAAGTTTGTATCAGGGATGAATGATAGCGTGGTAAATGAGTGTAGGTCTGTGATGCCGAACAATGATATAACTTTATCTAGGATCATGACCCATGCTCAGCAAATAGAGGAGCAGGAGATTAGGACTAGGGAGAGGCAGAATAAGAGAGCAAGTTCAGGCAGTTTTAGTTTTGCTCAACCCAAATCAGAAGGAGGAAACCATTGGTAGTTTCATCCTAAGCCAACAATTATAGATACTTCTTTCGCCAGTGCCCTAGTGCCAAAATTCAAAGATGGCAACTGAGATTAAGAACCAAGCTGTAAGTCTTAGGGCAGTGTCAGCAGTGCCAGAACTAACCCCCTGTGTCAAACTTGTGGTAAGAACCATAAGGGTACCTGTAAAGCTAGCAGCAATGTTTGTTTTGGTTAGGGCAAGCAAGACCAATAGGTTAGAGAGTGTCTGTATTCAGGTCTGCAGGGTTAGTAGAATCATTCCACAGCCCAGTCCGATCGCTCAAATCAGTAGGGTGCCACTTTCAGTGCTACTAGTAGGCAACGACCACATAGAATCTATGCTCTTCAGACCCGATAGGATTAGGAAAATTCTCCTGATGTCGTTACTGGTATGTTGCATATTTTCCATGTTCATGTTTATGCTTTCCTAGATCCAAGTGCATCTTTGTATTTTTTTACTCCCTATATAGCAGGTGATTTCGGAATCAGTCCTAAAGTTTTAGCTGAGCCCTTTTCAGTCTCTACCCCAGTAGGTAAAACTGTCATAGCTCGGTGGGTATACAAGTACTGCCCAGTTATGATATTTTAGAATGCCATATCAGTAGATTTAGTCGAGTTACAGATGACTTATTTATATGTCATTCTCGGCATAGATTGGCTTTATTCCTGCTATGCCACAGTCAACTGCAGCAATAGGATAGTTCAGTTTCAGTCCTCGAATAAGTCCATCCTAGAGTGGAAGGGTAATACTTCATCTTTTAAGGGTCAGTGCGTTTCCTACCTTCGGGCAAGGAAAATGATAAAGGATGTGTTTATCATCTCGTTCATGTTAAATACTTTTGTTTCGAATCTCCCAATCTCGAATCAGTCCTGTTGTAAATGTGTATTCAGACGTGTTTCCTAAAGATCTTCCAGGCATTCCTCCCAAAAGGGAAATCAACTTCGGCATTTACCTTATTCCAGATACTCAACCTATTTCTATTCCTCCATATAGAATGGCACCACAAGAACCCATAAAACTACAAAAATAGTTGACGGGTCTCTTAGATAAGGGATTCATTAGACCCAGCATTTTCTCGTAGGGCGCACCAGTTTTATTCGTGCGTAAGAAATACAGTTCTCTTAGGATGTGCATTGATTACCGTCAGCCCAATAGAGTCACGTTCAAGAACTAGTATCCTCTTCCTAGGATAGATGACTTGTTTGACCAACTTCAGGGTGCTAGTTATTTCTCCAAGATAGACCTTAAATCAGGCAATTTATTTTCTAGAAATTGAGGGAAGTTTTTGTAAGGGTATTTTGGTCTTTTTCTTCGCTTCCCATGACTTATAACTCGCAAGGAGTGTATTATCTTCCATTCACTTTAGTTAAAAATCTCAAAAATCTCTCTCATACACTCTCAACCACAAGATTAGGGTTTCCTCTCAAGATCATCTCCTCAAGAACAAGAACATTCTCTCCCAAAGGGGTTAAACCCTAGTCAAGAAAAATCAAGAGCAAGCCTAAGGATTTCTTCAAGAACCTTAAGAAACATTACATCTCTTTCAAGATTCAATCACTAAGGTATGCATAGTGTTCATCCATGGATCCCTTTCATCCATGGAGATCAAGAATCATGTTTTAAATTATAAATTGTCATTTCTTTGTTGTGTTATGACTATATTCACGTTGATGATTGTTTTTTGGATTCAAGGTTGTATCTTGATGTGTTTTTCATGAAGCATGTTATTATGTTAGTTGAAATTCGTGAATTTTTTATGGATGAAGATTTTCAAATTGGTAAGTACACCTATGCCCAAAGTTGTGCATGTAAGGTGTTTGATAAAATGCCAAGAATGACAAAATCCATGTTTTTATGACTTAATAGTGCTTAAATGACAAGCCCATGTTCTATTCCTTATGACTCCACATGATCTCCATGTTATTATTGTGTTTATTGTTGTGATATGAAATGAACATGATATTAAAGCAACACGAGTATATATTTGTTATGTGCATCCCCTTCCATGTATAAGATGTTGAGAACCAAGTGTAGTATGAAATACCCTACTTCTGATATTGTGAATTGTGAACTCTATTCTTATGATCAAGTCAGTCATGTGTGTCAGTTTCATTGCATCGAGTCCTGGGGATACTCATACCAAAAAAAAAATAGTTGTGTGCCTAGAACCATGTCATGTTATCTTAATACTCTCAGTCAATCCATGATCTACAGAACTCAGATAGTCATGTGACTCAGGAAATCTTAGAAATCTGATGATCTCAGCTAAGTTTTAGATAATAGTACTATTTTTCCAGTCAACAGAAGTCAGTTACTCAGTCCATGTACAGTCAGTTAATCATGTTCAATCTCTGTGATAGGAGTAGAAGTTAGCACCGAGTGAACCCAAGAATGGGAACTCACCTTCCAGATAAGGGTGTGATTCTTAGCAGTTATCCTTATGTTCCTAAACTACGTAGACAACATAGGATGAGACATATTAACCTTTCAGATTAGGCTTGATAAGGTGATTTTACCAGTCAGACAAGGGTCCCACCATTCTCATTAGAGTAACCTGCTAGATAAGGGTTACTCACAGTTTTCCTTGCCAGTGGTGCGGTATTGACACCCTTTCAATCAGGGCATAAATTGGACCCCAGCTCAGCTATTATAGTGTATTTGGGGCATGTCGTTTAAACAAATACCTTCCACAGTTTTAGTCTCATTCTTAGTAAAAGAACTCAGATAGTTCTTCAAATTTTAGTTTACCAAGACTATCAGATACAGTCAATTCAATTACAGTACGAAACTTAGGTAGTTCCATCAGATTTTGGACTGTCAGACACAGTCATTAATATTATCAAAAATCCCAGTATTAGTCATGTTAGATATCAATAAACCATGTATTAGCGTACAGATCTAGATATCACGTATTCACGATCTCAGTTACTATGTATGCGTATATGCACTCTCACGTTCATTTTAGTTATTCAGTCAATGCTGCTCATGCATGTAAACCCTTTTGCATATAGCCTACCTCAATCGTATACTCTGTACTTTCAGTTGTACTATTGCATTTGCGCTATAGTACTTTCTCTTATATTATACCATAGGTTCAGAGCCACGAGTTCTAGATCCACAGTTGTAGTCGTATTTAGTACACAGAGTTGCAGTGAGTCCTCTTCATTCAAGGACAATATGATTTGAATTCATTTATTTTCTTCAGTTATCTTTCAGTTTACGGAGTTAGTTAGAGACATGTTCCTTCAACTCCTTACTAAGACAGTATTTAGAGGCTTTCAGATTTAGTTTAGATTTGTTTCAGACTTTAGATGTTTTAGGTATTTGTTACCTCATATGGATGTTATGATTTGTTAGATATTTTATTCAGTTGAACCTTATGGCCTATAGTTGATGTTTTTTGAATTTTGTATGTATATTATGCAGTGTACAGGTACAGATGTCATTCATGGGTTAGCTTGTGGTCCTTCGGGGTCATAAGCACCGTGTAGCATTCTGGTTTAAAAAATTGGGGTGTTACATTAATGATACAAATATTGATGTGATTAAATGATATTCTTTATAGACAAGATATGGCTTATGTACTTGATATTTCTTATAAGTGCAATATGACTTATAGCTATTGCATGACTTATATACATTATATAGCGTATGGGTATGATATGACTTATAAATATGATGTGGATTATGTTTATATAAATGGCCTATTGGTGTATGTGTGTGTATATATATACAACATGCTATGGCTTATGGATATGGTATAGCTCATAGATATAATGGGACTTATAGATACAATTAACGTCTTATAGATATGATGGGTGTTCTATAGCTATGAATATAGGTGTGAATTCTTGATATGCTTAATAGAATTTCTTACAAACATTAGTATTGATGCGGATTCCGGATATGAATAATAATATGGCTTAAAGATATGATTTTGGATGAGATCTGGGGATATGATTCTTGGTCCGATGTATAAAAATGAGTAAGGAGGTGTTATAGCTATGGTTCATTGATAAATCTTTTGATTTTAGCTTATTGAAATGGCTTATAAAATGGTTTATTGATATGATTTATAAATATGAGTTCTAGTTCGAGTCTGGTGATTGTTGAAGGTTTTAATGCTATTGAGTTTTGGTTTAAGTCCTGCAAATTTTTTTGATAATACTGGTGATGCTATTGAGTTTCGATTTGAGTCCAGAAATATGGATTGTTTTTCTTGTGATGTGGGATGGATGATTCCTTGTTATGGCATGAAATTGGTAAATTATGGTAATTCAATTGTTAGTTTCTTTGATTATATCCTCCACGTTTATGGGGTCCTGCATTGGGTTATTTACTTTTCCGCACCTATTATCTTATGGGGGCCAATCTTTGGGTTAATGGTATAATCTTTATGTTATCATTATCGTATGAATTTATTTATAGGTTTGCCCTTTCATCTTGGTTTACTTATGTTATCTTATATCTTGTTATATTCATATCATGATTTATGTCAATCGGCTGATGATGCCTATTGAGTACATAAGGTTTTGGTACTTGTACTACACTTCAATACCTTTTTGGTGCAGTTTCAAGTACTTGTTGTCGCTGCTGATTTGACATTTGTGCAGAGTTGATTTTTGAGTTTGAGTAAGATCTTTGAGTTGGAGTTACCCTTTTTCCTTCTATGTATCTATATCTAGTCTTTCATCTTTGAGACAGATTGTATTTGACTATTCAGTACTCATACTTTGTTGTAGTAGCTCTTATACCAACATTAGTAAGTCTTGGGATGCTTGTTGATTTTCTATCTATCTATTAGACCTTTATGACTCTATTATTGATATTTGAAACTTTAATCGTTAATTTTCAAATTTTTGGTCATTTTCCACCAAGTTAGCTCATTTCATCTAGCCACGGGCTATAGTTAGGCTTACATACTAGCAGGGAGGAGTAGGTGCTATCATGAGTCGTAAATCGGATTGTGACACTTGGCTCGGTCTTGGGACCCTCATCTCGTGTAGCGGTAGCATGTGTCCTTGAAATCTGCGAAAGACTAAAACCAAAGAAATTCTTTAGCAACCAGCTCAGAATCTTTGCATGAATTGAGTTAAAAAAGTAAAGAACTCCTAAAAGTGTCCTATAGCCTCCCGAAAATAAGAAATAGAAGTCATTGTTTCAATCTGTGGGACTCTACTAGACACTTTCTCTTGTACCAACAATACTGGTGAAACGTAGGCTCTAATACCAATTTGTCATGATCCGATTTACCTTTCATGATGGCACCTACTTTATCCCTCCATTAGATAAGCCAAACCGTAGCTCATAGCTATAAGGAATGGGCTAACTTGGTGAAAAATGACCTAAATGCTGAAAATCCACATTTAAAGAGTTAAATCAGCAATAAAGCAGCCATAATAAAATAATGGATAGAAAAAAGAGTAACAACCATCCCAAGATTCAACAATGCAGGTGCAAGAGCTACTACAATAGAACTATAAGTACTGAATAGTCAAATACAATCTATCTCTAGAATTAGAGACTGAAAATGAATAAATAAAAGGAAAAAAAGGAAATTCTGACTCTGAGAGCTCGCCCTATCCCCGAAATCAACTTAGTACAATCATCAAATCAGCGGCAGCTACTAGTACTCAGATCTTCACCAAAAGGTACAGAAGTTCACTATGAGTAACAAAACCATGGATACTTAGTAGGCATCATCGGTCAAGTGAACTAAATCATAATATAAATATGATAAAATGCAAGATTAAAAAAACTAAGTCAAGGTAAAAGGGCAAACCTGGAAATAAGCTCCAACACTATTGTACGTGAATAAGTAAATATGGAAATTAACGTAAGGATCACACCATTATAACTACCAAATTGGTCCCCATACGCCAATTGTGCGGAAAAGTAAATAACCTAACACAGGATCCCTAAAGCATAAAGGGTACAATCAAGGAATGGAAATAACCCAATAACCATCAATTACCAATTACCATGCCAAACTAAGAATCCGTTTGAACCATATCATATTATGAACAACTCCCAAAATGTCATACTTTAAACAAAACTCAATAGTGTCATAATCATTACCACCATTTTTCAAACTTGAACAAAAACTCACATTACCAATACCATTATCAGATGTCGAACTTGAATCAAGACTCATATATGTATCATTGTCATCAATAATTACCAAAATTGAGCGGGAAATCATATATCATTAAACCATATAAATAAACTGTAACCATAATCCATATCATAAAAACACAACAATTATCCAGCCGAGCTTACTCAAGATTAACACTAACTCTCATATACTGAACTAGCTAACCAATAAGCATCTAATTTATTCAAAGTCCCAAATGAAGCATTAACAAAGGTATATCATGCATAAATAGATCTACAAAAATCTAACAAAATTCTTGGCTTAAGGTGGACTAGATGGCCGACTTTTATTAAACGATATCCATTTTAGGAAAATTCTACTCCAAACTAGGCTAAGGTATCTAAACTCATTTTGAGATGTTAAATAGGCCCTAATTAGCCCTAAAATAGCAATTTATCCTAAAACATTAGCGACCAAGACACTTATGCCTAAACTATGACTCGAAGATAGCCTAAATAGTCCAACTAACCCAAATATTTTCAATCATAACTCCAATACCTAAATCCCACAACACATGTAGCGTAATATCATAAGAATACTACGAATTAACTCAATCTATGTAGAGGGCAAACCTAGCTTACTTCGACGCTAAGGAAAATCCCAAAGAATTCGCAAAATGTCATGACCTATATTATGATTCATAATAGACCCGACTAAATCTCACCAGTAGGTAAGTCAAATCATAACCCAGAGCTAACACAATGGGTTAACTTTGTAGGAAATGCCCAACATAGATGAATTCATGACACAATTTATACATATAGAAAGCGTTCTAAGTAAATAAAACATTCAATATAAGAAACCATCCCATGACCTGCTTGAGCCAGTAGAAGAGCATCTAATAATAAAGATACAACCCAAATATCTAGAGTTGTCAATACATCTATCTCAGATTAAATGACTAAATATAGGAAAATAGTAGAAAATGGGTGACTCAAACTCTATGAGCTCACCTATCTCTGGAAATCAATCACCATCGAATGTCAATCAACAATGTCAACTAGTGCTTAGATATGCACCAAAAAGGTAAAAAAATGTAGTATGAGTACAAAAATAATGGGTACTCAGTAGGCATCATCGATCAACTAAGCTAAATCATGATATAAATATGACAAAATGTAAGATAACATAACTAAATGAAGGTACAGAAATGAAATTAAATCATATACAATACCACTATAAAGAAATAAGTAAGTAAATCAAAGTAATAATATAACATAACATAAGTCATCAACATACGTAATTATAACTACAAAATTGGCTCCCATACACCAATTGGTGTGAAAAATTAAACAACTCATCATAGACTCCCGTACGCCAAGAGATCATACTCAAAGATACGATAAATCAATCTACAAATACTATAACTAACCTCCATCATCTCTTAAACATCATTTCACAATTGTAATTAATCGGTCATTTACAAAAAATTCACAATTTACCAACATAAGTCAACATTATTATCATTTATACACTAGTATGTTAATCAACTTATCCATCTCTTATCACTAATTCAACTATCAGCTAGTCCTCATGTATTCACAAGTCATCATTATCAATTAACCATAATTTATCTACTAGTCATTTTACCATTAGAGTCCATTTATGTCATGCCATATTATAAGTGTTCCTTTATTTTCCAACTTGGCCAAATTACTACATTCAATCTCACACCCCCGATATCATTAATCATTAGACGTATATCATTTATCAATCAAGCATAATTTATCTACTAGTTATTTTACCATTAGAGTCCATTTATGTCATGACATATTATAAGTGTTCCCTTATTTTCCAACTTGGCCAAATTACTACATTCAATCTCACACCCCCGATATCATTAATCATTCTCAGTATATCATCATAGTATAATATGCATATCCGGACCCAAACCAATAAATATAGTCAATAGCCAAACTCAAATCAATAAATATAATCAATAGCCAGACTCAAAATCATAAATATATCAATAGCCAAACTTGAACCGATAAATATAATCAATAGCTAGACTTAGATTGATAAATTTATCAATAGTTCCACAATCATCCTCCATACTTAAACCAAGTATCTATAATCAACATCATATATAGTATCATCAACATGCTTAAATAATAGCATTATCAGTGGGTGTCAATCCCCACATTAAAAATATAACCATCAAGTATCAAGACTTTTCAATATTACCTTCATACATATTTCCAAGAGTTTAATAAGAGTAGAAGGTTTTACCAATTCTAACATATGTCATAGCCTAAAGTTGGGTCTAAGTCCACTTCTAATACTTGATTTCCATTTTGGATAGCCTTCTACATGACTAGGATTAAGGTATATAATATCTACTTTTTGATATTAACTAGCCTCAATTAGCCATAAGGTAGGAAATTTACCTAAACGTGAGCTACTATGTAAAACTTATCCTAATCATGATTAAATAAAACATTTCACTTAATCTAGAGAATTCAAAGTCATTCTCACGCTAAACATCACTAATTAAGTCCAATACACCTACAACATCAGGAACCAAGCTAAGTGTTCAACTCTTACCATTTAAATTATGGGCTAAACGTTCCAAATATTCCAAATCATACATTTCATCAATCCAACACCTAAACCCATCCAAAATCTAACACAATACCATAAGAATACAATGAAATCGCTCAATCTAACAAAGGATAAACCTAGCATACCTCAACATCAAAGAAAGCTCAATGAACCACTAAACCACCAGTTTTCCTTATGAGAAGCCTCCTTAAGATGCCAAGCTATCAAAAACACATTCTACTCATTAATACTAAAATATTAATACTCATATTGCACCATTGTGCTTCAGGTCTAGAAATCACATCAAGACCCCCATGTTGGTGCCACTTATGGAAATCCCATGTTCAAGACTAGCCTAACATAATATCAAGCTCAAGGAATCATTACCCTTATAAACGGGTAAAAATCAAGCTAAATTAGGGATAAAATCAAGACCTAAAGGTTTGGAGTTTTGGCAAATATTCAAGAAATTTTACCAAGAAAAGGGTGAATTCTGACCTAATCACCAACAAGCTTCGATTTTAACATCTCACACTATCTACGACTATTACCCTCAAGTGAATGGGTGAAGAATGAGCAAAATTAGGCAAATAAGGTCATTTCATATCAACTCCAGGTACCAGGGAGTAGTTATCACAACCCTGAGGTGTGCGATAACATATTTTATGGTTGCATTGACCATTCGTGATCGCAACCTCCTATTAGTGATTGCACTATCTTTAGGCTACATATGTTGGTTTCGATGGCAACTTATACCTTGTGATCGCACCACCACAATAGCAGCCCTAGAATGGCGATAACAACTACACCAGATGACCGCTAAAGACTTGGAAATCTTCCAAGTCTCCGCGAAGGCCTCAAGACTCATCAAGAATCCAATATATGCAAATAAATAATATAACCATACCAAATTTGATGTTTGAATGCAATCGCGCACTCAAAATTCCCATCTGAGGTTGTTTTGACCAAATATGGGTGCTACACCCATATTTTATTTTCTTAAGTTTTTGACCAATAGGTGTCGCCGGACCAAAACAAAGGACTACCTAACCTAAAATCAATATTCTAGAGCTAATAATGAAGTCATAATTTGCATATGAGATCATTTTACTGAAGTTTTTGTCCGATGGCTATTTAGAACCAGCAAAGACTTCTAACTAGGAAATTTTCTCTAAATATCAAACGAACTACTCAGTAACCAAACTGTCAGTCTCGACAAGTCATAAAAAACTTGGGGTGGCTATAGAACTTTCATATGTAAAAGTTAAGGATTAGGATATACTTGAAATCTCAAACAGGTAAGGATATTGGGTCTGTAACTCGCTTTCGATCTCCTAAGTGGCGTTCTCCCCTAGGCAGTGCCTTCACTATACGTTAACTACAGGATTCTTTATAATGCGCAATTGCCTCACATCACTAGACAAAGTGAGCATCGACTACTCTGTAAAGGTCAAACGCTTATCCAATTGGACTGAGTCCTATCTAAGCATATTAGACGGATCAAGAATGTATCATCGTAACATAAAGACATGTAATACTTGATGAATAATGGAAAAATATAGAGGTAAAGCTTACTCCTAAGCCACCTCACCAACTTTGCAAAAAATCTTAAAAGGGCTAATGTATCTAGGACTGAGCTTCCCTATCCTTTCTAACCTTATCACACCCTTCATGGGTGATACACGAAGGAATACACAATCACCTGCTATGAATCCCAAGACATAAAGCCTACAGTCTGCATAGGCCTTCTGCCGACTCTAGGCCTTTCTTAACCTATCCTTAATTACCTTGACAATATCCATTGACTCCTTGAGCAAATAAGTACAACGGGACAAAACCTCTGAAGTCTTAAACCGTCTAACTTAAGAATGACATCTCCTACTATATAAGGACTTAAAAGACAGCATCTCAATACTCAAATGATAATTGTTGTTATAAGAGAACTCTACCAAGGTTAAGTGTTTCTCCTGTCAGGCTCTAGACACTAAACGGCATCTAAATAGAAATGAAATATGTTGACTTGGTCAAATGATCTATAATGTCCGAAATACCATCGAACTCATGGGAAGAAAATGACTAACTAAATCCATGGTAATCCACTCCTATTTCTAATCAAAAATTGGAAATAGTTGAGTCAAATCACTGAGTCATTGATGCTCGGCCTTTACTTGCTAACAATATAGGCAAAAAGCTACAAAGTCTACCACATAACTCTTTATACCACTCCATTAATAGTGTTGCTTCAAATCTCTATGCATCTTGGTTGTGCTGGGGTTAGTGGACTATCTAGAGTTATGAGCATCATGTAAAATTAGCTAAATCAAGTGATCGGTCCTTAAAACACAAATGTGGCCATCAAACCTCAAAACACCCTCAGAATCTATGGTATCCCTCTTGAACTCACCACATAACACCTGATCACAAATGAAGTGAAGCTTGGTATCCTCAATCTGACAATCTTAAATTTGTTTAAATAATGAAGACCTCGCCTAAACATTGGAAAAATCCTCCCAGGCTCTAAAATATTAAGGTGAACAAATAAAATGGCGAAGGATTGAATGTCCTATGTCAATGGCCTCTGAGAAACTAAATTACAAACCAAGATACCCATACTGACTGCCTTTTAACTCAACCCATACGCTACCACATATTCCTTGCCCGAAAGATACAAGATAGAAATATCATAATCCTTTAGTAACTCCATCCATCTACACTGTCTAACATTAAGCTCCATCTAGATTATAAGATGCTAAAAATTGCGATGATCGATAAAAATCTCACAATGCACACCATAAAGATAATCCCTCCAGATCATAAGTCCAAAAACTACTACCGACAACTCTAAAGCATGATTAGGGTAGTTGCACTTATATACCTTAAGTTGTCTAGAAGCATAAGCAATAACACAACCTACTACATCGATACATATCCCAAATTAACACTAGAAGTATCACAAAACTTGGTAAATCCCTCACCCTCAATAAAAAGAGCGAAACTAGAGCTAAAGTAAGAAAGTTCTTGATCTTTCAAAAGCTCAACTCATACTCCTTGGAATATAAAAAAGGAACCTCATTTTGAGTCAATCAGGTCATAGGGGATGAAATAGTAGCAAAACCCTCGACAAAGAGTCTATAATAACTGACCAAACTAATAAAGCGACAAACCATAATTGAAGATGTAGGTCTAGTCCAATCACAAATTGCCTTAATCTTGGCTGGGTCCATCATAATCCCATCCTTAGACACCACATTTTAAAGAAATGTCACCTACTTAAGTCAAAACTTACACTTGGAGAACTTCACAAAAAGCACATGATCTCTCAAAGTTTGGAGCACGATCCTTAAACATTAAGCATGCTCCTCTATACTCCTTGAATACACAATGATGTCATCGATATGTACAATTATGATAGAATCCAAATAAGGCCTAAATGCTTGATTCATCAAATACATAAATATGGTTGGGGAATTAGTCAACCCAAAGGACATAACTAAGAACTCATAATGTCTATAATGGGTCCTAAAGGTAATCTTCGGGATATCCTCAACCCAAATTCTCAACTAATGGTAACCAAATCTCAAATCAATCTTAGAAAACACTGCATTTCCCTAAAGCTGGTCAAAGAAATCATCAATATGAGGAAGAGGATAATGGTTCTTAATTGTCACTTTATTAAGCTGCCTCTAATCAGTACACATACGCATGAAGCCATCATTCTTCTTCAGAAATAAAATAGGAGCTCCCCAAGGAGACACACTCGTTCTAACAAAACCATTACCAAGAAGATCTTAAAGCTAAAAATTTATCTCCTTAAGCTCGGTAGGAGCCAAAAAGTAAAGTACCATAGAAATATGTCGGGTGCCAGGCTCTAGATCATTAGCAAACTCAATCTCATGAACATGGGAAATACCAAGCACGTCTATGGGGAACACTTTAGAAAACTCATAAATAATAGGAACAAAGTCATTTGACAGACTCTACACCCTAGTGTCAAAAATATAAGTGAGATAAGACTCGTAACCCCTTAAAATAAGCCTCCTAGTATGAACATAATAAATAATCCCTATTGGTTCACAACTAACTACTCCCTACCACATGACTAGGGGTAGTCGGGCATGGCTCAGGTAAAGATATTAGCAAAATAATCTATGACTTAACAATAGTGGTATAACTTGTCTATGCCCAGAATCACATCAAAATCCACCAGATCTTGAATAATAAGATAAGCATAAGTATCAATATCTCTAACAGTTACAACGCATGATCTAAAAACCCAATCC
The DNA here is from genome assembly GCF_002878395.1 of Capsicum annuum. NCBI lineage: Eukaryota > Viridiplantae > Streptophyta > Magnoliopsida > Solanales > Solanaceae > Capsicum > Capsicum annuum. Next base: position 156,793,682 of record NC_061121.1, on the reverse strand, counting down.
ACTACTAAAGAATCACCCACAAAATTAGATATGCATAATGGCTTTAATAACAGGTCACAAGACAACTCCAACTGTGGTGCGTAATAAGAAAATATATAAGAAAAAGTAGATCCTGGATCAAATAAAGCAAGGGTTGACTGGGGATACACTAAAAACATACATATAATAATGACATCCAAAGTCTCAGCCTTAGGTGTAGCAAGTACTGCATACAGCTTACCATATCCACCACCTAGCTGGACCCCTAACTGACCTCCTATCTTACTTGCCTGAGAACCCCCTTAAGTACCTAAAAAATAACCTTAGAACCATGAGAATAACCTCTAGCTGAGAGATGAACTACTCTAATAGGAAAAGAACCTTGAGCTAAAATAATAACTATTCCACAACTAGGGCACTCATGTGAATAGTGACTAGGAGCTCCATAAGTATAACTTGTGCACTTGGCTAAATCAAAACAAATAGTTTCGACTTATATGGAGTAACCATCATGACTAAAATGTCCAAAAAATAAAGCCGTCAAAAACTAAATGTCACCCTGACCAACGAAGTCTATAGAACTAGACTGACCTCCATCGCTAATCTGAAGCGCCACCTGAACTGGTCAACTAGGCTGAATCTGAGTCTTATCGGATGGACGCAAAGAATACCCACCATGGCAACTACTACCCTTGAATCAGGATCTAGTACGACTCCTACTAAAATTTCCTTGATATCTAGGACTTTTATCATTGCCCACATGGGGCTCACTATGTATCTCTTTTATCACTCAAGCTTCATCCAACACCTCAATAAAAGATATACCCATAGCAACCAAACTCTGAGTAGACATACGAATGGGAAGTCTAAACCCTCTAATAAAGCAGTGAAACCTCTCATACACAGTATCCAAAATAGAAGTTGCATGCCTAGACAACTCATGAAAACAAGCCTAATACTTGCAACTATCATGGATCCCTGCTTCAATATAGAGACAGATCTCTCAAACAATCTCTAAGTCAATGACGTATCTGCCTCTCCATAAACATCTCAAAGAACTAAGTACATGACAAATGAGAAGATCCAGCTATTCTAGAATCCATATAACCTCTCCACCAATGTTGAACAGCTAAGTCCAACTAAAATATGGTGTAATCCATACCATGAATCTTAACCAGGCCTAAATTACAGAGCCTATCTTCAAAAGTAATCAGAAACTCATATGCATCCTTACCTGGAGAACCAGAAAACATAGGTGGAGCCAATCTTAAGAATTTACCTAATATTTTCTGCTCTTTAGAAGAGATAGAAGGCTTAGGGAGCACTGCCTGAGCAATTACAGACTGAGCAACTACTGGTGTAGGAGAACCCTCAACTCTAAGAGTCATATCTACTGGCTGCTCCCCTACCTCAATACCACTCTAATATCTAAATTATGCACCATCAAAGAATAAACCACCAGCTATCCCCAAAAGCTAAACCTACACATCTCTAAGAAATAAAGAAGAAATAAACCATAGTATAGCCAGGGTTGGTCCCTAGCCCATCACTGTTGGGGCAAAAGAATCTCTAGCCCATGAGAAAGAATAGGACCTAGGAAAGGTGGCCTATCCTGGTCCCTAGCTAGAGACACATCTCAGGGTTGTCCATGACCTCTAGGTTATCTACAAATAGGAGTATGATCCTTACATGCTATCTTAGGACCCTCATCTTGTATAGTTGTAGCACATGTCCTGGCCATCTATGAAAGAGTAATGTCAAAGGAATAATTCTACAAACCAACTCAAACTCTTAACCCAATATGAGTGAAAGAAGTAAGGAACTCCTAAGAATTTCCCATCCTAAAGATAGAAAACAAACGTCATCAATCCGATCCATAGGACTCTATTAGATACTTGGTCCTGTACCAACAATACTTTTGTAGCCTAGTCTCTGATACCAATATGTCATGACTCATTTCACGAGTCATGATAGCACCTACTAAATCCCGCCAGTAACTAACCCAAACCGTATCCCAAAGCTAATGCAATAGGTTAATTTGGTAGGAAATACCCATCATAGGAGAATTTGAAGATCCAAATTTATACATAAGCAAAGTGTTCTAAATAGATAAAACAGTAAATACAAGATACCATCCCCTGACCTGGTAGAGCTAGTACAAGAGCATTTAATAATGCAGATACAATCCAAATATCTAGAGTAGTTAATACATCTATATCAAATCCAAAGACTAAATATATAAATATTGAGGGAAATGTGCGACTCAAACTTCAAGAGCTTACCCTATCTTCAAAAATCAATAACCGTATAAACATCAATCAAGTGCGGTAACTAGTACATGGATTTGGACTAAAGAAGTACAAAAGTATAGTATGAGTACCAAAACAATGGGTACTTAGTAGGAATCATTAGCTGACTTAGCTAAATCATGATGTAAATATGATAAAATGTAAGATAACATAACTAAGTGAGGGTATAGAAATGAACTTGAATCTTCTCTAATACTGCTATATAGAAATTAGTAAACAAACCAAAGTAATAACACAACATAATATAAATCATCAACGCAGGCAATCATAACTAAAAAATTAGCCTTCATATGTCAATTAGTGCAAAAAAGTAAATAACTCATCACAGACTCCTATACGCCTAGAGAGCACACTCAAGGAAATGATAAAGGAATCAACCAATATTATAACTAACCTTTATCATTGCTTAACCATTAATTCACAATTGTCATCACTCAGCCATTTACAAATATTTCATAATTTACTAACATAAGTCAACAATATCATCATTTATACACTAGTTCATTAATCAACTTTTCTATCTCTTATCACTAATTCGACTATTGGTTTGTTCTCATGTATCAACTAGTCATCATTTATCAATGAAGCATAATTTGTGTACTAGTAATTTTACCATTAGAGTCCATTTATGTCATGCCATATTATAATTCTTTACTTATTTTCCAGCTTAGCTAAATGACTATATTCAATCTCACACCCCGACAGCATTATCATTATAAGTATATTATCATAGCATAATATGCATATCCCAACTTGAACTGGTAAATATAATAAATAGCCAAACTCAAAATGTCAAATATAATCGATAGCCAAACTCGAACTGGTAAATATATCAATAGTGGAACTTGAATCAATAAATATAATCAATATCCAAACTTAACCAACATAACCATTAAGTATCAAGACTTCTCAATATTACCTCAATACATATTTCTAATAGTCTAATAAACATAGAGGTTTAACGGATGCTAACATATGTCAAGCCTAAAGTGGGTTAAAAGTCAACTTCTAATCCTCAAGTTCCATTTTAGGCAACTTTCTGCCTGAAATAGGCTTTAAGGTATCTAATATCCACTTTTAGATGTTAACAAGCCTCAATTAGCCCTAAGTAAAAAATTTACCTTAATATGATAAACTAGGCAAAACTTACCCTAAGCATGATTAACTAAAGCATTTTACTTAATCTATAGCAATCTAAGGCATTATCATGCTAAATGAGTAATGAAATCAAACATACCTAAGGCATTAGAAACAAAGCTAAGGGTTCAACTATTATGGTTTCAATTATGGCTAAAATATTCCAACTATCCTAAGTCATTCATTACATCAATCCCACGCCTAAAACCTATACCAAATCTAATACAACATTATAAGAATACTATGAAATATCTCAATCTAAAAGGGATAAACCTAGACTACCTCGACACTAAAGAAAGCTCAATGAACTGTTAAACCACCATTTTTTCCTTTTGAGAAGCCTCCTCAAGATGCCAAGCTATAAAAACACATTTTACTTAACAATCCTAGAATATCAATACCCATATTGCACCATTATGCTTTGGGTGCAAAAATTACCTCAAAACCTTTATGTGGGTCCTACTTATGGAAATCATTTTTTCGAAACCAACCCAATATAATATCAAGATCAAAGAATCATCACCTTTAAAAATTTGTGAAACTAAGATAATTTGTGGCTAAAATTAAGCTCTAAAGGTTTTGGAGTTTTATGCAAATAATCAAGAAATTTTACAAAGAAAAGGGTGAATTCTTACCTTAAATTGTAAGTTAATTGCAAGAATAAATATTAATCTAGCTTCCCAATCACAAACAAGCTTCAATTTTAAGCTCTCACACTATTTAGGACTTTTTCTCTTAAGAGACTGGGTGAAGAATGAGAAAATCAGTCAAATGGGGTCATTTTATACCCATTGCATGTACTTAAGAGTCGTTATTGCAACCCTGAGATCTATAATTTCCATATGTTATGGCTGCAAACACCAGTCATAATTGCAACATCTCCTCAACAATTGCACTATCACAACACTATAATTGTATCCCCAGGATACGATAGAAGATGCACCAGATAATTGCCCCGCCAAGGCCTCGGGATTCATCCAAAATCCCTTATATGTAAATAAACTATATAACCATACCGATTCAATGTTACAAATACAATGGTACACTTAGAATTTGCATCTGATGTTGTTTCGACCAAATTTTTGTCCCACACCAATATTTTATTTTCTACTTTCTGACTAATAGATTGAAATATGCCTAATTTCCTCAGGACCCAAACCTAAGGTCTACGTAACCTAAAATTGAAAATTTGGAGCTACTGGTGCTGTCAAAATTTTCATATGAGGTTGTTTCATGAAATTTTTTTTCCAATGGATATTTAGAACCAACGAAGACTTCTAAATAAGGAATTGGCTCTAAAAATCTAAAGGATCGTTACACTAAACAATTGATTTTCCTTTCTAAGAATCTTCAACAAGGTGCCACGCTATCAAAATCACAATCTATCCATAAATGTGAGAACAATGATACCTATATTGCATAAGTATCTTTGGGGTCCAAAATTACGTAAAAATATCGTTTGGGGATCGTTTATGGAATCACACTTTCAAAAACAACATAATGTCCCTCCATGATCAAGGAACATTTACCCTTAAAATGGGTGAATTTCATGTTCTAATGGTGATACAATAAAGACATTGATATTTTAGGAATTTCGGAATAAGTTAGAGGATTCAATCAAGAAATTAACGGAAGATTACTATAAATTGAAAGAAGAAATGCGTAAATTGATGCTACCCAAGATCCATAACCACCCACAAATAATTTTCCCAATATTTTCCACTCTTTAGGATTCAAAATTTTAGAGAAATGATGAAAAATGGCAAAAATCGATTTAAATGGGGGTATTTATACCCTTCCCAAACCCACAGTCGTCACTTAAGCGAACACTGGGTCGCTTAACTGACTGCTGATTAAGACATTATGGGGATTACACGATATTGGACAATCTCAGAATATGTCATGTAAGCAATAACGCCTCTACTTATGTGATACCCCACTCTGCCATACTAGTCGCCTGAGAGACTAAGGATATCGCTTAAGCAATACCTACTGGGGCCTTGGACAATTGTTTAAGCTATTAAAGTCATTTATTAAGCGATACTTCTTGTGCTTTGAAAGATCGTTTAAGCGATCAATGTTATCGCTTATGAAACACATCAACACCACTTGAGACTCGGAACTTCTCCAAGTCTCTGCCAACCTCTCGGGACACATTCAAAATCCCATATATACAAATAAACTATGTTACCCTATCAAATTTGACGTTTCAAACTCTATGGCATAGTCAAAATTTCCATCTAAGTTTGTTTCGACAATAAGTGGGTCCCACACCCATTTACCATTTTGTTAACTTTCAGCCAATAGCCCAAAATGAGTTTGGGTGCCTCAGGACCCTAAACAAGGGTCCTCCAAACCTAAAATCAATGTTTTGGAGCTGTTGAAATAGTCAAAATTATCATATGAGGTCGTTTGAATATAGATTTTTGCCTAGTAACCAATTTGTATCATTAAAGACTTCATAATAGAGAATTGGCTTTAAAAACCAAATGCTCGGTAACCTCATTATCAGTTCCAACAAGTCATAAATGACATAGGAAAGCTATAGAAAATCTCTAAATGGCCAAAATAAGTAGAAACATAAAAAATAATTGAATCAATGAATATAGAGTTTGAATCGAAGAAAAAATATCTTAGTCCTTCCAAGCAAAAATCCATAAATCCACTTTGGAAATTATAATTTAACAAGTTTTATAAGATAAATGTCAAAGAAAACTAATTGAAATAGTTATTTGGATCCAACCTAAGATAGAAAATGGAATAATTAACCAGAAGCTCAAGGACACTGAAATAGGATAAAAATGAGAAAAAAAAGTGTTTATACTATACTAAATATTACAACTAGAATGATTATGAGCACTTAAGTATGGGTTCACCGTTTAAGTAGTACAAACCAAAAAGGATAGGCCACTAGAGTGGTCGCTTATTGCTAAAGTGGTCAAGCCTCCACTTTAATGATAGTTGCTTGGGCTGGCAAGGTCTATTAAAGTAGACCTGAGCTGTTAAACTTGTCACACAAAATACAGCTGCATCAACAACTTTTCTAAGTTGTAAAGTTGTTGATTAATCTATTGGTATTTGTTTGGAATCCAATAAAGGAAAATTAAATATGCTCCTAGACTAAATTTGACATTATGGACTCAATGATGACATCAAATTTTTTAAAAAAATATTTTCACAAAATTGACCCCTAAGATTAACTTTTACTAACTTTCTAATTAATGGTCAAAATGAGATCCAAAAAC